>NC_143395.1:204822197-205141616 GCF_052110815.1 Crocodylus siamensis
CTAGCATCTCACCTGGTAGTGGCAACCATCAATGGCCACCCAGACCTTTGATGCATATGCCTGGACAAGAATATTTTTGGAGGAGTGGAGACTGCCTTGAACTTTCATCCTCCCCTTTAGGCCACTGAGACAGAATCCAAAGACCAGACTCAGTCCAAATGTTTGGTGCCTCCATGGCTGTAGTTGTATAAGCGTCCAGGAATTGAACCCAGCTGTGTGGTAGACAAGGATTCTGCCACTGAACCACAGGGGACTCCTGCATCTTACATAGGACACTTTCAAACATGCAAGTCTTGCTCTAACTCATGATGCTTTACAGAAAGTGCCAGGAGTTACAGGAAGCCCCCCATACCCAACAGTTGCCTACTGGATAGGGGGGAGGGGAAGGAGGGTGATGATTGAGCTCCATTTTGGAGCCCATCCAGTGGAAAAGCCTGATCTCTCATTAGATGAGGGTTAATTTGTCGCATGACCAGCCACTTTTAAAGCGCTCTGCAGCTGTGCACATTGCTGATTGCATGACAAATGTTACTTCTGTCAGAGCCCCTAGTGACACTGATACATAACAGGACTTTTCTCATATCAGAATAAAGACAAGTCAGTAGACTAGTAATCACATGTGTAACATGCAAACATTGTGGCATTAATATCATAATGCCACAGCTGTTGCTTTTAACAAACATAAGACAAAAAAAGTCCATCCCCAAAAAGGGCACAACTAAAGCAGGAACTGCCAAGAAATGGAGCTGTATGGAGTGTGACCATGGGAGAAGCCAGATGTGCAGCAGAAACACAAAGATGTAGCAATACTTTGTTCATATCCCCAAGCTTCTGCCCAGAGCCACAAAAGCTAGAATTTACATTTCCCCTTTTTAAACATTCAGCAGTAGAGCATTTAGTTGACATCTGAAATCTTTGCCCATCAACACTGTCACAGGTAAATAGAAATGACAAGTGGAATTTAATACAGGGCAATATACAAACTATTTTCAAACTGCAAAATGTTTCAAGATTTTTAGTTTGGGGTTTGGAAGGAAGACTTAAAAATAATTAAAAACCAAGGCGCCTCTCTTAAATTAATTACAAGATTTTCTGGAAAAATCTTTTTAAAAAAAAATCAAATCAGCTTTATTCTCAGATTACAGCAAAAGACATAAGCAGATATTTTGCTAGATCTGTATAGTGTAAATTAAGGGAAAATACTATATACACCACTTCCTATCAGAGATTAAATCCCACCTGTAAAAAGAGGACCCCCATCAAAACAGCCTTAAATATTTAAGTAACACCTCTTGTCACTAAAATCTTAGTATTATACCTCCATACACAAACATATTTATGCATAGCTTTATATATTTACACCTCCTATACCCAAAAAAGTATTTCCAAAAATTGACTTCTTCCTTTTAAACTTGCATATAAAGAAACAGAAACTAAAATTAAAAAAACAGAAAAAAAGATTACCCGTCTTGGGCAATAGGAAGCATTAAATTCGTCTCCAATCCGCCGTAATTCCTGTGCAATCCATATTTCTGGCTGCATATCTTCAGGTATTGATCGATATTGCCACCTGGAAGCTGCGTCAGAACAGAAACAAAGAAACTTTGAAAATTTCCCAAAAGTGCTTCTTGCAATTAAAATACAACAGAAAAAAAATTATGCAAGATTTATTTCGTCAAAAGTTGCCGGAGCTACCTAGAACGTGCACTACTGACAGCTGCATTCTACACCAAGGAAAAGTCATTTACATGTAATGGCATTTGTTAGAAGCCAAAATCCAAGGACAGTGCTTTGTAGACCTGTGGAGAGATCCAAAAAGCATCTCCATGGTGCTGTGTTGGGCATATCAGAGGTACATAGCAGTTCCATTTTTCTTAAATCAAATTAGTTTTGTCGTGATCTTTTTGTTAATGATATGGCTGACAGAACCTACAAGTCAGACACACATTTAAATATGATCCTCCCAATAACGGTATTGCTAGGTTTGTTGGTGTGAAAAGCAGCAAGAATTGAGTGTATTACTTAAGGGCTATAGGTTACCCCAAATGGAATCCCCAAAGGCCTCCAATACGAAGCATAAAGGCATGAAAATAGTAGGCACTGATTGGCAGGACAACAGGCTCACTGGGTCATCTCCAGCAAGTATGGAGCACTATCTTATCCTTTACCAATGTGGTATAAATCACATCAGTCGGAGTTTGAAGCTCACTCTCACCGTGAGCTGAAATCACATCCAGCAGAGCAAGCTACTAAACCTTAGCTCAAGTTTACAGAAAGTAAATGCTGCAAAAAAGAACTTTGATCAGCTTTGTTAGAACCACACATTAGTACACTGGGGGCCTCATAAGAAGAGGTTTCAAATGTCAAACAGTGCAAGAGCCTGCAAACAGCCTGCTAAACTTTTAATTAGCTTATCTGGGTAACATCATCTCCTGACTAACTGTGCATTGGTCCCCTTTTAGTCAGTTCATGACAGGCTGAAATAGCTGCAAAGTGTACCCAAAAGGCGTTTTACCCTAAAATCTGTATTTTATAAGCTGACAGGTAAAGAAAGCAGGCAATTTTTATATGTGGAGGGCTTGCACAAAAATAACATACACAGATGAGGAGGAATGAATATCAACTTGAGTCACAAGCTTTTACCATGCAAAATTTCCAATCTGCCCAATACATAGGTAGAAAGATGCCAGAATTGAGGATCCTTGCCTGCATAACCCTTCTGTTCCATGCTATACAGAAATGGCAAAGAAAACTCAGCCTTCCTGAAAAAGTGATCAAGATGTTCCTCCCTCCCTGCAACTGAAAATATACTTTTAACATACTTTGGTTTTTATACACTGTATCTAAAATTAATGTTTTTAAGGTAGCCTGACACCTCGCACTCTTCCTGCTTCAAGCGACAGGAACCAGTTAAAGTCAGATTATTCCACTGGCCAAATCTGATCTTCCAATAGACACATCATCCGAGAACAAAAGAGAGATCTGCCAGGAGCAGAAGTAGGCCTTGCAATTTTTTAAGCGACTGTGGTCAAAATAAGCCATCACCCTCTCATTGCTAGGCCATCCACAATGCCCAAAAGGAAGATAGGCTACAAATTTACAGCATCATTAAAGGGATCATAAGCCACTATGAATACATACAAAGAACAGAGCTACCACATAAGATGCTGCTTTTTCAGTTTCGCTCCTGAATGGAATATCAGTTACTAGCCATCTTGCAAGACTTTTTTTTTTAATCCACTGAGACAACAGCAGTTTAAAAATGCAATAGTAGCTTTTAGATTTTGTGGTCAAAGAATAGAGGCAGCCAACAAAAAAAAGTCTCACCTTTGCCAACTTAGAAATTAAACTGTGGTTTTGAGGGTTTAAAATGTATATCTAGGTAGGTAGCACTCATGGCAAAAGAGTCTTCTTAGGTGCATACTTTTAAGCTTCTCCCTTGTAAATATAGATATTGAATATTCAAATATAAAATAAATTACATCTAAAAAAATGGTGCTACTTTGTGAAAAGAGCGTTAACACAACTTTTATGTTTAAAATATATAACCAGCAACCTTATTCATTTCACAAAATAGCATAAAATGACCACCCAATTCTGAAACACTGTGGTATAAGAAATGAACAATTCATGATGCACACAAATCGGTGCAAGTCATATTCAGAAACGGACTCATGCCAATTTCTTTTCCTACTCTAAACAAAGGCTTAGAAATTAAACAAGCATGACAACACTTTTTAAATAGAGTATTTCACAAAATTGGCATAAAAACTTAAAAGGAATCACAAGGGAATGCAAATAGCTTCCAATTTCAGAATATTCAATGGATTAGTAGAGCAGTGAAAAAATTAAGTGTGTGTTTGGCTCCAATCTGGCTGGAAAATTTATTTTTGAGCCAAAAATATCTGAGCCAAGCAAATGCTAGATATTTTGTTTTCATGCTGCAGTAGCAAAAGAACAGTACCAATCAGCCTTCACAATAAAGGTTGCATCAGGCACAATTTTATTTATTTTGTTAGCCGTTTAATTTTATTCAAGCTCCTCATGGTACTTGATAGAAACATTTTTAAACTGGGAAAACATTTTGTGATGATATGGGAGTGGGGGAAGAAGCCAACATACATAAGAACAACTGATCTAGACAAGCATCTCTCTCAGAAAGAGTTAGAACTAAACTAATACAGTTTCTCAATGCCAAAGAAAATCAGCTTTTCAGCACTATGCTGAGACGCACACATCAGATATCCTCATGCTTTAAACAACTTTCAACCAACTACATAACTACCACATTAAACAGCCAAAATGAGAAAAGCAACTACTTTAATCCAACTGTTTTTAACCACTGAAGATAATATACAATGTCGTGTTCCAGCCAATCGCCAAAACTGTGTCTAAGATCGTTTTACACTGGCTTCAAATGATAAAAGCTCAGCAATACAAAAATTAATATCATGGTTAAAGTGGTTGAGAGTGAAATCAATCTGAGGTTTTCAAAAAGGACTTTCTGTGGTACTGCCAAATCACAAAATCAAAAGTGTCCAGTCATAATTAGCTGCAAAAACAGTCAAGAGAAACTTTCAAAATTCATTTATAGTTGCTAGTCACCAATAACTTTCACCACCATCTCACACACACCAGCAATACTAGTCATATCATGACACACTTCATTTCTCTTTAAAGAATAAACCAAATGAATGCACCATTTCAGAGGATGGAGAATAAAGTAACTCAATGCCTCAAGAAACGGATGTCGCAGCATCCTATTAAAAAAAAAAAAGTGAAAACGCTCATGACTATATTGTACAATAGAATTCCATATTCAAGAGATTATCCATTAACAGTTGTGAAACGTTATGCAACCATACATTTACCTATGTAACGCCTGGTATCAGAGCACTTTTATTCTAGCAGCTTGTCTACAGGGAAGATTTTTTCCAGTTTCACTGGTTGTTTTGTTTTTTTAAAGAAAATCAGTCACAACTCATAAATGCTGTTGCAACAGTTTTAGGAAAAGTAGCTTTTTTACGTGGATGAAGCTCTTTCAAAGGGCTATAAGATTAACCAAAAGAAGGCATCCATATTGTGTATGGTCTAAATATGGAGAGCTCTACTGGTTCAACAGTAGAGTAACAAATGTGCATCAACCATTTAGCTGGTATTGCTTTTCTGTGTATTCCTGGGGTTAGTAGTTGGCCCTTCCCAGAGCGGTACTGGATTCTTTTACTGATGCATAATGCTAGTTCAGGACACAGATGGAAGTTCTCTTTTTCCAATACACCCAAGGCCCACTGACAACTCACAGAAAAAATAATTAAGTTAACATGGTTCAGGCTTATTTCTACATCCCATCTTTTAGTTCCCTTTTTCAGAGATGCTGAAGCACATGCATTTAAAGGTTCAGAGAAACAAGGCCACCCCTTAAAAATCCTGATGCTTATTCTGCTATTTCTCAGGCTCCCATTCTTGGGAAGTTTTGTTTCATTTTCACTCTATGTGCCCAGGTAGTTTTACTGCAACAGTTGTAACCTATTTACAAATCAGTACCAAAATGTTCTTTCAGGTTCATCATTTAAACACACATTGCAGATGATTAATTACTTCTTCCAGTTTTAAATGAATGCTGATATTTAAAAGGAATTTTAACAGGCAGTTGAAGGGAGGAGGGAGAACACAGGCTGCTTCCAAAGCCTTTCCTTTACTTCAATAATGCAGCTCAATAGTCCAGTGATGTCCATCCAGCATGTGGTTCTTTACACTCTAATATGTGGTCACTGAACATGACTTAACAAAGCCTGCATTTGTCTACAAGCTGAATGCATGTTCCCCAAGACATGCTGTGACATGTCTAGGCTTCAGTATTTGAAGCAGCACTATCGTGATGGGAAATACATAGGAGGTGTCACTAAAGTAACTCCCACTACTTCTCCAGGAGCCCCTCCAAGAAGTCATTTTCTTTTCCCTGTTGCAGTCACTCACCTGTTTCCCTGCTGGCTACCTGCTACAATGATGGGAAGAATAAGAGCAACTCTGGCTGCCCTGGTACTACCTTGCTAGCTTTAGGAAACCAACTGAAATTGAAAAATAAGAGCTCCTCTGCCCAAGTTAAGGGATGGTCTATAGCAGTGGTCTCCAAAGTGGGGTGTGATCCATTAGGGTGCAGGAAAAAAAATATTAGAACTTCTATTTCTATTTATTTTTTATCTACATATATTGTACATAATATAGGTCCAGTAGTACATGTATATAATTAATAAATAAATAAATATACATATATTGGGGGTGCATGCTCAAAAATTTTTTACTGATAGGGGCGCGCTATCAAAAACGTTTGGAGACCACTGGTCTAGAGCAGTGGTTCTCAACCTTTTTTGTATCAGGACCCATTTGTAAATATCAATGGCCAGTCCTCACCCGCTGCCCTCAGCCCCCAAGCATGTGGGGCAGGGGAGCCCCTGAAGCTCTGATAGCCTGTAAGGGAAAAGTCACCATTTCCCATGTTTCTCTCCTCTAAAGGAGAATCATTTTTTAGAGTTTGTGACCCTTTCATATACTCTTGTAACCCACTTCTGGGTTGCAACCCACAGGTTGAGAAACACTGGTTTAGAGGACTGGCTAACAGAGGTACCCCTCAGCACAAACTACCACCCACGACAGAGAGAAAAAGCTGAGATGCAACAACCAGTAACAATTCCCTGAGATTCCCTGCTCCATCCAAGGTTAGGAGCTGCTGTAAATTATGCTGGATGGTAATTACCTCCTAAAAGCTGTTATCAGGGTAGCTGTGACACAGTGTTCTAACTATACTCCTGCTACCTCAGGTGCTAGTGGCTGCAAGGAGGATGGCATAGGGGCTACCTATGCCAGGTCTACCTGCAGATTTCCCACATAGGGAGGGAAATATTAACATTAACAGTACAGAAAAAGGGATCAGATATTTTCTGCTTGATGCATGTGATTCTTTGTGATTGTCACATTTATTTAGGAGCATACTTAGAAGCAGCTGCTAGAACCTAACCACAAGTGTAATAAATCTCATAACATGCAACCAGCTTACAGTTTGGGGAGAATTGTCCATTTGTATTTATCAGAACACAAGCAAAGCTGAAACAAGTACCTTCCACCTACTTAAGCCTGGGAACACTCAATTCAAATGAATGCTTATGATGGATCTCCAGTATGAAAAACATCAGTGCTCCTATCAGTTTAAAACCTTTTGTAATTCTTTAGCTAGCTTTGCTTTGTCTGCAAATGCAATTATTGGTACAAAACTAGCCAGTGTTAACACAGGCTATCTATACAATAAGAAATTCTGTTGAACCCAGAAAAGAAAGTACCTTTACATTTGAACCAAAACATATTAAGTTCAACATACCTGACAAAGCATCACTGCTACTTGAAATGTAGGTACAATATACAAAACAAAAATAGGAACAGTGTCCTCATGAAAGCCCTCTTATAACCCAAGGAAAACCTTCTCCACCCTCTCATCACAATGTTTCCACTCAATTTGCATTCCTGCAATGTGTTGAGAGCTATTGTGTGTGTTAATAAGTTATGCACCTTCAGTAAAGCTCCCATGTCAGTCATGTTTCTATCCATGTAGCCTTGGAAATTTTCTGAAGCAACAGCTGGCTGTTAGGATCACACACTTCATAAATTGAAGGTATAGCTGTGCAACCTCACATCAGACAATCCCTCCAATCTACCACCTCCAGAAGACTCATGTCCAACAAGGCTCCAACACCACAGAGGACTAAGAAACACCAAACAAGACTGTGCAAAGGTAGTACTTTAAAGAGCTGAAAGTAAGCAGCTTTGTCCTTTTCTTCCTAATATCTGCACTTTTAAAGATTAGCCGCCATAAATATCCTCCGGGGATTAAAACAGCTTGTTAATTAATCACTGCTAAAACCATTACCTTCCAACAACTACCCTAGATACTGTCTGGAGAATAGCAATTCATGCAGGTGTAAATACATCTTCCCATAGCAGCCAAACAAATTTCTGACAGAGGAACTCTAGAAAATAGTACCAACCCCTAGTAGTGACCCCTAAGGTGAACTGTACATTAGTTACCCCTAAAAAAAACGGGATACAGACCATAACTCATGTGTGCAGCCTTGAAAAACACGACTGATTTTCTGAATGGTTTTGCTTAACTAGTAACTCACAGATCTTTTCATGCAATTTTGCCAGTTTAGTTATGCGACAGAGAGAAAAACATAAATACAAGCATAATAACAAACCAGTTAAGAGGAAAATGCACTTAATATTAGTCAGAGAAACCAATACCACCTTGTCTTCAGGGAAAACAGTATAAAATGTTCAGTGACCATTAATGTCTGCAATGGAAGATTATCATCAGCCCATCTCCAGTATCTACAGAAGTTAACATAAGTAGAAATGTGTCCCAAATAAGAAAGCCACAGCCAAAGACCTGGTGATGAAATCCAAGCCAAAGAATGCCTACAGAAATGCCAACATCTCTCAAATTCCCTTAGAGAAGTCCACAAACATCACCTTTTATCTCTAGAAATGCAGTAAGCTCTATAAGCTCTCAACCTATTTTAAGCTCAAAGTTCCCCTCAGAAAAATGCCAGCTCTTAGCTTTCACTAGTTTCTTGACTACAGAAAAATAATAGAGCAAGCCTTCCGTTGCTAAGAACTCAGAAAGACTACAACAGATCAGAAAGCTTTTGACACTATGATTCCTACTTGAAATGTTTGGGTTTATCTTGCAATTCATGTATAGGTGTTTGCATCTGTAATACTGGTACCCTTAAAAAGGATTTAATGGCACCCTAGCATGCCACTGAACCCTGAGAGTCACTGCCCTAGAAACATCAATTTCCAGAAGAGTTAATGCACAAAAAGATTCCTCCGAAAAGGACAGTATGCATCACATTCAGAGAGTGGACAGACACAGGAAATGCCAACCAACCAAAAGGTGCTAATCTAAACACTATGTTTAATAATGCATCTCTAAACTGCAATGTTTCCCAGGGTAGAGGATCCCCGTTTCAGCCTGTGGCATTCTTAGACTGACTTTTTTAAAGTAACAGGATGTCATGTTTCTGCAAGTCCACATAATTACATTACAGCAAGTGTCAAAAAGGACATAAAAACATGACATTCTTGAAAAGCTCACTTGGAAAAAATTGTTCATTGACAATCCAACTTCTGCAGCCCATAGGGAAGTATTCCAAGCACAGTTCTGAAGACTAGTATCAAGTTTTTGGACTGTCCTCCATGAGGGTTCATAGGGGTTCTCCTTTGAAAGCACGTATGGGAGCAGCTGATGTCTGCAACAGGATGTGGAACTGCAAGAAGCCAAAACTGATAAAAGAGAGCAGAATGGGGCTTTGGAGAAGCTTACATGGACAGAGCTGTTCAGGCACCAAATGTTCTGATGAACAAGTTTCCCCCATGGCCCTGAAGATGCAGTTAAGAACAGAGCCTACTCCAGGTGAATGAACTGATTCACCTATACGAGAAAAAACCTCAATATTTTATGTTAGTTTTTCCTCGTTTAAAAGTTAAAAAAAAAAAAAATCAGCTCTAAAGAAACAAATCAAGCTATTTCTTCTGCAGCTGGAAAGGAAGAGAAATTGTAACTACTGTATTTTCTCACATACCACACACATCTTTTCCCACCTAAAACCAGCCCCTCAAAATTGGGGTGCACATTTTGAATAAAAAAGATGTTTTCTTTACTGGGAAAGCAGCACACCTGGAGACACTGTGTATGCCATTCAGCTGCCAAAATAGCTGCCACTCATGTGTCTCAGCCAACTGAGGGGATGAAGTCTTCTGTTAACCCTCTGACAGCTGTAGCTATTGGCTGTGCTTGTACCCAAAGCAGCAAGTGAGCTGTTGGTAGTATCTTGAGGCTTGTGATATAGAAACAACATGCTACTTAAAGGAACTTTTTATATAAAGAACTATTTACAGGAAAGTAGCTAACAGCCTTGCTACTGCCCTTGCAAGGACCTGGGGCCTAATCTTGTGTGGGGAAAAAAAAAAAGGAGTAAGCCCTCCTAGGAACAAAGTCCAGGACATGTGGCACTGCAGGAGACAGTCTGCCACACCAGGATGTTTCTGATGCCACACTTCCAGGACGCCCTATGTTTCCAGGCGATCTTACCCCATGTCACAGTTGGCCATTACTCTGGAAAAAATCATTTTTACTACATTCTGCCTACAAAAAGGGTACCTGTTTTATTTGGGAACTTGTTGCATGCAAAACAATATGGTATTTGAGAGATGTTCAGGTGTTATAAGGATAGAGCATATACTTAGGCTGATTTGAGCACTACGTTCCTTTAATGGAAGATTAACTTTTTTTTATAAAATCATAGAAAAGTAAGACTAGAAGGAACCTCCTGAGGTCATCTAGTCCAGCCCCCCCACCAGAATCAGGATCAAGCTCATCCAAACCATCCCAAGCAAATCCTTGTCTAAACTATTTGTAAAACTACACAGTCAACTCTTACACACAACCACAAGGCATAACACCCTAATCTTTATAATGAAATATTTCTTCTAAAAAGCTTTGGTATGCATCATAAATATGTCTTTATTTCATTTATTTTTAATTGAGAGACAGAAAATTTAGGCACATCTTAAATGCCTGGGCATTTTATGATGGAAGGAATGTAGTATGTTTTAGCTCCCAATAGTTCTGGAACTCAGTAAAGCATTTGGTATTCAAATTTAAATTCTTATTGCTTAATAAAGTAACATTTAATTTCTATGAAATTGGAAAAAAAGCCAGTCTGTTCTGCCAAGCATTATTTTTTAATTAAAAAAAAAAAATCAATATTTGACAAAACCACCTAGTGTATTTCTGAATTTGAGTTTTATAAATATTCTCTTTTGAAGTCTGGCACAATTAACAAAATCCCTAGCATCTTCCCAGCTTTTTCAAGGAGTTATACTTCAGAGCTTACTATCTGAGAACTTTTTATCATATATTTCAAATTGCTAAATACTTAAAAAGAACTTTGCCTCTTACAAACCAAAAGAAGCTTCACACATCAGGTCTTCTTATAGTTTCATAGATTCTAGGGTCAGAAGGGACCTCACTGGGCCATCTAGTTTGACCCTCTGGCCCTGGCAGGCAAGAAAAGGGTCACCAAACCTGGGGTCATGTGATCTCAGCCAGGTGCCTGTTCAGTTTCCTCTTGAAGACGGCGTGGATGGGGTGAGCACCAGCTCCCTTAGAAGCCCAAATTTTTTTCCTTATTATTGAACACCAAGTTTTAGGCAACAAAATTAGAAAGCGTGCCTCAACAGCCCTATCATAAATACATCTTACAGTCTCCATTGTAAGATACAATTTTCAGTTGCATTTAACTTATGAACTAACTACCTGGGCTGAAGTTTTGAATGGCGTACTTGCCACTGATTAACTGTTTGCAAAATTTCAGTTTATGTTGCTCAGCCATTTCTAAGAACACATGCACACACATATTAAGGACATGCATATTGTTTTGCCCATGTTAAAATAAAACTTAAAACCATTTCACTGAAAAAGTGTAGCAGCTCTACACATTGTAGTACAGACTAAAACTGAGGGGTGGAGTGAGGAAGCAGACAGGCTTGTGTGGGTGTCAGGAACAAGACTTTTGTGAATTCCCCACTTCTTCCCTCCAAAATAAAACACCAGGTCTGCTGGAAGTTATAAGTCTCTCCAAGATCTGATTGGCACATGCTCAGTAAAGAAAACATTCAACAGAATTTTTCTGAAAATTCTGAGGCTGGGATATTGTGGTGAATACTTAGAATGGAGCAGGTCAGACCTGAGGAGTTGGCTCCCTATTCTAGCTGGGTGAGGGCTGGATGTATACTTCACCATTATACTTCCCTGTCTTTCCATTTAATGTTTTTAAAGTACTACCACAGATTATATGAAGCAAAGCTTTCTTTAGATCAGTCTGTTCACTGGCAGTATATCTCTGAAAGTGTACCATCTTCTCAGAGAAACTGCACAGAACCATGGAAAGCAAAGCTTAAAGAGAGAGAATGGTTGTTTTCACCTGAACATGTCATTTACAAAAGGGGTGCTGCCGACAGATTTTTGGGGCCAATGCCAATTTTTAAGGAGGCATATCGGCCGATACTGATCCAATTTCCAATACAGCTGCATGCAGCTAATAAGTCCGGTATAATGGAAGGGGGGGGGAGGGAAAAGGTGTGGGGGGCAGATCAAGGCCCCTGCAGTGAGGAAGGAAATGGGGCGGGGCAGGGTATGCAATGAAGCTGCGGCTAGTCCGGGGGGTGCAGGGTGACTCTTGCTGTGTGCACCCTAGGAGGGCACGGGGTATGGGTGGGACGGGCTGCAGATGGCACCAGGCAGGCAGCAGCATAAGGAGGGGCTATAGGGTAGCTGCAACCCTCCCCCGAAAAAAAAACCCCGTAGCCACCCTAGCCCCCTGCTGCTGCCACCCACCCTGCACAGATCCAGGGGCATATGCCCCATCTGCCCCATGCCCTGCCCCAGATGAGCAGTGGGAGCAGCAGCGGGAGCCACTGGATAAGCTGACAAGCTGTCAAATGAGCTGCATGCTGCAGTGGGAGCCCCTTCCCCCCTCCCCCCCATACCCCAGACAAGTCATGGCTCCATCCTGCACCCCTCCCCACACCCCAGCCCCACACCCTCCTCCCTACAGGGACCTTGATCTGCCTGTCTCTTTCCAGCACCATAGACTTACCAGCTGCAAGCAGCTCTCCACACTGCCGGCTGTGCTTCTCACTGCCTCCATCAGAGATGTGGGGCGGAAAATTTTCCACGCTTTATTTTTCCATGGAGAATTTTCCATTTGTAAAAATTCATTGTTTCATAAAAGTCATTAGTAACAATGAATGGATGCCAATACATTAGGTAAGCTCGGGAGTTTCAAAGTTGTAATAATATTTTTCAGGTGATTATCCCTAGGAAGCTGGAAGTGTTTGCATAAGATCTGTTAGTTTTTTCATGCTTTTGGTTTGAAGTAGTCATAATAATGCCCACTCAAAACAAAGCTAGTGTGTGGCATCATTATAGTGAAGTTCAAGCTACTGAAGGAAGGAAGAAAGTTGGTAGATGTAAATATTGCAGGCAGGAGTATGCTAACAACACTACAAGAATGAAGAAACATTTAATAACATGTAGAAACTGTCCTGAAAGAGTACAAGCCATAAAGAGAAAACTAATACAATGAAGTGGTGGAACAACATCATCTGAGAAAAGTCTACTTCAAGAATCCTACGTAAGCAAACAAATTAATATGTTAAACACCACACAGTATAGACTAGCATCTACATTGTTTTAAAACATAATTTTAAAGGTTGTTAATGCAACTCTGGACTATTATTTAAAATATTTGCATCTTGCTTTTCTGCTTGCACTAAGCACCTAAGTGGCTTAGGCTTACCAATATATTTTTTTAAAGTTACATAATAGATAAATAGCCAACTATTTCAACCCAGCAGAGCGAATTTAGTGCTCTGGCCGATGGCAGAGGTATACGTTCCTTCGGCTCTGCAGTCCCAGGGCAACTGAGCAGCAAGTTGAACAGCAGAATGTTCTTTTTGGCAGGGAGGGGAGAAGCAAGCTCCCTGCTGTTTCTCCTTCTGATGGACGAGGTCAGACTAGAAGAGGCTAAAATAAAAATATATTTTCCCTCCTTTGTTGCAGGAACTTCGTAGCTCAAGTGAAATAGCAGATTTGCAAAAAAAAAAAAAAAGGAAAATGAAAATACTGAGCTGCTATGCCTGGGGGAAGAAGCAGCAGGAACCTCACTTTCAAGATCCCTAGCACCAGATATGCCATCCACCATAAAAAGCTGTTCAAGACAGTCAAGCTTTTCATTAGCTTTGTGGAAAAAATGTCAAAAGAAGATCAAGAAAAAGCAGATGAGACATCAGCTTGAGCTATATTTGCAAGTTGCACGCCTCTTTCTGTAACTGCAAATCAATACTGGAAGGAACATTACAAACTAATTTGCCCATCATAAAAGTTACCGTCACGTTATCTTATCACATTCTCTCTTAGATAGAGAGTATGACAGAGTTCAAACAATGGTTATTCAAAGGATTGGTCAAGCAAAATCACTGACTCTGATGTCAGATGGATGGAATAATATACAAGAAACATTTTTAACTTTATTGAACATGAGATTAGCAACACCTGAACCAATATTCCTGAAAGCAACTGCTACCAAATCTTCTCGTCATACAGGTGAATACACAGTCAAATTACTGAGTGAAGAGATTGAAACTGCAGGTCCCTCCAGGGTATAAGCCCTTGCAACTGATAATGCAAGTAACATGAAAGCTGCAATTATTAACGGCAAAGTATCCTCATTTAATAGTATTCGGCTGTCTTGCTCATGGGTTGAATCTTCTGGCAAAGGACATAATAAGTGTGACTACAATGAACGCAATAATTGGCAAACAGCAAAGCAACTGTGAAGGTATTAACACAATCATCATGCTGCTAATCAGACTGAAGATATTACAGAAAGAGAAGCATGGGAAGGAAAGTGCACTTTTATTACCAGGAGAAACTAGATGGGGCTCAGCTACGAAGCGTTTACATAATTTGCTTCACACAAAGAACTGTCTGCAGTGTGTTTCAGTAGATGACATATTATCCCAGATTATGCCCATGAATATTTGGAAGCAGATTCTCAACAACGATGTGTTCTGCGTTCCGAGTTCATGAAGCATTCAGTTTCCTACTAGCAGTTTCAGTGGCTATCAAGAAACTTGTAGGAAGGGTACCAAGCCTTTCAAATATTCCAGAGATATTCAAACAACTCAATGAAAATCAAATTGAGCTTTTGCCTTCTTCACCTCTATCCAAAAAAGAAGTCAAACAAATGTTTACTAGAGATTGGAGTTTTACTCTCATCCAGTTCATCTGGCTGCAAACCTTTTGAATCCTCAACACAGAGGACAACATTGATCAGAAGATGATCTGTCTACTGCTTTCAATACAATTATGGAAGTAGCTAAGAACGTCCCCAACAGCGATGAAATAGCTGTGATGACAGCCATTGCCAAGTACTGGGCAAAAGGAAAACTTCGGAGCACATACATCATTTGACAGGCAGCAGAGAATATACATCTCCTCTCACATGGTTGAAGGGATACTGTAACACCTGACTGTTGTCCAGGATTGCTCTGAGAATCCTAAGCATTCCACCAACAGCAGCTTCTTGTGAATGGAACTGAAAGGCTTGCAGCTCACTCAAGACAAAAAAGAGGAATAGACTAACAAAAGAACGCAGCGCTAAACTTGTTTCTATTTCTCAAAATCTCTTTGCTTCTGGAGAATCAGTCAGAAGCACAATTAGCGAAGATGCAGTGTGACGGTAAGTTGCCCTTGCCCATAGACTCATTGGTAAAACCATCTTTTAGTGAAAGAGAATGTGATTCAAGTAGTTCTGAATCAGATTTGCCTCAGTCTGATTCTGAAGTGGAACTAATAAGTAATGCAAGTGATTCTACAGATGGTGACAGTGAAAAACTGGAGATGCCACAATGGCCTCAGTGGACAAAAGTTAAACTCTGTTGAAGTAGATCGGTGGACAACCATGGCATATCACGCACAGTTCTTTGGCTGTGCTAAAATTAGTGTGTCAACAGTTTTCAGTGCCTTTTTTTTTGTTATAGTTAAACAAACAATGTAAGGGAAGTACATGCTATTGCGTATTGTCTTTACATTTTTACAAGTATTCTAATAAAAAATAATTTTTCCACAAAGTTTTGAATTTGTTTGAATATAATATTTAAGCCACTAAGTGTGCTGTGTTTAATTTTTTTTCTAATCAAATATTTCAGTTTAAACTACTAGTGGCTATTGGGACATAAAATGAACATGGGGGTATTTTTTTAGTTTTGTTTACTAAATATAAGTCAAATAAACATGGTAAATCAGATAACACTATTTAGGGTACTGGAAAATCAAAATTTTCCAGGGAACCCACATCTCTGGGATTTATGTATATGAAGACCAAAAGCAGAAAAACCCAATTTCCCTCCCCACCACCCACACAAACTGGTCCCAATTTTACTGGTATTTAAATTTATCTTTCAACTGCAAATTAAGACCCCATTTCACCACATGGAAAAATGGCTAGATAAGCTTCTCAAAGTGTCAGACCATGCTGATTTTTAACTGATGAAACACTCCATATAACAACTGCTGAAATACTGGACGTATTAGAATAATAAACCGTGCTTCCCACTGTAAAACATGCAACAAAGAAAAAAATTAAAATATAGTGCTCATTAAATTGTCTTCCAATTTTGTTGGTTTGTTTGTTCACAACACCAATTGTAAATATATTACCCATTAGCTAAAACAGGAACACAAAATCAGAAAAAGTTTGAGAATGAATAGCTAGTATATACATTTATACAATGAGGTGTATACATAAACACCTGCACGTACATCTTATTATACATGGATACTACATACTGGGTACGTCTACACATGCAATTAATATGACGTGATAAACTCCAATGTAGTTTACATTGGAGAAAACTGGTCCTAGGTGCAGCACATACAGATACTGCACCTAGGACTATACTTCGAGCCGGGGAAGTGTAGCCCCAGGCTGGCAGGGGGCCCACAGAGTCAGTCCCAGGGTCTGAGTGGTGGCATCAGGAGGCAGAGGGGCTGGCTGGGGCATGATGGTGCTAAAGTGCAAGGCTAGGCAGCAAGCAGCCCTTCCCCAGCACCCTAATGCCCTAGTCAGCCCCTGTCACCGTCTATACATGCATTTTGGTGGAGTAAATTACTCTACCGTAGGATACCATCCTATAGTGGAGACAATTAATTTACTGTGCCCTAATATTGGTGCACGTGTAGACTCTGACACTTCACTGTGAATTTAATTAGTCAACTCTGCAGTAAAACGTATGTGTAGATGCACCCAGTGGGCATATCCATCCACATGAGCGCAGATGTGCAGTCTGCAGCAACCTACACACAAGCATTCCCTGCACTGCTAATTTACAGCATGTGGAATAAAGGGGGGTTGACGCCAGAAAATCCCAGGGGTCAAATGAACCCACACCTAAAAAAAGCAGGGTGGCTCATGTGGCAGCAGTGCATGCCGTCCAGAACCGGAGCCTGGCCAGCCAGAGCCATACTCTGGCTGCCAGCCAGGCTCCTTGCTGCTGTATCACTGCAGCTCCCAAAGGCCCCCCAGGTAAGGCTGCTGGGGCCAGCACAGTTGCTGACACCAAGGCAACATGTTGTGCACTAAAGCGTGCACAGCATGGCCATTCCCCAGGGACAAGTAGCAGTGGTACACATTGTGCCGCTGCTTTTTGACCCCATGGAAAATGCATGTTCCTGCTCATGCCAACGCACCACACGAGTTTAAAATAAAAAATCCTCAAATCCATCAGTCTTACCAAATGCTTTTGTCCCTGGATTTCCTAAATTATTTTTAAAAAATCATTTTGAAATTAGTAATAATTTATGTAGTTATCATCATGTATGCAAGTACTTCCCATGACTGACTCTTTCACGCTTCATGGTAGTGACCGACTCTTCCACACTTCATAAAACATATGAAGCAAGATAAGCATTTCTCTCCCTTTTCCCAGCCCTACCTCACTAGCGCTCATCCCCATTATTTCTTGTTCACCTACCTTTCCTATTCCATTACTTCATTAGGACATAAATTATTGCTTGCTCCCTGACACCCTATGCAGTTCACACATGTATCATCACCATCAATTTACTGAAGGATTGAACATTTCCTCAGGTATGTAGTCCAAACTATTCCCTAAAGCAAGCCAAGTGTCCCTACCACACCCCCACCCAACTCAGCTGGGGTCTTTGACTCGTGTCAGTCAGGCCTCAGGGCCAATACCCTCTCCCAAAGCAACAAAGGCCTTCTTTTCCTCCTCTCCCATGCAGAAGTCCCACTCAAACTGCAGATCAGGTTCAATGGCTATGGCAAGCACCTTTTGGCCACCCAGCTCATGTGAACACTGGCAAACACAGACTCAGGGTAATCTGCGGCATACAAGCATACTGCTCACTGTCAATCTGAACTCTTCCCTACAGGGATGTGGGAAAAGGGCAACATTAAAACCCAAATGACATAATTATGTGCAAAATTATTTCAGTAAGACACAGGACTCAGTTCCCCAGGTGTGAAAATGATTGGTTGAATCTGCAACTGCATGCAAAGCTCTATCAATCACAGCAACTTCTCCCTCAAATGTCTCTATACTAGGAACACTAACTCTACCTTGAATCCCCTACTGGTATACCATGTTTCCAAGCAAAGGGAGGGAATATGTAAATTTTACAGCCCTTAGAACATTAAACTTTTAAACTGAAATAAGATCTCAATTATATCAGAGACAGTTCGGCCATAATTAACCCTATTGGTCCAGTAGACAGGCCTCCCTAACTTTAACACTTCTGCTCAAAAAAAGAGGAAAGATAGAAAATTGTGTCTAAATTTCCTACATTACTGTGACACTCATTCTTTTTTTGAGATCAATTTGCAACAGACTATTAATACCAAGACATATGTTAGATGTTTAAAAACAGTAATAGTGAAAAATATAATCTTAGGTCTCATTTAACTTTAATAATGGAATTAATTACTATACACTCAAATTAAAACACCTGCTTAAGTTTTTGCAGGATTGGCACCTCACAACAGCTACATACATACTTACATACATCCATACCATTTTGCATCATGCCAAAAACATCATTTGAAAACTAACAATTCAAATGGATGCCAAGGAATCCTTGGTACTCCTCTTGAAATATACATATAATGTATAAGAATCAGCCATATATACCTAGAATATTTCCAAGGCAAGAGAGAGGGTATAGTTGGGTATATGGTAAGTATTGGAGGGCAATGATGAGCAATGGAGGACTACTAAACGAACAGGTAGTTTAACATTCTGAAGCAGGGAAGGGATGAGAAAAGGATAGTAAAACTGCTGTGTAACAAAAAGTAATATGTTTTGGTTGCTAGCTGGACTCTGCTGAAACACACTTTCAACCTTAATGTTTTTGTCTGGGATAAGCCCACTCAGTCAGAACCTGAACTAGTAGTTAACTTCTGCTGGCATTGTATTAACATCCCATAAATATGTAGGTACTTTATGAAAGAAACTTAACAGGGATGGGGTTATTTTTACCATTTATCAAATACTGCCAATTCTAGCCTGATACAACTACTTATCCCTGTATGCTACTAAATCAAGTTCAGTTCCTTTTCAGAGACTGCAGACAGACTAGGCACTCAAAATTTCAAGGGCTTAGTCCAAAAGTTCCTATGTCAGAAAAATTCCCATCAAGTCCAACAGAAGTTTTGCTTCCACAGGAACTACAAGTCTGGACCCTCCCCTGGGTAGTACTTCAGAGATACTGATCTCTTCAACAAGTCACAAGCCAAGTTCAAGAACCAAGCAACAAGTCACTTGTAGGAAACTTTATGAGTAGAGACCTACTGAATTCATGACAGAAGTGAGATGCTCCTTTAATCTTGCAGGTTCCCCACACCCTCCAGCCAATTGGTGGAGAGGCTCCGCTTTTGGTTCACTCCTGATCAGTGGGAAGGCAAAAACTGAAGTTTTAAATATGGTGCCACTTTTGCTTCCTGCCACTGATTGGCTGAGGGGCCCCAGATGGCCCTGCTGTTTGCTGCTGACTGGCGGGGAGGCAAAGATGGCGCCACGTTTAAAACCAGTTTTAGCCTCCCTGCTGATCAGGAGGGAGCTGCAGGATCCTACACTAATCAGCAACAGGAGAGGTGCATACAGGAGAACATGCAAGATTAAAGGAGCCACCACTCGCTCTATTTCCACCATGAACTTGGTACATTCCTACTTATCAGCTTAACCAGGTTTGAAAACAAGTACATTCCATATTCGAGTGACCTTAGCATTTTCCACCCAGTTTATGCATCAACCACTGTTTATGACAGTACCCAAAGTAGCAATGGTAGTACAAAGACTTATTTAAAATAAGGTTTTTAAGGAAGCATGTTTGACTGAGTGACAAAAGTTTAGGTTTCTGTGATTACCGAAAGAACTGGTGTTTCCTTCTTGAGTACAAGAATGATGCTCACAGCTAAATTACAGCTTTGCACATGCTATGACCAACCAACCCTTATTTTAAAAAGTCTAGCATCTTTTGTCCTATAACACCATGTATGTTCTCTCAATAAAGTTGTGAAACTTGCATTAAGCTGTAATTATAGCAATAATGTCAGAAAAATCTTTCCTAAGGGTATATTACAGTAAGCACTTTGCAGCTGTAACTGCAACCATTACCTATGAAAATATTTTGATAGCAACATGTAAAACTTAATTTGAGTTTGTTATTCACCAAAAAAGTTGTCAATGTAACCAATTTTTGCTGAGATATGAACGTGGGAACTTCACTTTTTGGAGGTCAAGAAACTCTCTTTTTAAAGAAGAGAAGGTTAAATTAAATTAGGAATACAGAGAAAACTGTGATAGTTAAGTTGCTTATTACAGTGGTATTTCTACCTTCTGGTTCTGAAGATTTAAGTTCAAGCCTTAAAATAATGAACTACATTAAACCATACATCTGTAAAACATTCCACAAATGATGTAAGAGATTGTCAAGTGACAAGTTAATTTACAGAATTTCAATTCATTTTGATGGGAAACTTGCAGCTAAATCCACTATTTGGCTTTGGGAAAAAAATACCTCTGCATGATCTTCCACAAGGAACTCCTGCCATTGATTAAAGAGAAATACCCACAGGTTCCAAAGAAGCCCTATCCCTTCCATCCTGACTAGAAGGTGGGCTCTCAAAGAAACTTCAAAGGATGCTGGAGAGAGAGGAAGAGATGTTTCTCAGCATTCATGCACATGGGAAACCCTACATCTAGGAAAACAGGGGCATCTCCTGGAGCCTTCTCTCCTTTCCTGGGATGTAGCCCTCACCTCAGGAGACAAAACACCTACCACCAATATTGTGTGTATATACTTGCATGTGCACGTACACATATGCACACATTTTTTTTTTTTTAAATGGAGACATCTGGGCAAATTTAGTAAATTTAGTATAAGATGCAGAAACATCTTAGCGAATTTATGCCTAGGGAACATAGTGAAGTTTGTTTTAAGAGCAATTCTCAATCAAGGTGTCATGGCACCCTGTGATGTCCCAAGACCCTGTCAAGGGTGCCACGTAATGTTAGCACTGTAAAACATGCAAAACATTCTTAAGGCAAACCCAGAGATTTTCAAATAGGAATCTAAAGTGTTAAAAATAATTCTGACCTGTTGTGGTCTTTCTGAGTTCTCTGCAACAAAAGAATTGCTCTATTATCTTTCTGTAGTCAAACAACAAGTGAAATTTAAGAGCTGGCATTTTCTGAAGGGTATCTAATGAAGATATGGGTGCTTGAGTCGAAAGAAGCTGACAGCACCAAACTGGGTACCCTGATCAGGTATGTTGACGGGTACATGAAAAGACCCTTTAGTATTCTGACTTACCCCTGGTCCCTTAACTCTGGACTACACAAATCTTAGTCAAATATTTGATAATTACTCTGCAGATATCCCAAGTACTTCAGTGAAACAATTTAAGAGTAACACTTAAGATTTTGATGCAGATTACAATTCCATGCTTATCTCAAAAAAAACCAGGTGTCTGACATCAGAAACCTTTCCATTTATTTTCCTCCTATTAATTAAAAACAGAAATAAAGCTGTGCAGGTTCTCTCCACAGCGTGTGTAAAAGGGTTGCCAGATACACCCCAAAAGTTTCAGCCCAAGACAGATTTGTATGGACAACTTTAAAAGTCAACACAAAGAAGTTAACAGAACAACTGAACAGTGTCTGACTTGTAAACTACTCCCCACCCCCAGCCCACCACTGGATTGGTAAGGTGAAGAATTGAAACAAGGTACATTTCTAATCATTTCTCCAATCGTAGTACTATGTTCCAAGATTTCTGGGGGTGGTTATCACAATTGTCGCTATATTAACCAATACTGCCTTCACCTCTCACTACGCCCCCACCTTCCTTAGTTTCCGTGGCAAGACCTTAAGCTAATTTACATAACTAAAACTAGTCCAATACAGAACTTTCTATCAGGGACATTCCATCAGTCCACAATCCTGTGTTCAAGAGAATATACACCACATGGTATGAAACCAAAAGCAGGCAGGATACTTGGACAGTACTTTGTTATTCTTTGGGTGTTCTTATTCTTTGGGAAAGCACCCAAACAGTACTCACAGCTCCAAACCATAGGACAAGTCTTAGTATGTCCTGCGTCTTTCATGAGCCTGGCCTGATGTCATGTGCCTGCACAACATTTTGTTCTTACTGAAACACTGGTTATTTTGGTGTCTCAAGATTAATATGCATATAGTCTAAAAGAAATGCATGTCCTCAGGGATATTCAAAATATATTTAAGAAAAATAAAGCATGAGCTAAAAGGTTTCTTACCATGATCTTGCTTACCCATTGCACTTAAATAATGATTAAAGGCTTGACATGGGGGACTTGGAGTCTGTGTGGACTTGTCGCAACTCATAGGCGCAGGACTCCTGTCTGTGTCGAAAGAGAAATACCCACTGGAGGATCTAGACAGCAGTGAAGATCTTCTTACAAAGATGAAAAGTGGGGATCTGGTTGCAAACGGACTGGGGCTAGTGGGTGGCGCAAATGGTCCCTGAGGGCTGCTGGGTGAAGAGCCGTCCCCCTCACCTGAAAGGTTACCTTGATACTGTGTTTGTATAGAGGTAGGGGCCCCAGGCCTAACGGGCTGAGGCTGACTTGGCCTTTCACGGGGCTGCAACTGTCTATCTTCACTGCCGCACTTGGAATTCAAATCAGAGGGTTGTTTTGCCATTTGGTCTTTTTTTCCCTGCAGAGAAAGAGAAAGCATTGCGAGTAAGCTCTCCCGGCTCCACAGCGACACAACATCGGGGCTTTGCAGCCACACAGCGCCATCCCCAAGTTCTGAGAAACAAGCTCCGTCCGACAGGATTAAATCAGGGAAGCGACTGGATGCAAAGCATCTCCCGCAACTGCTCCGCACAAACAGACAGACAAACAAACAAACAAAGAAATACGACAACAACGCACTGCCTTTTTCCACAGACCAAAAACCCCCAGCGGTCCCGACCGGAGCGCTCCTGGAGTCAGCCGGCCGCCGACAAAAGCCATTACATTTTGAAGTGAAACTTGCGAGCCAAGCAGCTGCGCTCCGAGCCCGCCCGGCTCTGCCCGAAACTTGCTGTGCTGGGACTGGGAGGGCGAGAGAGCGGCGGGTCCGCGCTGTGCCCGCCCCGCAGCCGGCGAGCAGGAGGGGGCGGCGGCGAGGAGGAGCCGCCCGGCCGCGGCCCCGTCCCAGCCCATTGTTCTCCCGAATGTGCTGAGCGCAGCAAGTCTGCGCGGGGCCCGGCCGTCGCGGGCTGCGCCCACTACGTCACAATGGAGCGTGCACGGCCGCCGCTCCCGCCACCCCCGCTCGCTCGCTCGCCCGCCCGCCCGCTCCGCTCCGCTCCGCGCCCCGGGCAAGGGGGGGAGGGGGGCGGGGGGGGGCCGCTCCCCGCACCCGCCCCGGGGTCACGCGCACCCACAGCCGCGGGCACTTACGTTCACGCCGCCTCGTCGAGGCCCGCCCCGCCGCGCGCCCGCTCGCACACCGACCCTGACCCAGACCCAAACCCAGATCCAGACCCGACGCGCGCCGCGACCCGCCGCCCCGCACCAAGCGGCAGGGCGCTGCGCGGCGCGCGCCGCGGCTGGCTGGCGGCAGCGGCGGGCGGGCGGGGCCAAGCGGGGTGTGAGCCAATAGGCGCCAGGCACAGGGCCCCGCTCCCTGAGGTCGTAGCCAATCGGCGCCGGCCCCGCCCCGCCCCCCGGCGCGAGCGCACTGTTTACAAACTAGCCGGAGACAAAACAGGCCCCTCCCCGCCCCCCCACCACCCCCGCGCTCCAACGAGCAGCGCCAACGGGCGGGTGACACTTGTCAGCCGCGGCCGGGGGACCCCCCCCGCGTCCGCGCGTGGCACCGGAAAGTGCCCGGCTGCGCCCGCCCGCACGACCCCCCCTTCCCCCCCGCTGCGTCACTGCCCAGGGGTCCCAGCCCCCGGCGCCCGCCCCCCGCAGCCCCCGCGGGCGGCCAGCCCTGCGGCGGGTCGCACGGCTCGCGTGAGGGCAGCTGTGTGGGAGCCGCCTCGGCGCTGGGCCCCCGAGCTGGGGACGGGAGACCGCAGCTTCCTTCACCCCCGGCCGAGCCCGGGCAGGCCCTCGCGGAGAGCAGCGGCAAGGTGCCTCGGGGAGAAAAACACCTCTGCAAAGCCAGGAAGAGCCCGGCCGGAACACGGGGACGGTCCCGCTGTCCGACGAGGAAGTGTGTTGCCCAGCTCCCCCTCCCGGGAGCCGGGCGGCGGCGGCTCAGGTCCCTGCCTTGCCGCTGTTACAAAGGCCGGGTGTTTGTGAAGGGGGGGCGCCTCGGGGACCTAAAAGTCTGCAAAGAAAGACTTTTTTGTTGCTGTTGCTGCTGTTAGTCATGTCGCCTCTAACCTAAGAGTTTGGTTTATCTATGTTTCTTAGACCAACACGGCTACAGCATAGATCCCATGTTAGGGATGTATTCCATGTCCCAAGAGCCCGAAAGTTTGCAAAGAAATATATATGTTTATTTTAAAGTTTCTTAGTTGGTCTAATAAAAGGTATCAGTTGAGAGGCAGACAGGAAGAAATGAAGAAAAGCTCAGTCTCTTCAGGAAAGCCCAAGATCTGAAGAAGGGGTGGAAACTCCTGCAGACTTCTCACTGATTTCACCTGGAAACTGCAGGCTGTGCCTTTGTGAGCTATGTCATCCTGATGCTCCTGTGCCCCTGAGCATACAGTACAGCTCTTATGTGAGCCACTTCCCTTATGATTAGTAGTGACGCTTTACGTGGGAGTTGCGAGGTTCCATTTATTAATATTTGTACAGTCATTGTTTGAAAAATGCAAAATGGAACATTATCTTCTATCTTGCTTGGGTGACTTGTGGCATATTCGATGGTCCTTGCTCAGTGGCGGGTGAAAAGAAAACGGGTTTTGCTCAAGTGAGGAGGAATAGACCAGTCCTTTCTGAATATCTCATCCACACTTAGTGCCACATTGGTGGATCCTATTAAAATTAAGCCCCTGACCATAATGCTCTATAATGCCTGATCTACTGGTGCCTAGTCCCATAGTCAAATCCTCAGGGGAGAGTTAGGTGCCTGGTGGGGCAACATGATGGGTGGGGATGAAGAATAGGATGAAGTGACAAAGAACAGGCTCCAAGCCAACCAGCACTGAGTGGGAAGCTGTAGCTGAAATCTTGCCCTCTCCAGACCACGGGTGCTATGGTTCACTTGGTGCCTGCAGCCCAGAATCCTTTCCCTAGAGTATGTGCCTAAATCTGTTCCTTCCAAGAGCTGAACTGGCCTCACTGCTTCATTTGAAAAGGCAACCACCAGTATCCATCTTTTATAGAATAAACTACTAGTGAGTGCATTTGCCTGGGAAATGGAGGACCTGGGCTTACTATCCTCCTTGAGCTGAGGGGTTTTCAGACCTATACCTCCAGAGAGCGTGCTCTAACCATCAGGCTGCAGGCTACTTCGGCTAATGGACTTAGTGTGAAGCTGTGTCACTCTAAGCAAAGAATTTAGGATTCATGGGGACTGGAGGAAAGAGAGAGCACACATACTCATGAGTCTATTGCCTAGTGGAGTGGGCACTCAGCTAAGAGTCTGGTCCCTGCTCACAGGACTCTATGCACTTTCCATTAAACAGCTGTTGGAAAAAATACATAAGGAGTCCTGGGACTCTGAGCTCCCAAAGCACCCTCACCACTAGGCTACACAGTCTCTCTCCCCCTCCCAACTTGTTCTTCAATTCTTTGTTTATAATAGCACAGCTTCAGCAGGACAGGTGAAGTGTGCTTCAAGCCTGGTGGTTAGGGCACTGTCACGTAAGATGGGAGATGTGGGTTGGAGCCCCTGCAGCCCCGGTTTTGTACTTCCTGGGTGTGTTCTCTCACTATTAGTCTATGCTACGCAAGGTGGGTGGCAGCACCAGCACTTACTACACTGCACTGTTCAAAAGAAAGCATTCCTGATTGCATTTTGGGAGCGAGCCAATTCTGCTGTTGCACATTAGGCATGTTCCAAGCACACTTGCTCAATTGGCTTCTGCAGGGCACATAGGTGGAGAGACTCCTGGCTCGTGTCTAGGAGCAGTGGGTGCCTGGGGCAGTCCAAAATCAAGTGGTGCATGACAAGTACAGGTAGACATTGCCAGAACTACGTAGCAGCTGAGTGGGATACTTAGGATCACAATTTTGGACCTAGGTGCCTAAGTCCTGAATTGGATCCAGCCCAAACATTTCTTCTGTGCTGCAATTCAGACATAGCAGGAGGCCTGCCAAGCACACCAAAGGTTTGAAGCTTAACTTCTATTCTCAGCTGCAAGTAAAAAAAATCCAACACTACCACTTGCTATATACATGTCTCTTAATCATCCCTCATTACATGAGCTGTGCCTCATGTCAGACCATCATTTACTCCTGCCATACCCAAACCTGGTATTACCTCTTGCCCTATTGTAAATTATTTAGTCAGAACTGCTGAATCATGGTGTGGAGGGTAGGTTCCAGGCCCAGCTCCATGCAGATTAAAGGAGTACAAAATCAGCCATTTCTTAGCCAAAGAGGAAGTGTAAGTGAGTCATCCCCATTTAATGTCCCCCCCTGCCCTGAAGAGGTTTCTCCCTGCCTGCCTAATCCATATATATATATATATATCTCCCTTGTATTTTGCTAGGACTTTGAGTGCCATTTCTTGCTGTGTTTGTTCTGAATCCTGATTCCTCTCACCTCATCCTCGGCACTGCTGTGATGCCGCCTCAAAAGCATTTCTCTTTCCTTCCTTTTTGCAATTCCCCCTTATTCCCAAGGAGCAACCCCTGCTCCCTCCCTGCTTCTCTC
Organism: Crocodylus siamensis; assembly: GCF_052110815.1. Taxonomy (NCBI): domain Eukaryota; kingdom Metazoa; phylum Chordata; order Crocodylia; family Crocodylidae; genus Crocodylus; species Crocodylus siamensis. The sequence continues at coordinate 204,849,203 of NC_143395.1, forward strand.
CAGTTCCTCTCTATACTGTCTTGTCACATGTGGCTTTTCCTTCCCATCCCACATAGAAGCTAGCAGTTGAAGAGAATTCAGTGAAACTTCTGTACTTCCTGTCCTCAGGTAGGATGGGCATTAAGAATGAGAAGGACCTTTGTGGACAAGTCCTGCTCTCCAGTTCTCTGCTAAGTTCATGAGGGGTAACAATGTCTCTTTTTCCCGCTTTGGTAGCTATACTTTCTCCAGCAGTAGCGCTTCAGGCTGAGCACCAACAGTTGCACGCATTCACAACTGTCATGCTGCACCCCTAAGCCCCAGTTTCCACTTCAGAATTTATCCTATGTCCAGTAACAGAGAGCTCTGCTTCTCCCTCCATTCAGGAGCCCCTGTTACTACCCGAGGAGTGTTGCTAACCAAGCCTACAGTCAGTGTACAAACATATTTTTCTCATGTCAATATGAAATATATATTCATGCAGGACCAGTCTTCCTCTAAGTTCAGATGGCAGAAACGCTAGTGAAAATGATCACTAAAATTCTTCCGGATTTTCACCATGGTCACTGAGAGCAGACTTTGCTTTCTAAGGCTCAAGTTGATAGTCCTGGTGCAAGAAAGTCTAGTAAGTGGGAGTCAGTGAGAATACTGAAAAACAGCAGGAGCAGCTGCACTGCAGGGCTAGGTGAGCAACCTCTGTGCAGCAGGTAATTAACTAGATATCCCACCAGAAAAATGGTGGCATTTCAGCATTAGCTCTCATCCCTGGAAAATCTTCTATTTTGCTGGGAGACTGCAGCCCAAACAGTGCCAGAAGTTTATCCAATCGGATCTTCTGAGTAGCATAGATCATATGAGTTCAGCCACTCCTGCACTGAACACTATCACTTGGATTTGGCCAAAGGAGATTTTCTGGAAAGGCATCTGGTCTTGATCTGAAGACATCAGCAAATGGAGAATCTGCTGCTCCCTCCTGTAGTTTATCTCAAATGGATCAGAATCCTCTTTATTAAAAATGTATGCCTTCTTTCTTCTTATTTTGATTTTGCCTGGTTTCCGTTTCCAGCTGTTGCTCCTCCTTGTTATGCCTTTCTTTGCTATATTAAAAAAAGTCTAATAATGCCTCCCATTTTCTACAATGAAGGTGCATATATACTGCATAACTACATCTCTTGATCTATCAATAAACAAATCAAACTGGGCTCTTATAAATCCCACTGTAATTCACTTTTCTTCTAGCCCATAAATCATTTATCTAGTTCCTCCATATTTAATAGCCTTTATATGATTTGTAGTAAATTTGTCTTCTCCACAATTATGTTATTACACGCAAAGCATCTACTCTTCAGTGGTGATTACACTACTAATACTGATATTAAAAGTTTTCATAGAAATATATGACACTAGTGATTATTAAAATGAAATTATTATGATATTTAAAATCACTTTGATGGATTACTCTATGAATGACAATCAAATGAACATGAGCTGACATTTATATAATATCAAAAAAACAATAATTATAAACATTTTAAAAATCACTTTTGGAGCATAGTATTAAAAGAACACGTAGCACAGAAACTACATACTTTCTGATGTAATGCTATTGAGAAAAGGCCCTATAGAATTCAGTTACAGGTAATAGCTCATAGCATCACTTGTTAGGATAAATTTTGTCTCATGCTTGTAAACACACATGCCTATTGAGAAATAAATTTAAAAAGAAAAAAAAAAGTTTTAGAACAATTCTGATCACCTCCAATTTACATTTCTTTCATCTGCAGATTGGGCAAGCTTTTTCCTCAGGCCCTGATCTTTCACGGAGGATCTTCTGAGAGATGCTCAGTGTTCTCAGCTCACATCAACTTCAGTGGGTGCTCAGCACTTCATGGGAGGCCTTCAGCAGCTTGAAGGATTGAAACCTCATAGATCAGAGCTTTTGTGTTACCTTTAAAAGCACTGTCATCAGAGTGCTTATGGGTTTAAACAGTGACTCATCCCCTCTCTTCTTGGTTCCCATGAAGTCAGAAGTCATTTCTGTTGCTAATATTGACAACTGAAAGGAGAAAGGGGCACTGAACAATGGCAATGTGACAGGAATGGACTTTAGGTATACTGAGAAAATTCACGCACAGATGCCTATACTGCATGCTGCTTTGTTTTGGTGATCCCCAAGAGAGCTGGGTATTTATTAGAACAGGCCTCCAAGGTATCAGCTACACAAGCTCTGCTTGGTTTGCAGATCTCATGTCTCCTGGGACAGTACCATTACATTCAAGGAAACAAACTGCAGGTCAGCAAGTTTTTTAAATGATCCTACAGATAAAGTCAGGTATTGTTGTTGAGACAACAATAGCAGTCAAGCTATTTAACATAAGAATAAAGGAGCTGATGCTTCTTATACAAAACAGGGATTGGGAAAAAGATGAAAGCTCCATGGAAACAGCTGACATGTAGGTCGGCTGAGATCTGTGCCTGTGAAGAAGAGGGACGTGCATAAATAATATATGCCTTTTTCTGTGTTTTCATTTCCTAGGATGCCTGAGGATAGTACAACAATATCCAGTAGGGATATTTTGATAGAGGTTTTCTTAAACTTTAATTAATGAAGCAATCCCACCTGAAAGTTAAGGACCTAAAAGTTTAGGGACTGGATGGTACCACATTGACTGCATTGTAACACGTGATGGCAATCTAGGCCCAGATTCTGACACTGTTTAGGGACTTAATTCGCCTTGATTTCAGTTGCAGAGCCTGTGCTTGTTAGGGAGCTCATCCAGTGAAATTCAGGATGTCCCAGGTTAGTCTGGAACCTTGGCACGTGAAATAAATGGGACTCTTGCAATTTGCAGAAGCCGTAGGATGGTCTACACAACAACTACAAAGGACACTGGCAGTGTCCTCTCTTACGGAAGTTTCTTGATTAACTTTGTTGCTTAATAGTAACTTCAAAACTGCAATGTGATATGAAAATGTATTGCATAAGAGTTCATTGCTAAGACGCCAGTAAGGAAATCATAGCACTAAAAAGGTTCAACTATGTATGTAAATATACAGACAGAGCAGCCTGAGCATGTTAAAGAGTTATGATTGTTATGATGCTAAAAGTACACCTTCCTTCGGTGCACGTTTTCCAAGGTACCAGATAAGTGATTGTTGATGAAATATCAGTTCTGCAATTATACCTGCATTCTTAGGTGTTTAACTGAAAAACAAGCTTAGTTGACCTATGGTATATATGAAAACATTTTTATTAATAAACATCCCCCATTTTTCATTCAGTGAATAAATGTAGCAAAATAATGTACCCATGTTTGAGTTCACCTGCTGGGAATAGGGGCTAGCTTTTGTTTAGTTTGACTTTTTGTCATAGAAGACATGAGAGCCTCTTTGTGTGCTTCTGAGAATGAGGCCTAGTGGATGATGGTACGTTTCATTTCTTCAGTTTAGCTGTAAAATATCATCAAATGTGATACTTCTACCCAGACCCAGTCCGTCCCGTCTATTCTGTCAAACTGACCCAAGGACCCCACTGAATCAGAACTGAAAACAGTTTTATTGCTAACGTGGAAAAAAGAGTCCTATCATAGAAAATATTTTTGATCTAAGCTAAACAGTACTGAAATGTTTATCATCTTATGCTTATATTAGAGGTGGCCCCAGTCAAATGAAAGTCATAGGTGTTGTACAGACGGAGACACATTTTTCCCCAGCAATCTTAGTCAAAGTCTCAGCCGTCTGAATGTGTTGAGTCATTTCAAGCACCATTTCAGAGGCATGCATTGCTGATTTGGTTAGATAAGGTCTGTTACAGCACTGCCTACAGGCCCAAAACCCTCGGGCTTGGAATGTGGTCTTCGAACTGTTCAATGAACAGGAAACATGACATACGGGCAAAGTGTTTGGAGTCAATTTTGTATACTGCTTCCTCACCTTTTTGGGGTAATTTATGGATCGGTATGAAAGGGTATCTCAGAGCCTAGGAATCCCTGGATCTACTTCTTCATTGCCCAGTCTTTTTGGATGTTATTTGCACCAGTACAAAGTGGGTTTAAAATGTTCCTATTCTCATTTGGTGTTGCTTGGCATCCAGTTTATGCTATTGGTAACAACAGTACCATGATGCATCAGACTCCTATAGTCCAGTTATCCTCACTAGTGCTAAAGTACTCAAGGGGCTACTGAAATATATGATCTCAAGAAGCAGTTGGAAAGAAAGGTAGGTGCAAGAATAATGATTAATAAGAATACATGCTGTGAGGCTCTTGTCATGTAAAATATATGGATTCACTGAACTAGTCATTGGTAGTCTCAATATTTAGAACTGGCTTCATTTCCAAAACTGATTTGTGTGAGTTTCCCACCCATCCATCTTCAGCTTCCTCTGTGCAAAATTAAGTTTATTTTTCTACCTATGGGAACTTGTACCATCTTGAATTTTTCCCTAAGCCTGAGGAAGGGTGCATGAGCCTAAAAGCTTGCAAAGAAAGATAATTTGTTTGTGATTTCTTAGTTGGTCTAATAAAGGGCATCATCTCTGAACCAAGGGTTTTAGAGTTTTGCATTTCCCACCTGTGGCATTTATGTCTTTGTTTGGAACCAGGCTTCATAATATGATGCAACCTTCTGCTGCAAGCAACCTCAGCAGGAAAAAAAGGAAAAATCTAAATGGATGGTGCACTATAGCAAAACAGACAACAACAGGGACAGTAACATGGGGGAAAGATATGAAACATGGATTTGCTGCAATTGTATTCACCAGTGGGTCAACATAGCATCCGCAGGCATGAACCGTGACACCTGTGCTACTGCACAGTAGGGTTGGAAATGACCTTTGCAGTGTCAGGACTGCGCAGTACCAGGAGTTACTGTGCAATCATTTAATTTTTGCAAAAGCAAGCACCAAATGGCTGCGCAGTTGTTACTGAGCAGTTGGGTGCATATGTAGATGTACCCAGTAAAAACAAAAAAGGGCAATGTTTTGAAAAAAATCAAGGTTGCCATCTCCTTTCAGTTTGATCTCAAGCCACATAGTTCATCTATTGACTTTGACACAACTGAAAAAAGCAGCAGCCCATAGTCTTTTCTTTCCCTTTTGGTCACAGTGGAGGTGAAACTACATTAAAACAAAACAGAATTCAAAGAAAGATTCCCAATGTGTAACCAACCTAGAACTGGTGAATTCTTATCATCATTTAACAACTTGCTTTTCAACACCTAACTGTGGACTACTGTGCAAATGTTGACCTGTGCATGAAACTTGAGGACAGCCTGAGCATATTCCACCTTCCTTTCGAGCTGCTTTTACATCCAACTCTTACATAAGTAAATAAACATTATTCTAAAAACACAGATGTTAAACACTTTGGTTAACTCCAGTAGTGGGGTATGGCACATCAGTAAGGCTGTCCTGGAGAGAAAGTCAAAACACAAACTTATAAAGCTGGTTAAGTCCAGAAATTCTGCATGTGTAACAAAAAACACAAAACAATAAAAGATGACACCTATCAGGTGGCTGTGTTGTTGACAGGTGAGCTTGCTTGCTGTGTATTCCTAATGTTATTTACCTGTATTTGCTGATCTGGAGACTTATGAGAACAAGTCATATAGTAAAATCTGATAATCACCTAGGCCCAGGAGCAGATGGCATGGGGTCAAGGGGAGGAATGATAGTGCAGTTGCATCCCCCTGCCACCACCACCACTGTTCCTGGTTGACCTGGCCTTGAGGGAAGCCTCAGAGCTGCTCCTGTCCTGCCATAGGCTGCAGCTGTGCAGATTTAGGTGCCAGGTTCAGCAAGGGAGAGGGACAGCATCAAGCTGGTTTCCTCTTCCTGCACCTGCTCCCTGCCACGACCTCTGAGTCCCCTGCTGGCCAGAAGTAGGCACTGGAAGGAGGAACCTGCCCCATGCCACCAGGAACGCTATCCACTAAGGCTGATGCAGGCACAGGAAGAGAGTCCTAGAAATGCTCCTGCCCAGCTGCAGGGAACAATTGTACAGAGAGCCAGGCTCAGCCAAGGAGCAGCAGCAGTGCACAGGTTCTTCCTTTCAGTGCCTGCCCCCAGCCAGTAGGGGATACCACAGGGGAGGGTGCATGGGGACACCCAAGCAAGGAACAGGCACCAGAAGGATAAACCAGTGCACTGCCACGCTGTCCTCAGCCGAGCCCACCATGCTGCCATTCCTCACAGCCCTCACTGGAGTGGGGCAGGAGTGGATCTGGGGCTTTCCTGGCCCCTGGGTCAGCTGAGCACAGTGGTGGTGGCAGGTGGGTTCCTTTCTCCTTCATATGCCTACTCCCTGCCTTACTCCTCAGTGTCCCCCACTAGTCCTGGGGTCCATCAGTGTCTCACCTTGCCATCCTCTATGGTCTGACAAGCAGTGTGCAGCACTCTCTTTTAGTAAATCTGGGATCCACCCATGCCTAGGCCCCTAAGACAACACAGCACTTGAGCCTGTGCTAATCTGGTGTTGTAGATCCAGGGCAGCATTGCTGCAGAGGTCTTTCATGCATTGGACTCCATCTAGCATAGGGATACCAGACTTTTAAGGAGAATGACAAATTGGAGAAAGCAACTTACCAGTGACAACTTTCCTGCTACTGACCCATTACAGCCAATTACATTGTACCATGCAAATTAGCCACAGAGGAAGAAGGTTCATGGCTGAAATATCTTTCATTACTTGACAATAAGCCCAGTGACCTGGTTAGGTTTATGGTCAAAATAATCATAATGATGATATACATCATTATTACTTTAAATGAGATTTTGATGAGTTTTCCCTAGCTAGTTGGGACAATGTTAGGCATACATTTATTATTCAGGGATGGGGTAGCAGGGTCCAGGCATAGTTCTGGTCTTTTGAGATACCTCCCAGGGTTACTAGCTGCCCATAAATTTACAGGCCCTTTGTACAAAGCAAGGCAAAAAACACCTGTCTGGAAAAACACATAAAAATAGAGCCATCTGTAAAAAATCTAAGCAACCAGAAGCTTGCTGAAAGCTCCATCCTCAGAAAGAAGCAGGAGGCAGTACTGAAAGATAGACAGAGCAGAGCAGCACCACCTGGTGTCTGAGCAGGAGTATAGCACCATGAAGGGAGTTCTTTTTAGGGCTTTGTGGCTCATTGGAGTCTCCGTAGTTCCCTACCTCCCCCCAGTCATGTGTTGCTGCTGCTGTATCCTGTCCCATTTCTGTAACACTGTTGGGTCACAAATAGACAGACAGTAGTCCTTCTGTGCAGGTACATGCCTAGATGCAGGAATGGGACTGGCAGGAGTAGGGCTTGGAACAAGTGGGCTGGGGAGACAGCATGGTATGGGGTGCAGTTGGGAGCTATCAGAGAATGCAGGTAACTAGGGGACCTCTGAGGGGAAGGGTATCACAGTATAAAACCACAGCTGCTGTCAGGGAGGATTGCCAATGCAAGAATTTTTTTACTGACAACTTTTTACTGAAAATCAAATATTTTTACTATTGTTTGTGTCAAACTCCTAAATTTGAATCTGACCGTTGTCCAGGGTCCGGCAGAAGGGTTACATTTATATTATGTAAAATATATGCCAGCAAAAAACATGTCAGTAAAAAAAGTTTGGTTGTCAGTAAAAAGTTCTCAGATTGGCAATAAAAAAAATGTCTTGTGTTGGCAATCCTGTTACCTACTCTTAGTGTTTCTGCCTAAAACTGTTGAATGGCTTTATGATTCATTTTGTTTTTACAAAGAAGTCTTAGCTTTCAATTTTCTTCTTTCTAATTTTTATACTTTGAGCATCAAGATTCTATTGAGATTCTTCTCACCTGGAACCCTCCAGTTTACCACAAGCCTTGGCAAAATACATTCCTAATTGATTTTATAAAGTCCCCATATGCAGCAAATGTGTGAAGTCTAATAAAAATAAGCAGAAATAACACCTATATTATTTACTGTGTGTGCTACCACTGCCCCTGTTCCTGCTCTCATTTATTGCTATCTAGCCTCCTCCCTATCTAAGGATTTACTTACATCACAGGAGAAGTGCACTGTGCAGCACCTCTTTTAATCTTATTCATTTTACCATTATCCCCCTATCCTTAATTGGCCAAGGGCCCCCAGTGGCCCCACCGCTTGCTGCTGATAGCCAGGAGGCAAAAAACACAGCATATTTAAAACTGCATTTTTTGCTTCCCAGCCTATCAGCAACAAGTGGTGGGGCCACTCGGCCCCCTCCACCAATCAGGGGTGGCAAAACAAGCAAAATTAAAGGAGCTGCTGCACAGCATGCTTCCACCATGATTTTGGTAGGTCCCTGCCACCAGCCTTAAAGCTCCATTCGTCTCTTACACTTTGGATTCTGCACCATCTTACTTGCAACATTTTCAACACCTCTTTCCAGTTTCTTCCTGACCAAGAATTCTCTCCTGCTATCACTTCTCTTACCTTGCTGTTAACTGTTGGAAGGATGCAGAACCTAGGAGCTTTCACAAACAGACAACAGCATGGAGGCTAAGAATGGGGACTGTAATTACCTACCTAATCTATGCTTAAGAACCTGACCCACAGTAGGAGGATTAGAATCATCTGCAGGCCCAAGAGTCAGTCCAAGGTGATATCTATGTGACATGGGCACTGGTGGGCAGTGTTTGTGAGAGGGAAGAGTGAGAGTGGGGAGTCTGGTTACAGCAACCAGTGTGGGTGGGGATCCCCATTCACTGCTTGCAGCAGATAACCTGAGACTCCATTTTGCTTCTCTTGATTTGAGAGAGCGGTTTGGTCACCAGGATCCATAGGTGCCAGGGTATGAGACAACAGCTGGGCACTCATTTCCCAATAAAACATTTTTTTAACAGAAGATGGGGTTTCCACCAATATGACAGTTTTTCCTCAAACATGTCTCCTATACATGGAAAATTCCAGCTGCATGTGGAAAAACTAAACGCATAAAAACAGCAGTTTTGATTTGGAAATGCCATGCCTGGTGCTTACGGGAGCAGTAGTGTGGGGCCTCATGTCCCGTCATCTGTAAAGGGCTGGAGTCCCTGCCCATACTACATCACCCATGGTGCACAAACACAGCAGCCAGGGGACTGCTGTGATCTGTTCAGCCCATGAGGAGACTGGTGTCCCATCCAGGAGCCTGGTCTAATCCGGAGGACAGGGAAATGAGGCACCAGATTTAAAGCTCCCAGGGTTACCACCATGTCACTGCCTCAACAAAACATTCTATTTTCAACTAAAAGGCTTAAGCTGAAATTTTTCACAGATTTTTTTTCATGGAAACCTTGAAATTCCTCATTATCTCATTCCTTAGAGATAATTGATATACTTTTACAGAGTTTTTAATCCTAAAGTTAAAGAAAATGATAATAACAGATAGATAAGAAAATGATAGAAACAGATGATACATCACTGCAGTTGTAGAATAAGGATGACATAAGTCTAGCTGGGGTCATCCATTTATCTTGACAATTTTAGTTAAGCATAAATGAGGATACTTTTTTCCCTTTAATCACTTTGTTTTTGATACTTGTATCAGTTTATTGATGCACCACTTCCTGAATAATTGAAGCACTAAGATCCAGTCAGTCTGCACTCAGTGAAATGTTCTCCCTTCAGTCACTTAGTAAGGCTGATTAATGTTTTCGAGGATTATTTGTGACATAGGATGGAGTCATCCTCTGCCCCCATAACTGGAAGCCAGGGACAAAACTGTCACTCTTAGTGACATCCATTGGGAAAAAGCTTCTTAATAACTAAATATCTTGGGGACACATCCTGCTGCCAGGCCAGAGAAAGACTGCACAGCTGCAAATGGGAACAGAGCCCGACTCTGTATTTTCATATTTTATGTATAATCTGAATGTCACCTGTAATCTAACAGGTTCCTAGGCCTTGTGCTTAAAAAAACACATGCCATATTACAAATGATTTATGTTTGCTCTACCCAGTGCTGGAGATGGGGACAGCACAGCCCGAAGAAGAAAACTATACTAGGGTTTCATCCTCCAAACACCAGTCCAAGGTCCTCAGTGTTCTGATGACAGCAGCCTCTTTTGTAAGACAGCTGCATACACCTGCAATACTGTTGCTAGCCATGATGCATCTGTCAAAAGTAGGAGGCAGGGTGTTCTTAGCAGAGGGCCCTGACCCCTAGGACAGTCTGGTGACTGTGAGCAGAATGAAGCTGAAGGATGGTTTCCATCCATCAACCTCTGTCAACCTCTGGGGTACAGGCCTGGCAGTGGGCATACTATTGCCACCCCACTCTTGCAGGATAAAACCAAGTCTAATATTTTACACACACTGAAACACTCACCCTCACACAAAAATCTTCTGGCAACAACTGATGCTGAAGAATGACAGACAGATACAAAAGCATGTGGATGGACTCAGTGGAGGAGTGAGCTAAACCAGCTGCACACAGGCCAAAGTACCAAGAGCCAGATTGCACTTGGGTGCTGTGTGGGTGGGTGAGGGACATCAGGTGGCTGGAGGACTGCAGCAGTAGGACACAGGTGCAGCCCTCAGCAGAAGTGAGGAGGAGGCAGATTCACAACTCCTCCAGCCTGATGTACCAGCCAGCAGAATGTGCTTTACCACAGACAGCTTGTAGCCCCAGGTGCACTCCCCAGCGCGTTTCCCCCACCCTATCACTCCCACTGGTCCCAGTTCTGCTGCAACCACTCTAACCATACCAAGCAGCTGTGCCTACATGGAATGGGTGCCCCTTTTGTGATGCTCAGGTCCTATGGGCATCTTAGACAGATTTAGGCCTGAAATTGGAACAGCCCAGGAGCTCCTTGAGGCCACCTCCCCGCTGTGCCTCGGGCAGCACTGAAAGGAAGAATTCTGCCAATGGCTGTTCAAGGCACCTGGTAGCATGGGCTCTGCAGAGTGCAGAAGGCCTCTTGGGAAACCTAGTACAGCTTCTGCCTCTGTTTTCCCTGTCTAATTTCCATGGGAAGGGCAGCAAATAATCCATATGTACCTCCAGGACCTCCTAGCTAACCTGCTTCTCTTCTCACCTGCAACTCATTGGAAAGCTCTCTGCGGGCTCTGGGTGAAGCATGGCCAGTTTGGCTGTGTCCCTGCCCCCTCTCCATGCAGTAGATGGGGTGGAAGAACTGTACAAAAATGGGGTCCTCTCACCAGGCAGGTCTAAAGGGTGTCTCCCATCCCCTCTATGTGCGGGACTGCTGTGAGGTAAACTGTGGCCAGAGGGTTGCTGTGATGCAAGGGGAGCAACAAGACATGACACTGACAGCCTCAACACTAGAAGACTGTTGCAACCCTCCTTTGGGTTGGCTTAGATTAGTGTCTCTTCCAGGGTGGCCGGGCTGTAAACAGTAAGACTGATGCACACAGAAAGGAAGGTGACTCATTTCAGAAGAAACAGTGGTTTAGAGTGAAAGCATGGAGAGACAGTCCTGCATTAGCACTATGCAGATTGCAGGCAGCTCAAAGCAGCGGCAACAGTCCCATCAGCAAGCTTCCACCCTGGCACGTATGTGCCCCCTCTCTCCCTGAACCAGGAAGGGGTTACATTGCCTCTGGTACTGAAAAAGGAAGCCCAGTCCAGGCAGATTGCTTGGAGCTATCACCTGCAGCTGTGAGACTGCTGGAGGATAGAGCTGAGGCATAAGGTGGTTCTTGTCCTCAGATCCCTTTCATGGTTGCCCAGAAATCTGGCAATGTGGGCGGGAGGGGTGTTGTTGTTGCTTTGATGTTGTTTTCCTAGAATCCTAGGGTTGGAAGAGATCTCAAGGCTCCCTTCCACATACAAATTCTGGACCATGATGTTGTCTCTTGTCTTATGTGAGGAAGTTAATACTCAAACCCATTACCTTAAACTTTCCAGACTTGAAGTCATGGTGGAAGCATCTTCAAAAGGAGGCTAGATAGACACCTTACCAGGGTCGTTTGACCCCAGCATCCTTTCCTGCCATGGCAGGGGGTCAGACTTGATGATCTGCTCAGGTCCCTTCTGACCCTACTAACTATGAAACTTTGAAACTATGTTTTCATGCTTCATTGGTCCTATGCTTGAGGCTGTACATTTGTCCCGATCCTTTCCCTTGACAATATGGTTGCCCTTGCTGCTTTAAGGTATTTCTCTATGTTTAGACCTGTTTCTCTCAGCAATCTCTCTGGTCAAGTGTTCTAGAAAAAAAACATTTCTTCTCTAATGTGAAACCTTCATTTCCTCACCTTTATCCACCCCTAGCTACAAACTCAATTCCTGCTTTCAGCACATCTATGGCTTGGCAACTATGCACACATACACTAACTGGCTGATGGTGGGCCTGTGACTTGGGAATCACCATTTCCACTATTCTAAGAGCTCCCCCAGGCACTGTCTGCTTGCTCTGTGACTCAGTTTTTCTTTGCTTGTTGCTTTGCTTTGCTTTGCTCCTTCTTGGTTGCTTTGGCTGCCACTAGACTGATCACTGCTGTCATATTCCATGTGCTGTATAGCACAAAAAAACTTCTCCTTATAATAAGGAGCCCATTTAGTTTACAAGAACTCTTGTCACAGATGCTGCAACTTCAGCTGACATTCCTGTACCTCCACCCTAAAAGACTGGTTTCTAGGTGCCAGCTACAAACAATTTCCTCCTGCAACCTGTGCTCTTCCCTCAGAGCTCTACGTGGTTTGTTACAGGGAGATCAGCGGCATTCGGCTCCATGATTATTCTCAGATCTTTGATTTGTCAAACCTCCTTTGCATCTCACAAACCCTGCCTCTGTTGTTCATAGTCTGAGACCAAAGGCCCCACTGAGGATCAAGGCCCCATCATGGAACGGGGGAGTATTTAGAAAGGTCAGGAGGTTTCAGAGGAAAATCTAAAAGCACACTGCAAAGGGACAAGGTCACTCAACCAATTCTGAAATGTGTAAACAAACATATCTGACCAAGGGTATGCAGCTAATGTGCTTTGTGGTTACAGCAATATCATCACACAGTGCAATTTCTTCGCACTGTAGCAGAATGTAAAGATGAAGAATGCTGATTTAGGTTGTCAAATAAGGTTTGTACAGAGCAAATATTTAATTCCATCCTCTTTATGGAAAAATGTGTGGGGGTGTGTGAAAGCCACTGTCCATATCAATATCTTGCTTTTATTTTGGTTAACTATCTCCATCTTCTGTTACTCTGCGCATAGCTAACTGGTGCTAAGAAATTAAACAAGCAATCAGCAATGACACATGCATATTCTTCAGATGAAATGCATCCTTTTAATTAAACACTTCCCACAGGATTTGAAATGTTTGGATTCTGATGTTATTTTTGTAGCATTACGTTAGTACAGTATCTAGAGATCAGAGCCCCATTGTTCCTGATACTGTACAAATCTGTAATGAGGAAGTGGTCCCTGCCCCAAACAGCTTACAGTCTACCAATATCGTCAACACTTGCAGCACGTTTAAGTATTCCTGAGACAGCTGTGGTGTGGCTGACGGCAGCAGCCAGGATGAAGCTTTGCAGCCTTCAACCCATGCTAGCTGCTTTTGTACATACTATTCCAGCCTGTGATGAAGTTCACATCACTGTGTCAGTGGTACTGTTACCCAATGTAGCTAGATTAAAACTAGTGCAAATGTGTCTACACCTGTTGCAATTGCCTTTCAGAAATATGCCAAGTCTGTTCATTTCTTTGGAATGAAAGAGTCAAGGACAATAGTCCTGGACACTAAGGGAGTACATTTTAATGGATTGCAAAATGGATCAATAGATGTTCACTGTAATTTGATTAATTTCTGCTTCAGTCAAGATATACACAATAGATATTCTTTTATAATTCAGATGAAGCTTTCAGCACACAAGTTGGGAGGCAGGAAACTTGGCCAGCCCCTACCTCTGGTATAAACAAGCCACTGCCAGAGAAGTTTAAATAGAAACAACTGAGATCTCTTGAGAATTAAATAAATTCCCTCCTAGTGCTTGACACCCACTTTCCTGTCCTACTCAAGATTGAGAGACAGCAGTTGTGCTCATTAACCAAAACCCTCCTACTCATTGATGACAAGATTATTCCTGCTGGGTGTAAAAACTCACAGACCATAAATGTGCTTTCTTGTTGTAAATGTAATTCTACCCCTAGGGCCATCAGAGCGATACTAGCCCTTAAGAAGCCTTTGCATTTGGCAACAAACCTTGATTGTTATAACAAAGTTTATCCTTCTAGAGTAGGATGCTCTCCACTACCAATAAGATTCTTCATAGATAGCCAAAAGAGTATTATTATTTCTACTGCTATCATGCCTTGGAGCCTTGGACATGGACCCAGAATAAGCACGTGGTCCCTACCCAAAAACGCTTACAGTCTTGTTGTAATATCCTTGAAGATAATAACATAGAACATTATGATGGTACTTCGGCTAACTGTTATATATTTTATATTCATGGACTGCAAGGCACATTTTTTTCATTCATTATTATACTTTTTCATTCATTATTGCATTCTTCTGTTTATCTCCACCTATTTTTATATGTTCTCTGGAATACCTTAAGTTATACCCTCTTCCTATTACTCTGTAGCAGAGGTGTCAAAGGTATAGCTTGCAGGACAGACCTGGCCTGTGGAGCCCTACAGTCTGGCCCACGATGTTGCCTGCGGGGCTTGGACTGGATCTGTACACTGCATACAGTATACAGCATGCCTCCGACCAGCCCATATGCTGCATGCAGCACACACTGGCTCCAGCCCTACATGCACAACTTGGGGTTAGAGCCAGTGTACACACTCCATGTGTCACGCATAGCCAATCTGGTGCACATGTTGCTTGTAGCACACAGGCCCAGACTGGGGCATAACTTATACATGTTTGCCTGTAGCCAGACTGGCCACACACACTGGATCTGGCAGGCAGGGCACTCTGTGGGTCCAATCCAACATGCAGAATGGCCCTGTGCCCCTCATATATCCCGAAGGGCCTGATGGGTTTGCTACCCCTGATCGATAAGATATTTCTCAATAGAGTTCCCTAATTTATGGCCCTGGGCCAAATTTAACTCCAGGGTAGGGAACATAACTTTGCCATCTGTTTGACCTTGTATCTAGTTTGTCATCAAATAAGCAAGATCCCAAGCCTGCAAATACATGGGCACATGCTCCATTTTACATATTGTCCATAGTCCCAGAAAGTGCTTTACTTAAGAAATATTCTGGTTTATCACTGCAAGCCAACAGCTTAAGGATTTAGACTTTATCTGAGCCATGAAGTCTTGGAAATATACATCACTTTGAAAAATAAGCATGAATACAAGTATGTGCTTAAATGCTTTGCTAAATCAGGGCCTTACCTAAGGTCAGTTTTAGGGCATATTTTACTTGTATCTAATCCAAAAGGACTTTTTGTAGTTAGAGTTCTTCAAATGGGGAAGACATCAGTCCAAATCCAAAGAAATCAGCATTTTCAGCACCACATGCATTTGTAAATGTTTAAAGAACAAGTCATGTCAGGAATTGTATGTGATATTCCTGGGATAAAAGTCTGGTCTTGCTGGATGGAGTTTTTCAATTGACCTCAACAGGGCCAGGATCTCCTGCCTAACTTGCTATATCTCCTGAACCAAAAATACATGCAGGGCTTTTCTTTTTCAAGGTTTTTCACCAGCACAATTAGCTGCAGAGACCACTCAGTGCCACAGCTGTGCCTTGCAGAATGGCTCTCATGGCCTGCCTTCAGTATTGCCTCAGAGCTTTGAACTGTCCTGTTCATCTCAACAGCTCATCATGTGTTGACTTTGAACAATGTAACCATCCATTTAAAATAACTATTTTACCGTTTGCTGGTTTAGATGCAGCAGCCATCTAATTCTGTTGCCCATCGTTGCTGAACAAAGTAGAAATACAGGAAAATTCTCTTGTCTTATGTGAGGAAGTTAATACTCAAACCCATTACCTTAAACTTTCCAGACATCTCCACTTGTGTAGTTAGGAATCAGTGGGAATGCATCTCCTCCTCACTGCAAGAAATTCACCCCACTTTGGACCCAAGGGCACACCCCACTACCAATGTTTGCTCACACATCTCAGCACTGTGAGTTGGTACCACTGATGCACACACCTGGCTTTAATCAGTACAGGCCTGGTGGGTTCCCAAAGGGTGTACTTGGCTAGCTGGCGCTGAAGTCTGTGGCATTGATGTGTTCACTGCTATGCTGGCTTGGTGAGAGCTCACCTAGGCTGCAGTCTCACTTTTATCTGACTACATGGATGAAGGCTCAATATTGGACCTTGGCAGAAAACTTGGCCTGCACAGGGCTGACAGTACTTAGCTGTATTAACTCCTTTCAGTAGGGCTTTGCAAGGACTCCCTTGAGGACACAAGCATCCATGGGATTTTGCTGCCTCTCTCTGTCTCATAACCTGGGGTGTATACTTCCCACCCACCATATCCTGTCTGCAGGGAGGAAGTCCTACAATCCCAGAGACAGTGACCTGAGGGTAACTGTTGCTTCTTTAAATGTCGGGGCTCTGCCTGGCTATGCATGCAGTCTAACATAATGGGATCTTGATCTCATTTGAAATACAAATAATATATAATAATGACTTCTCTTCCTCTGGAGACTTTACTAAAATTCTCCTTTCAACTTTTCACAAGGTTGCCAGGAAGCATAACCAACTCTCTTCTTGTACTGTATCCCACAGAATACTCTGAGAAGTCCACCACCTTGTCCCCCAGAGGTGGAAGGCTGCCATACATAGCATGGCAGTCAGGAAGGAGCCTTTTCTGCCCTACCATGATAGGTCCTGAATTCCAAGTGACAATCTAAAAAATATGCCTCGGCTCTGGCCACCGGAGTTTTGTTGTTTCTGTTTTTAAAGTTGCAGATTAATTTTGCTTGGAAACTTCTTGCAATTTATAAACAGTAATCTTCTTTCAATTATAGCAGCTTCCTTCAAATTGTCTTTGGAAAATTATACATTGGGTTATTTATAATTGCTTTATAATCTCTTCGTTTGAAGCAGGGAGAAAACTTCTCATTTCATTTTACCAGGTTGTGTTTTTTTGCGGTAACTGGAAATGTTCATTTGAACTGGTTTAAAAATGGAACATAGGGAAACTATGCAGAACATCACGCGATGGTTTGTCAGATGCAACACGTGTGGCGACAGTACATTTCAATAAAGATATCATTTTTCCCTTTTTTAAGAAGAGTGAACCAGGTAGGATCACAGGGGAAGCAGAACATACTTGCAGAGGTATGGCTTGTAGTACAACAGTGCCTGGAGCCCACTGAACTTGCCACTGGATAAACCTACAGCAAAAACTAGGCCCTGCCCCAAAGAACTTACATCTGTGTTATCTGTTCTGCATAACCCTATTGCAGGCCAGTGCTGCTTACCTTGTGCTGCCTTGTTTGCAAGAAAGGCAGGCTGGATTGCAGCTGTCCTGTCGCCCACTCTCAGCCGTTTGTTCTTTTGCAGCAGTGTCTGTCTCTCTAGATTTGTGCAGTCCCCCACCCACCTTCTTTCCCTCAAACACAACAAAGAGAAGCAATTGGCTTCTAACAATATTTTCAGTTTTGTTCTTCAACTCCATACGTGGGAAAGCCTGACCTGCCTGCTGTGCACCAGACTGAGTATGTGTTTGCTTCAGCATCTAGGGCCTGGTGCCCCTGCTCTATATGATTTCCCAGCAGCGTGAGCATGAAGGTGGCATGGAATCCCACTGGCTCAGATTCTGCTGCCATGGAAATTAGCTCCTTCCTCCTCAGAAAGCTCCACACACACTGCTACTTGTGGAGGAACGTAACACTCTCACGCCAGATGCCTTACAGCGGTGGAAGGTAACACTTGCTGTGAATAGCCACAGAGTTTGGGCCGCTGAAATGAAGGGGTATCCCAAAATTGATTTGCATCCATTCTGCTGACCAAAAAAGTCTGACTTGAAACTGTTCCAGGAAATTCACTCTTTCTTCTAATTATCCTAGTATGTGAATACTCCTAACCTCTTCAGGTGCTGGGATCCAACTTGCAAGAGATAAGAAGGAGGGTGGCCCAAGAGAGGAGCATCCACAGGGTAGCCTCTCTTTCCCCCACCATCCCACCCTCTGAAAGGCCATATCAGTCTGCATTGGGCCCACTTTGATTCCCTTGAAGTCAGCAGTAAAACCCCTATTTCACTGAAGCAGCAGAAGTGCCAGGCAAACACAAAAATTCCACCCTGCTTAGTTACAGAGATATTTGTTTTATCTATGTTGATCTAAAGGCACAGGCAGACAAATCTCTTGGGGTAGAGGTGATATCTTTTATTAGACCAGCCAGATCACTGCAAAAATCAAATATTTGCAAGATATTGGGCCCAAACGCCCTTCATCGGGCAAAGGAGAATTCAAAGATTGTAAAGTTTCTCCTAGGTAGAAATAAAACTTCATATTCCATGAGAGAACTAAAAAATGATATGGTTCTCCTAGGTAGAAAAGTTCATCTATAAAAAAGCACTCTGCTTAGTCATTTTTGGGTGTGGACGGACATAGCAGCCTTACCTGGATGAAACTGTTCTATCCACTTACTCCTAAAGTAGTATAATAGTTTCATCCTAAGGGCTGGGGAGCATTGAAGTGGTTTTAAAGTAGCAGAGAAATGCATCCATCCATACCTATTGTTTTAATGTTGGTGGTTGCTACTGCTGATGTCTATAATTTAAGGGATGCTGAAAATTGGAATAGGCTCAGGAAAAAGCTGCAAGAGTGACTCCTAGTCAGGAGTGAGCCCTGCAGCAAGAGGCTCAAGCAGCTCTGCTTTGCTCACAGAAGACACATTTAAGAGGTGAATTCCACTGTGGCTGCTCCATGGGAAGAAAGCATCTGAGAGTAGAGAGCTCTGCAATCTGTCTATCAGGCGAAGTCTATTAAAAGATCCACTGGCTGGAGACTGAGGCCAAAAAACCTCAAATGGGAATAAAATACATGCTTTTAAGAGTAAGATTATTTCTTGGAACATCTTTCTAAGGGACTTTAAACCAGAATGAAATGTCCTTCTGAACAACCTGTGTCAACTCCACCAGTTATGAGGCTCAGCGCAGGATCACTAAGTGAGACTCTGTCCTGTGTTGCACAGGAAATCAGACTGAAAATGGTCACAACAATCTCTGTTGGCCTTTCACTTTGTCAACATATGGCAGCATGGGTCAAGTTTGAGAATGTCACATCCCCAATAGCAGTGGTCAGAGTGGAAAAAATGTGGCTTTACTGTGTTTTGCACACTCCACCCACGGTAACAAACTCTGGTTACAATTCTGAAGAATGTTTCTGACAGAGAACTCAGCAGAGAACTCGCCACGCTTGGTGCACAGACTGTTCTCAAGGTGCAAAAAAAGCACCAAGAAGCAGAAGGGGATGGTGGTGTCTCACCCCACTAGTAGGTCCAAATTCAGCAAAATGTTTGAGCACATGCTTAATTCTGGGTATGGAGAGATGTAACACTTAGACCAATTTAAACTTGAAAGGGACAGACACACAAGCCTATTAAATCAGCATGAAGCTGCCTAGCATGGTTTAAGTGTGCCTGGAATATTAAGGGTTTTTTTTAAGTGAGTGCAGTGTGAACCAAGTTATTGTGACATGTGGACTCCAACCATTTTGTGATACGGCTCTGGCCAGTCCTGCTCATATATAGGCACTGTTAGTTCTTAAATGTCACCCAATTACCAGGTGACCTTCCCCTTACCATCCATGCCCCAGTCCCTAACAGCAAGAGTTTCTTAGACAAAATTGTTGTAAGAATTCTCACTGTGTGTTTCCATTGTTATTTCAGATGTTAGCCATGTTGCACAATATTTAACATATTAGTATAAATACTGGCTCTTGCAAATGTGAACAATTTCTGACTTGGCAAAACCTGCTGAACCTAAAACAAAACCCCACCAAGTATATATGCAGATTTGGCTGCGTTCTATCAAAACTCTCTCCAGGCTATCCCTTTCTCTTGTTCCCTGTTTGATGCTCAACACCCTGGAGAAACTGGGAAGATATGGATGGAGAAGAGAATGCCTACCCTGGCCATTCAACAACAGGTTTTGCTTTTATAGATTTCCCCTCCCCTCCTCAGAAACTGAACATTGCACCCTCCCCATCATTCCCACCCATGTGATGCTTCCTGTGCCCCAAGTCAGTTCTTTTCAGGGTACTCAAAGTGGTTTTGCTGAAATTTAGGCAAAATCAAGTAAACCTCAAGACATCTTGCCTTAGAACTGTGTACCAGATTTCCATCTGAAGAAAGGGTGTGCATCTGAGCTACAAAGGCTGGGGAAAGGGGCTTTATTTTAGAGTATTTTTACTTTTATGCTACTATATGCTGCTATAACAGGGTCAGTCGAAATCCCACTGGAATTCAGTGGGAGTTTTGCCATTATTTTCAAGAAGAGAAGAAGCAGGCCTGTAATCAGTTACATCCTGTAATCCTTTTTTATTTTACACACATGGAAGTTATCAGAACATGTGCACATCAATGCACGGAATAAGCTCTCATTGATTCTGCTCTGCATAGGCTTCACTATAAAAAGAGCAAACATCTTAAACAAGCAAGACTTGGTTTCTTTGTAAGCCCCATGCTGACTTGGGTCCTGATTCTGTAAGGCGATCCCCCTAGACCAGCGCTACCTCAGAGCTCTTTAAAAAGTTTTGGGCCACAAATGCCACAAGTAAAGACTTGCATGCTCATTTCAGTGTTGCCAGTTCTGATGGCATTTGCTGTTCTGCTTAAAGGCCCTTCTCCTGGAATCCTGTGATCCTAGAAAAATCTAAGCTTTTGTTTAAATACTAAACATTTTCTAGCCCTCATGGTGGTAAAGTTTTAAAAAATGTAATTGTGTGAAGTCTAAAAGATCAAGACATAGACGTTCTCTCTTCAAGGATTTTTAAGTTACTCATGATTTTGGAATGGGGTGCTGACTCACAATTTTTTTTGCGTGCTTTGGGTTGGCAGTACTGTTAGCCCTGCACCTAAGCTTTTCCAGTGGGGCAATTCATGTGAGTCAAAATTAAGGGAGTGCATATGTTTGCAATATCCAGACCTTAGTAAATGAACTTACCAGTGATCCTAGAAATGATACTTCCATTTCTCTCTCTCATATATGCATCAAAAATGGGTTTATGAAAAAAGAAATAAATATACCAGATACTTATTTATTTCATTTTTTACAGTAATACACATTCTTATAGCAATTAATTTTAAAGCTTCCTACAATTCCTATCTGTTAATATTAATATCTAAATATTGCAGTGTATATCCCACTATAAAATGCAAATAGATATTTTAAAATATTTAAATATTTTTTAAAGATGCATGGAAAACAATATTTAAAAACAGGGCTGAAATAAGATCTGGTTATCAACAGTCAGATGCTTTTTCTATTTTCTTCTTGCAGCTCATTTTGGTTTGTGTGTGGGTGGTTCATGTGAACAGCAAAGTAACTGTAAATGTTTTGTGAGCCTAAAGCAGGTTGTCCATTAAAAATCAAAAGTTAAGTCTGACTGAATGCTAGATATAATAATTAGCTTCTTTTTAAATTTGCTCCCAAGTACTGGACAGTATTCTTCTTGAAGTCATGGTTAGAAACTATGGCAGGGGGCATGTTCTTCCCTAAAGAAAATATTGTCACACATTTTGCATGGAAGCCCTCCCACTGGCCATTTGCAGAAGTCTCTCCTAGAACTCCTCCTTTGGGATAGGGGGTACTTTGTCCTATCCCTAACGTCCCCCATCAGAAAAAGGCAGTGACTCTCCTTCTACTAGGATCTCCTAACATCTGCACATCTTGAAGGACATAATGGAAAAAAGACTCTTCATCCCTCTAGGCTACCTCCCAGCAGGGCCAGATTAATGTATAGGCAAACTAGGCACATGCTTGTAGCCTGGAGTTGCAGGAGGGGCCTGGTTCTTTTCTCTGCGGCGGCAGCACAGCGTGAACGGCCTGGTCCACCTCCCTTCCCTTCCCCTCCCCTCCCCCAGCCTTGCCGCTCTCGTGGCTGCTTCCTAGTGGCGGCTCTGAGCTCCACTCCCTGCAGGTGGCAGTGCTGGGGTGGGAAGGGGAGTCTTGACCAGCCTGCTACCCATGAGTTTGTTTGCCTAGGGCCCACTAATGGGTTAATCCAGTCCTGCCTCCCATATTCCTTCACCTCTTCTGCAGCTCTCTGCACTCCCTGGCTCCCATGCACCCCCGATCATGCCTGTGCTTTAAGCATTCTCAAGGAGAGAGATGTAGGTTAGAAGGGAGCATGTGCTTGTTACTGAAGACTGTTTACAGCAGCTCACTCCTCTTTGTCCTGCGGATTTGGGTATCGGATTAAAATGGAGGCACATGTTTAAGCCCTCCCCACCAACTGGTTCCTTGCATGGCTCTTACAGAAGAATTTTCTCATAGCTTGAGGAAATACAAGAACATGTCCCTGACTTGGCCCTTTCTACTCCCCTCCTTCCCCAGGTTGGTTCACTATATTTGGCTTTTCTTCATTTGCACTAAACAAGGGGAGCCTGGAGCCCCAAGTATTCTGGGCTAAAAATGATCTGACAGGCCAGGGAGCCAGCGCAATGACTATGCACCAGGAAGCTCAGGAGGGTGCGAGGGGTAGGCTTTGTGCACATGAGCATTTCACTCCTCCTGAATTGTGAGAGCAGAAATTGTTCTGATGTCACGTTTCTCACATCTACAGTCTGTTTGTACTGAGCTGTGATAATCGTCTGTTTAAACTTCTCATTCTTAAATCACATTTTTCCTTGGTGAATCACAGTAACTTTTCTCTTGGAACAAATCTGTTTTGACTGTGTCCCCATCTCTATTGTTGTAAGCTATTTCAGATATTAAATTATGTTTATTTTGAAGCCTGATCTCAAAGGTCATATAACTTAAGCCATCAAGTTTTAACTGATTCAACATAATACTTATTAGGGGTGGCCAACCCATGCCTAGGGGCCCAATCTGGCCCATGAAGTCATGTCATCTGCCTGCAGGGCTCTCCATGAACCTGAAAATGTGATGCTAGGGAACTGGTGGCAGTGTTAATTGCCACACCTTGTTACCAAATTTCCATACCCATGAGGAGCCGTAAAAGGCCAGATAGCGTGGCCCTGCATGCCTGATTGCAGGGTCATGCTTGGGTGCATGGGGCCTGATATGAGTAGTATAAGGTGGGATCTGGGTGGCACGTGGAGCCCAATCCAGGTGGTGAAGTGGAATCCAGGTAGCATGCAGGGCCTAATCCAGCTGACACATAGGACCCAAACCAGACTCATGTAGATTAGCCCAGGCCACTCACCCAGTTAGTGGGGCCAAAAGGTTGAGCATCACTGATTCTTATCAGCAAACAAAAAGCAGAGCCTTCATTGACTCTATTGTAGACTGAATACATTGATCTCAACTGAGCTAACAGACCAGCTCCAATAGCTTGGAGGTGATGTGCATTTAGCATCCCGGATCCAGAAGTTATACTGAGCCAACCGCCCCAAGGTGGTGAGAGAGATCCTGGAGGGGCCCTTGACCTTCTGCCAGGTCCCCCGGGAGACCCTGTTCCGCTATTTTAGCAGGGTCTTCAACCTCCCGGCAGAGGCAGCCACCCCACGCCCCGCGACCGTCGAAGCGCTGACCCCCATCCGTCCCCGGCGGAGGGGTTTGAGGAGGCCTTCACGCCACAGGAAGTGGAAGCCCGCCTGAAGAGGACCAGAGACACCACCCCCAGCAAGGACGGCATCAGGTACAGTCTCCTCAAAAAACATGACCCGGGCTGCCTCATTCTTTCTGTTCTCTTTAACAGGTGCAGAGAGTTCCGCCAGACACCTGCTGCCTGGAAGAGGGCCATGACGGTTCTTATCCACAAGAAGGGGGACCCGACCGACCCAGGCAACTGGAGACCCATCGCCCTGTGCTCCACGGTGGCCAAACTGTACGTCAGCTGCCTGGCGGCCCGCATCACCGACTGGGCAGTGACCGGCGGGGCTGTCAGCTGCAGCCAGAAGGGCTTCATGTCAACAGAGGGCTGCTACAAATACAATTTCACCCTTCAGATGGCCCTGGACAATGCCCGGAGGACCAGGAAGCAGTGCGTGGTGGCGTGGCTGGACATCTCCAACGCCTTCGGCTCCATGCCCCACCGCCACATCTTCGGCACCCTTCACGAGCTGGGCTTCCTGGACAGCGTCGTCGACTCGGTGCGAGAGCTCTACTTTGGATACACCACGACCATCCGCGCCACAGACGGAGAGACCACAGAGATCCCCATCCGGTCGGGGGTGAGGCAGGGCTGCCCCCTCAACCCCATCATCTTCAATCTGGCCATGGAACCGCTCCTTCGAGCCATGGTGGGTGGCCCCGGCGGGCTTGACCTGTACGGCCAGAAGCTGAGCGTCCTGGCCTACGCCGACGACCTGGTCCTCCTGGCCCCCAACGCCACCCAGCTGCAGCAGATGCTGGACATGACGTCCGAGGCGGCCAGATGGATGGGCCTGTGCTTTAACGTCGCCAAGTGCGCCTCCCTGTACATCGACGGCAGGCAGAAGAGCCATGTCCTGGACTCCACCCTCATGGTCCAGGGCCAGGCAATGAGGCACCTGGGAGACACCGAGGCCTACTGCCACCTGGGGATGCCCACCGGCCACTGGGCCAGGCAGACGCCGGAGGAGACCATCGCCGGGATCGTGCAGGATGCCCACAAGCTGGACTTGTCCCTGCTGGCTCCCTGGCAGATCGACACAGTGAACACCTTCCTCATCCCCCGTGTCGCGTTCGTCCTGAGGGGCTTGGCGGTCCCCAAGACCCCCCTCAAGAAGGCGGACACTGAGATCCGGCAGCTGCTCAAGAAGTGGCTGCACCTACCACTGAGGGCCAGCAATGAGGTCCTGCACATCCCCTACCGGCAGGGAGGCGCCAACGTGCCCCGCATGGGAGACCTCTGCAACATCGCGGTGGTCACCCACGCCTTCCGCCTCCTCACCTGCCCGGACGCCACGGTAAGTATCATAGCCACCAGCACCCTGGAGGAGATGGCCCGCAGGAGGATTGGGTGGCAGCCCACCAGACAAGACTTGGCCACCTTCCTCAGCGGCTCGCTGGAGGGCGAGTTCAGCCGGGACGGCGGGGACTTTGCCTCACTGCAGAGCCGAGCCCGCAACACCACATGCCGCCTCGGGAGCTGCATCGGCTGCGCCTGGACCTGGACTGAGGAGCGCCGGGAGCTGGGAGTCTGCCTGTGCCCAGCCCCGCATGCCGACCGCATCACCGTGACACCCCACACGAGGACCTTCCTGGAGAGGTTCCTGAAGGACGCTGTCCGCAACAAGTACGCCGGCGACCTGAGGGCCAAACCTGACCAGGGCAAGGTCTTCGACGTCACCTCGAAGTGGGACGCTAGCAACCACTTCATGCCCAGCAGAAGCTTCACACACTTCGCAGACTGGCGCTTCCTCCACCGCACCCACCTCAACTGCCTGCCTCTGAACGGGGCCGTGCGCTTCGGCCACCAAGACAAGAGGTGCCGACGGTGCAGCTATGCGGTGGAGAACCTCCCCCACGTGCTGTGCGGCTGCAAGCCGCATGCCAGAGCCTGGCAGCTGTGCCACAATGCTGTCCAGGACCGCCTGGTGCGGGCCATCCCGGCCAGGGCAGGGGAGATCTCTGTGAACCGCACCATCCCGGGCTGCGAGAGCCAGCTGCGCCCCGACATCATTGTCACGGACCACGAGGCCAAGAAGATTGTGATCGTCACCATCCCTTTTGAGAACCGGCGCCAAGCCTTCACCGACGCCCGGGCTCGCAAGCGGGAGAAGTACACCCCGCTGGCCAACACCCTGAGGGGCCGCAGCTACGATGTGACGGTGGATGCGCTCATTGTGGGGATGCTCGGAGCCTGGGACCCCAGCAATGAGAGCGTCCTCCACACCTGCCACGTTCCCCGCTGCTACGTCAAGCTGATGCGCTGCCTCATGGTGTCCGACACCATCCGCTGGTCCCGTGACATCTATGTGGAGCACATCACGGGCCACCGCCAGTACACCAACCCCTCCAGACAAGCCGCCGGCGGACCGGACCCGGAGGACACCGCTGCCTGAACCGGACCCCCCCGCTTCGCGTCGAGAGGATTTCACCGCCACGAACGACTCCACCCCACCTGAAGAGGACTCCCGCGATCGGACTTTATGGACTGAGATGCTCTCTCCGAGCCACTTCCTCCAACATCGCGGACCACTGTAACGGGTATGTGTGTATCTATCTCCTTTCCCTCTCAGCATCGCGACCCCCCCCTCCCCCTCCCCCTTCCACATCCCCCCAGCCCCGGGCTTAGTTGGCTAACATTGTATCGTATGTAACCTAGTCGCATTCCCCTCCTCTCCCCCATCCCTCGATTGTTAGTCCTTCGCTTGGGCGCTTTGTATTTCCATCTCAGCTTTGTCATCTTTTTCCTGGATTCCCCACCCAAAACATCTACTACTGATACTTATCCCTGTGTATCACAGACAAAATAGCTCCCAGACTGCAGTGCATATTTATCACTGGGAGTAATGTACTTCTGAATTTAACATCCCACTATGTATGTATTCAGAGCCCATTCTGTATTTACAACATTGCCCTGGAAGCTTTGTTTGTTCACCATAACCCCCAAGTTTTTTCTGTTACTGCTTTCCAACGTATAAACCATAGTCCCAAAATGCAGTCCACCTTGTTTGACCTTACATGGCTTTTTATTTGCCTATATCGAATGTATTTCATTTAATTATGTTCAGTTTATCATGCCATCTAAACCTCTACACTAATCACCTACTTTCATCATCATTTGCTATCTTTTGTACAGCTAACAAATTTGAAGAAGATATAACATCACTGTCATTACATATCTTTGACAGAGTATAAAAAATAGTCTTGGGACAAGAACTCCCTTCCAGAGATCAGAACAAGAGTTAGGCACTGAGGGGAGGTAGGCTCTAAATTTCACTGTTAACAGCCTGCAAGATTCTGAGGGAGTAAAACTTATAATAATAAGACTTTTCCCTGACTAATTAAAAGGCCACAAAAAATTGAAGCTGTTTTGCATTCTCTGAATTGCTTCCAATTCTCACATATATCTATGATGCATCATTGAAAAGAAGGTGTACAGAAGAGGGGTTTAACTTCAGTAGGCACTGGGGAACATTGTGGGAAAAGGGAAGTACCTCAGCAAGGGAAGGGCTCCACTTTAATAGAAGTAGCAAAAACAAGATGTTGAAAGAAAATTTAAGCTAAGAGCTGAGGAAAACTGGCAGAGGCTGAAGAACACATCAGTCAACCAGAAATGGCTGTTAAAATTGCTGGTATTATATATTTATCTTGTATATATCTTTTTAAATTCAGGATACAAATGATAAAGGGTCTGAGAACAAAAAAATGAATTAAAAACAGACTCTTGGTCAAGAATCAGAACTAAGTATCTATATACAAGTGCTAGAAGTTAAAAAGCAAACAAAAGTGAAGTAGTGCTCCTGCAACAGACAAGGACTGTAATATAAGAGGCATCACATAAACATGGCAGAACGAAGGGGGTGGGGGATATTATACTTCCCTACAAACTGTAAAGAAAAGAGACACACCCAAAGAAGTGAGGGTACGGTGCTGTATCTAAAGGATCTTACAGAATACATAGAGGGAATAATTATGATGCCACAGTAGTATCTACACAAATACACATCCCAAGCTATAAATGGACAGACAGCAGATTCAGATTAGACATCAGGAAGAACTTCTTTACGGTAAGGGTTGCCAGAATCTGGAATGGGCTTCCAAGGGAGGTGGTGCGCTCCCCTACCACAAGAGGAGACTGGACAAGCACCTGGCTGGAGTCATCTGACCCCAGCACTCTTTCCTGCCTGGGGCAGGGGATCGGGCTCAATGATCTCCTGAGGTCTCTTCCAACCCTAGCATCTATGAATCTATAAAAATGCAAATATATCAGCAAGACTTTGGCCCCAGATCTTGACCAAGAAAAGAAAATTGAGTGAAATGTTAAGTAAGATCAAAGAAGCAGCACAACCCAGCAAAAATTATAACAACAGTGAACTTTTAAGTTGGCCAAGAAGAAACTGAACCAATGGTCCAAATATAGACACTGGAGAAATGATTGTGACACTGCCAGGCCTTGTTGGAAACTCCAGGAGTATTTCGGGAGCACCCACATGGAGAGTCAATTCCTGCCTTAATCTCCAGTGACATCCAAAAACTAGAATGTCAGTGACTGAGGCACCATACATCTACATTATTGGGTGAATTATCTCATATCTAGTGTGAGTTGCTTATCCCGTCCTTTGTAGTTGCCAGTACAGGTTGCAGTTGGAGATAGGGCAAAGGGAAAGATAGGTGTGATCTAGTCTGACAATTCCTAGTGTCCCCATTTCAAAAACAGAAGCTAGTGCTAAGAATATGGTTTCCATTTCTGGTTACGCAGGAAAGGGAGGGTGAGCAAGCCAATAGGCTCTGTCCCTGCTCTATGCAACCATACCTCTGGGGGAAAAACATTTCTTTTTCAATAGGCCTTCCTCAAAACAATGGGCTTGTTTTATTTGGAGGAGTGTGACGTGCAAGAAAATATGGTGTATGCATGCATATAAATGTGTGTGTATAAAGAGAGATGGTTAGCAGAGTTAATCTTAAATCAGGCAGAAGGCAAGCTGACTTTATAGACTAACTAAATCATTGATATGCAGCGTAAGGTTTGTTGATCCCAAGCTCACTTCATTAGATACTACACACACGTGTGCGCACATGCACATACACATGCATAACCCTGTCATCTTTGCCTGCCACCAGCCAATATATTGGTGGACATAGGAGTAAAATGGGAATATAATTCAGAAGGATTTTGATACATTAGAAATCTGGGGTACAGATTACAGGATGAAGTTCAGGGCAGACTAAAGCAAGGTGTTACTCCTCTGGAAGAACAATCCAAGGCACAAATGCAAAACAAGTGACAACAGGCTGGGTGGCAGTATTGCTGGGAAGTATCTAGAGTACTGATTCTCAACTATGTTGCCACAGCATCCTGGGGTGCCATGTAATCTTTTTAAGTGTGTTCCAGCGTACTCAGTATTAGCACTCTTAAGTGTGCAAACACCTAAAAATGATTCACAAGATAAACCTAGAGATTTCAAATAGGAATCCACGGTGTCAAAAATGTGATGCAGACCTGCTGTGGTCTTTCTGAGTCCTTTGCAACAAAATAGTTGCTATATTACTTTTCTGTAGTTAAGAAATGAGTTAAAGGGTGCCTTGAGTCTAATGAGGAATGCCTTGAGTCTAAAAAGGATGACAATCACTGATGTAAGGTTTTTGACATAGCACAAACTCAGTGCAATTCAGCAATGTTACAGATGCAAAAAAACAACTTCAGCTTTGTGTTTCAGCCACAGGAGTATTATGTATTAGACACCTGAGGTGATAGTGCCACTGTACATGACACTAATCAGCGTCTACAGTATTGTGTGGAGTTCTAGGCTCCACTTTTTAAGAACTATGTGGAGAAGTTATAGAAGGTTCAGAGATAGGGAACAAAAATGATAAAAGGGTTGGAAGCAAAGCCATTTGAGGAAAGGTTCAGATAATCAGGCATGTTTAGCTTGCAGAAAAGGAGATTCAAGGGAAACATGAGAACAGTTTTCAGATGAAAGGCTGTCATAAAGTTTTCTCTTCTTCATAAGTCCCTTACAGTTGAGGATGACTGTCTTCCATGATTGTCTTATCTGTGGGTCCAGAGAGCACTGATAAGACTCTGCTGCAACTTAGGCATGTATTTCCATGTTGCATGGGTGGCTCCAGATTCTTGATTTGGTCTGCAACACACTAGTTCTGCCACTCCTGCTTTTCCATCTCCTGTTCTCGTCATAAGGTTTCAAAGTATGGAGATCTTTGCAACAGACTCTTCCTCCGTTTGGGGTGGTCCTGGGTGAGAGTCTCCCATGAGTTGAAGTCAGTGTTTCATTTTTTCAAGTTGGCCTCAAGGA
Organism: Crocodylus siamensis; assembly: GCF_052110815.1. NCBI lineage: Eukaryota > Metazoa > Chordata > Crocodylia > Crocodylidae > Crocodylus > Crocodylus siamensis. The sequence continues at coordinate 204,879,132 of NC_143395.1, forward strand.
CATCCTTGAAGTGCTTTCTCTGCCCTCCTTTTGAGCATACACCTTGACTGAGCTGGGAGAATAAAACTTGCTTCAGGAGTCTGGAGTTGGACATACAGATGACATGGGCAGCCCAACTAAATTGATGTGGGATGACTGTGATACAGGCAGCCCCCGCTTAATGCTGTTTCACTTAGCACTGTTTTGCTATAATGCTCATTTGAAATTGATACCTGATTTCGCTTAGCGCTCAGTGAGTTTTGTTATAACATTTGCGGTCACCATATTGGGTCATTAAAAACAATTGCGGTCACCATCTTGGGTGGTCAAATACTTTGGGTTTTGCTTAATGCTTGTTTCAATTAACGCTCAGTTTTTCAGTAACCAATTAAGAGCGCTAAGCGGGGGTTGCCTGTACTCATTATGTTTGCTCACAAGAGGAGGCTGATGTCCGTCTTCCTACTGGATTCAAATGATCTTCCACAGGCAACATTGATGGTACTTCTCCAGTGACTTGAGGTGTTTCCTGTATATTGTCTGTCTCAGCTCCATACAGTAAGATAGGGATCACAACTGCTTGATAAACCATGACTTGGTTTCCGATCTGATGTCACAATCTTCAAACACCCATTTCCTCAGGTGTCCAAAGGCTGCATTTGCGCATTTGAGGCAATGTTGGATTTCTTTGTCAATGTTATCCTTCGATGAGATTTGGCTTCCAAGGTACAGGAAATACTCAGTGTTCTCCAAAACCTCATCATGAATCCAAATTACCAGAGCTGGGGGCTGCTCATTAAGAGATTGTTGATGGAAGACCTTAGCCTTCTGAATGTTAAGTGTCAGTCCTATATACTTGCATGCCTTGGCAAAGATATCGACGATTGCCTGAAAGTCTGCTTCCAAGCAGGCACAGACCACAGCATCATCAGTGTCCTGGAGCTCAATGACTGAGGTTGCAGTGATCTTGGTTTTGGCTCAGAGTTGGCTGAGATTAAATAGCTTACCACCCATTTGATAGTTTAGCTCCACTCTGGCTGGAAGCTTGTTGATGATCAGATGTAGCATTGTGGTAAGGAGTATCAAGAAGAGTGTTCAAGCAATGACGTAGCCCTGCTTAACTCCTGTTTTAACCTCAAAGGGATCTGTGATAGATCCGTTAGTGAGACCCATTGCTCACATACTGTCATGAAGCAGGAAAAGAATGGTGACGAATTTAGGTGGGCATCCATACTTCAGAAGGATCTTCCACAGCACTTCTCGGTTGGCAGTCAAAGGCTTTCATGGTGTCAAAGAAGGCTATGCAGAGAGGTTTATATTATTCCCCACATTTTTCCTGCAGCTGGCAAGCTGTGAATATCATGTAAGTTGTGCCTCTTGATGTCCTAAGCCCACATTGAGAATCCAGGAAGAGCTCTTCAGCAAGTGGAAGTAGATGGGTCAGGAGGGTTCTTGCAATCATCTTTCCTGTGGTGTACAGCAAGGCAAACCCTCTGTCATTTTCAACATTGGATTTATCTCCTTTCTTGTCACAATCTTGGAATAACAGAGATTTGGTTGGATAGCTCACATAACTGGAGCACTGTCATGGATGGGTATAAAGTGTTCAGGAAGGACAGGGAGGGGAGAAGAGAAGGAGGAGTTGCACTTTATGTAAAAGAGCCATATGATTGCTCAGAGCTCCAGTATGAAACTGGAGATAGACCTGTTGAAAGTCTCTGGGTTAGGGTCAGAGGAGAGAGCAACAAGGGTGATGTCATGGTGGGGGCCTGCTATAGACCACCAGACCAGGAGGAAGTGGTGGATAAGGCTTTCTTCAAGCAGCTGGCAGAAATTTCCTGATCACAGGCCCTGGTTCTCACGGGGGATTTCAATCACCCTGACATCTGCTGGGAGGAGAATACAGAAACATACAGGCAGTCCAGGAAGTTTTTGGAGATTGTTGGGACAACTTCCTGGTGCAAGTGCTAGAGCAGCCAACTAGGGGCCATGCTCTTCCTGATCTGCTACTCACAAACTGGGTAGAATTGGTGGCAAATGTACTAATAAATGGCAACTTGGGCAGCAGCGATCACAAGTTGATTGAGTTCAGGATCCTAAAGAAAGGAAAGAAAGAAAGCAGCAGAGTAAGGATCCCAGACTTCAGAAAAGCAGACTTCAACTCGATCAGGGAACTCATGGGCAGGATTCCCTGGGAAGCCAGTCGGAGGTGGAGAGGAGTTCAGGAGAGCTGGCTGTACTTTATAGAAGCTTTACTGAGGGCACAGGAACAAACAATCCCAATGTGCAAAAAGACTAGTAAGTATGGTAGAAGACAAGCTTGGCTTAGCAGGGAACTCTTCAGTAAACTATATCACAAAAACAAAGCTTATAAGAAGTGGAAATTTGGACAAGCAACTAGGGAGGAGTATAAGAGTAGTGCTCAGGCATGCAGGGATGAAGTTAGAAAAGCCAAAGCGCAATTGGAATTGCAGCTAGCAAGGGACATGAAGGGTTACAAGAAGGGTTTCTACAAGTATGTCAGTAAGAAGAGGAAGATAAGGGAAATGATCCCTTATGGAATGAGGGAGGCAACCCAGTGGCAAAGGATGCAGAAAAGGCTGAAGTACTCAGTGCCTTTTTCACCTCAGTCTTCACAGGCAAGGTCAGGTCCCAGACTGCTGCACCTGGCAGCACAGTTTGGGGATGTGGTGAACAACCAACAGTAGTGAAATAACAGGTTAGAGACTGTTTAGAAAAAATGAACATATATAAATCTGTAGGCCAGACAGGATGTACTCAAGGGTGCTGAGGGAGTTGGCTGATGAGATTGCAGAGTCACTGGCCATCATCTTTTAAAACTCATGGTGATTGGAAGAGGTCCCAGATGATTGGAAAAGGGCATTTGGGATTTCGTCATCATTCCAAATCCTTAAGATGAGGACACAGAGCTGTGGTGTGAGTTCCTCTACTTTGCTTGGAGGTTTTGGCAGGGATTCCATCAGCTCTAGATGCCGTTTCATTCTTCATCTGCCTTTTCCTCACCTTTTCAAGGTTTGGTAGGATGCCAAGATCATCTCTGACTGGGTGTTGCAGGATGGAATTGAGAACACTCATCAACAACAGAGTCTCTATTGAGATGGCTCCCTTTTGTTGATCAGGTCACCTCCATCCTTCTATCTCAAGGGGGTTGGTCCCTGAGTGCTTGGACTGTAGATGGCTTTGGTGGTATTGAAAAAACCACGCATAGTGTGTGTTTAAATGAAATGTTGAATCTGCTTCACCTTATCTTCCCACCGTCTGTTCTTTATATGACGGGTCCCCCTTTGGACCTGTGCCTTGGCTTATTGGAGATTCAATATCTTTTGCTTGGAGTTGATATTGTTCTGCCAAGCATAAAAAGCTCTGTGCTTGTGATCATTGAACTCTTGGATCTCCCAGTCACTCTCATCAAACCAGTTTTGATGTTTCCTGGTAGAAAATCCAACTGACTCTTCGCAGGCACTCATGATTGTGGACTTAAAGGCACCTCAAGTGCTGCTGACATTCTCCCATTGTTATTGATTGGAATTTGAGAGTTTTTCATTGAAGCACTGGTGAAAGAGGTCTCACTTGACTGGGTTCTTGACTTGTTCAACACTGATCTCTTTGGGCTTTGCTTCTGTTGCAGCTCTTGTTTGGGAGCCAGTTTGAGTGACATAACTAAGTAGATGAGTCAGTGACCAGTCCAGTAATCATCAGCTCCTAGCATGGGTTGGGTGACACAGACATCTTTGCGATCCTGGGCACAAACAACGATGTAGTCAATCGGGTGCCGGTGCTTAGATCATGGGTGTGGCCATGATATCTTGTGACTGTTTTTCTGGCAGAGCATGGTGTTGGTAATGGTGAGTCCATATTCCATCCATTTGGTCAGGAGGAGGATTCTGTTGGAGTTGACTTTTCCCACTCTTTCCTTGCTGATGGCTCTGTTCCAAAGGGTCAAGTCCCTTCTGATTCTGGCATTGCAGTTGTCAAGAAGAAGTCTGTCTCCCTCCAGAATGTCAGAAAGGCTTGGTCAGGGTTGGCATAGAATTCCTCCTTGGCTTCATCAGCAACATCAAGAGTCAGAGCATATGTGCTGATGACAGTGGTGTATTGGTGCCCCACCAGTTTAAGATGGAGAGTCATGAGGCACTCATTAACTCCAACATGACACTCATTGAGTTGGTTTATGAGTTCATTCTTGGTGGCAAGACCAACTTCTTGAAGCCAGCAGTCTCCTTTCTGTCTACCCTTCTAGAGGAAGGTATAGCCACTTTCATGGTCTTTGAGCTGCCCATCTCCCACTTGGGCTCACTCAGTGCAGCAATGTCGATGTTGTGTTGCCTGAGGTCCTGAGGCATGATTATGGCATGGTGCTCTGCCTGTTCACTATTAGGATTTCCCATGAGGGTCCTGATGTTTCAGGTCCCAGAACTGAATGTGTCTTCATTGATTTTGACCACAGTAAGGATGATCCTACTGGATGCATTTATCCAGTCACAGAGAAGGTAGACAAGCTATGTTTAGGGCATCTTTTCTAACCTTGTCCCCGTGCCGGTTGAACAGACTGGATCTTGAAGAGGGTTGTTCAATTGCAGTTACAGTTGCTGAATCGTACTCAGCCTCATCCAAGGGTTAGATGACCTTCTTGTAACTACCACCTTCATGCCAGTTCATGACTAGGAGCTTCCAGACCTCACAATAGGGATCTTTGGGATTTGTGCCAGAAGTGCACAGCGTGCAAGCTTCTTTAATCTTGGAGTTTCTTCTATGTACCCCCTGTCCCCCTCCCACAATTGTGATTGACAGAGAGGTCCTGTTGCTTGCCACTCATGCCTGATCGCCAGGATGTGAAAAACTGCAGTTTTAAATATGCAGTGGAAGTTCTAAAGACAGAGAGAGTGTCTGAGTGTGGGAACTAGAAGTTCAGGAGCCAGGGATTGGTTGACAGTCAGGCCAGAGGGTCCACAAGCCAAGAGGAGGGGCAAGAGCTGAACTACGATCCATGAGTCTGAGAGGGATTGCAAGCTGGACCAGGGGTCTGGGAGCCCAGAGAGGGCTGAACATGGGATACCAAGGGGGTCCAAGAACTCAGGGAAAAGGTTGAGTGAGGGACCTGGGGGTCCAAGGGAGACAAGTGTGTGAACTTAACATCATAGTGATAACACCCATGAGGCTTGGGATGTGCTGTAGGGGAGGAACAGAGCCACACAATTTGCCCTTAAGGCTACATGTGCCCTACAGGTGCATAGTCAGGCCAAGAGGGACCTGTCAGACCTGAGGACTGGATTGAGACTAGTGGGATCCAGGGGAGACCCAGAGTGGGAACTGTTGGGATTAAGGCTTACTCTAAGGCCTGTGGACAACCTTCCTTACTCAGCATTCAAAAGAACAAGGTGTGGCAGGAAAGCAATTTAGGGAGGGCAACAGTTGACTCAGAGCTGAGCAGGACCCACACAGCCACAGGGGGTGTCACAGTGCACCTGTGGCCACAAGCCTGCTATGCCACCATTAAGGATTTATAGACCTATGTTCTGAGGGCTGGGCAGCTTTAGTATAATGACAACCTGTAGTCACTGTGTCACAGCACTGTCAAAGGATATATGTGGCTTTTCAGGAGGGAAAGCATTGCCATCTCCCTCCCCTACCATGTCCTAGTAGTGCTGCTACTGTGTGGTCCACAACTGGTTATTCATCAGAGTTAACCCTGCTTATTTTGCAGTTAATCTTCCCTGAAGGTCATTCCGCTACCTGCCACCTATGGACACACTAGGTAGCAGTACAGCTCTGAATCCCCGGTCATAAAGCAGAGAGAGAGTGAATGTTCTCTCCTGTTGAAGAATGCAGGATATAAAGTAATGTCTTTAAATTGCAGCAAAGTAGATTTAGATTAGATCTCAGAAAAAAACTTCCTACTGTTAGAATAGTGAGGCAGTGGAATAAACTACCCAGGGAAGTTGCAGATTTTCAAGAAGAAGCTGGATAAGCACTAGATAGAGATGATTTAGAAGTTACATTCCTGTATTCATGCAGCAGCTTGGACAAAACGATCCTTGAGGTCCCTTCCAACTCTTTGGAAATATGCATATACATATATATACATACACATATATGTATAGACACACACACACACATACACATGCACACACACACACATATGGATTTTATCAGCCATCCCATTAGCATGACCCCCACATGGAAGAGGGAGAGGATGATGCGTGTCATAGCCAGCTGGAATTACGTGACCCACTATGTCATCAATTAAAAGTAAAGTGTGAAGGAGGCCTCAGCTGGATACTCCTGGGACAGCCCTCCTGCATATCCACTCCTTCCTTTGAAACCCTCCTGGACACTTTGTCAAGAACTTCACATTGCAGCTTCCCACATCCCACCTAGTAGTACTGACCTGAGGGCAATCACCAGTATTGCTGCTGAGTTTTGATGAAGACAGCCTTGACATGTCCAGCAAATTTCAAGGTAAGATAATGAAAAATACAGACTAATGGCCAATTAGAAGTGTATCTGCTGGACACAGCAGTAGCCAAGCTACTCCTATCAAAGGGAATTTAACAAGCCATAGTTGTTCACTAAAGAGGTTTCTTTTCTCTGAGCTACAAATGACACATTCTTGTATGTAGTTTGTAGAGGCAGGTGTAAATGGAACACTTGGGAAGCTGGGAGAAAACCAGCTTAAAGCTAGCTGAATAGTGGCCATGGGACTTAGAACTTCAGGAAGACCCTTCAGACAAAAGTGATAAAGAAAGCAGTGAAACCTGGGAAGAAGAGAGCTGTCAGTAAGCATTAAAGTGAATGACCTGCTAACATCTGGGTCAGACTGACTTTGTGAGCTGTCCCCTGTACACCGACTTGTTCTAATATGTAACTCAGCCATCATGGGACTTACCATTAGCATGCTGCCTAATGGCTATACCTAGGGTTGCTTGATAGATGCAACTTTTAATGTGTTTCCTTTTCTCACCCCAATCCTTTCATTGATGCAGCAAAGATGGCTTCTCTGACAGGGGAGACTTTTCTTCTGGGCTAAGAATCCCAGCTATTGCATGTTACAAGAGAGTACAAATGATACTGTGCATAGTGATTTGTAACTGGAATCAGTAAGGGAGATGCTGTTAAGAGCAGGCATGTCTATACAGCTCTAATTAGAAGCTTGTAAGATGAAGCCAGCTGGTGCCCAGGAGAGGGCCTGCCAGGGAAAAGTCATTCAGGAAAGTTTCATGGCAGGTGAGAGAAAGAAACTGTCAATTAGGAGGGAGCCTTGAGAGTAAGCTGCAGCTGTAAGGACACAGGTGCCTACAGCTTCAGCAAAAAGGTCTGGGTATAATAATCAACTTGTGTATGTTGTCATGGTGTTAGCAAGTCCAGAGTATCTGCACCATTTGGCTGTAAGTCCTCCAGCCTTGTGCCAACACACACATAACAGCTGTGGTCACCCTAACCATCCTGGCCTTGAAGATACATGTATTTATGAGCAATATCTGTACTAAGGAGAAGCACTTCACATACTCCAGCTGAACCAGTGGAATCTCCTCCATGGTTGCTGACCACTGTTCACATCCAGTCAGGATACAGATGGATGGCATTACATAACATTCACATATTGCAGAAGCCCAAGGCTCAAATCCAGATAAAAAATAGGCAATTTTTCTTGCTGCCTCAGACACAAAAAATTGAAATGGTCTTTTTGTGAGTCTTCCCCTCCAGCATCTTAAGGATTCTCCATTCTGAACCCACAAGATAAAATCCCAACCACTTTATAACCACTTTATAACATTGCTTGAGTTTCACCCACCCCATGCAAATACTGAGGAGCTCCATTAAACTATTAAAAATTAATTGTCTTAGATAATTCATTTCACCTACCTACACACTCTCACACCAGCACTTCATTTTGCTAAATCAGCCCACAGAAAGCTATACTATCTATGCTCTGACTAACAAAAAGCAAGTGTTTCCCTCCTTTTAAAACCTCAAAGCCTTGGCTTCAGCTCTGTTATCTGTCATGAGATATAACATTTGATAAATATCAAAGGCATCATATACATTCTGAAGTGTGCATCTGCCTTCGTATCTGGCAAATTTCTACAGATTTGACTTACATAAAGCATAGAAATCTCCATGCTCTACTACTATTCTCATCTAACAGTTATCCAAAAAAATAATGTTCGAGCAGCAGTAATATACTAGGAAAGAAGATTAATATAATTTTTTACATTAAAGATGACAACTACACTAAGACAGAACCCTTTTTACCAAAAGTGAATTTTAAGTCTAGAAGTAGATACATGGGCATCTCAGAGAAAGAGTCTGCTTTTTCAGTTCTGATTTCCACACCCCACACCTCCCGTTCGGTTTTGGTTTTTTTTGTTTTAGAATGTACTCCAAAATTCATGCACTTGAAAAACCCAAGTCCCTTCCAACACCCCAGAGCTTCAGTACAGTGCAATTGTGCGTCTGTGAAAATGCCTGTATAGTTTCCCTGTTTGCCAAAACAGTCATACTTTAAACCCATGGACTCCCAGCTCCCTCCAGTGGAGTCCCAGTCCTCCAGTCTACACTATCAGAGGCCCTGAATTACTGCCTGGACAATTCAGTCTGACTGCAAGGTGGCACATTCTGTTTGCTAACAGAGCAGCCTGTAGACTCCCTAGGTGCAGCATAGGCCTACCCAGACATCAGTGGCTCTTAGTGCTATGTCAAAAGAGAGTTTCCCAGGGGCTACACCCTTCCTTCCCCAAACATTTAGGCTAAGAAAGAGAGCATGCATATTAGAACCCTGAAGCTGTGGACTGAAAATTAGAAGGAATTTTCTAGCAATAAGAGGAAAGAAGTTGTACAGTAGCCTTCCAAGCAAAATGGTGTGGGCAAGGAAACTGCATCTCTAACACACAATTGGACAAGTTTGTGGAAGGTAGAAGAGCACAGAGAGTTCTGACATAACAAGCAGCGTGTAGAGGATATGTGGAGTCTCATCTATGGTTCCCAGATTGGGGTAAAAAGTAGATCCTGTAGCATGAAAGGCATTTGCTAATCCTTTGCCTAAGGGTTTTTTGCTAGTTACCAGTTGGGACCAGGAGCACATTGATGCTCCTGCCTGTCTGCAGAAACCCTGCAGGTTCTTAGCTAATGGGTCTTGCCCTTCCACTCAGGGTCACATAAATCACCATATTTGGGGTCAGGAAGGAATTTTACGTCAGGATCATGTTGGCACAGATTGTGTGTTTGTGTGCAGGGGGCTTGCTTTCCTCTGTAGTGTGGGAAGGGTCCTCTTCCTAGGACCTTCTGAACATAACCAAGTGCTGACCTGTGATTGAAGGGAGAGGGTATTGGCAGTGCCCTCATCTCCCCTGCTTTTATCTATGGCATGAAAGGGTATTCTTGGTGCTTTAACAAGAAAAGTAAATGCTATAACTTTTCAATATTTTTCTTCTTGCAGCTGTGTGTGAGAGAGAGGATTTGGGGGACTCTTAGATCAGGGTGTTAAATTCATTTCTGTTGGCAGGCTAAATCCAGATCACTGGGCTTCTTGTGGGCTGGACAACCCATCTCTCGCAGTAAGAAAGGCAGCATCAGCATTAACCCTCATGTGTTCACTGCACTGACACAGAGGCTCAGGCATTAATCCCTATGGCTGCTTGAGCTGCTGTCTCAGTGCAAGAGTTAACACTGCCATTACTGACCCTGTTGCTGCATTCCTAGTAGGCATCACAACCCAGAAATTTGGTGATGGGCAGCCAGAACCCAGTGGTTAATGCCTCCACTTCTACTCAACCCAGAAATTCTTCAGTGAGGTAATTCCCAGTTGCCTTCAGCTGCTTCCCTGTGACCTAGGCTCTGGTTTATTGAACTTTGCTGCAGTGCCATTTCTATCTTGCGATACCTTCTCTAGGACAAGGTGGTTCCATGTAACCTCCACAAATGCCCCTGATTTTGCACAATCCCCTTGCACAAGCCTGGAGAATTTGGGTCAAAGGTCCAGGGCTGGGGGAAATTGATGTTGCTGTTTTACTGGGGAAAAATAAAGAAATCCCCAAAGATTTGAGAGCAGAGTCTTCGGGGTCTCTGTGCGTCAGATGGGAAAGAAGGGACTGGATTTCTTGCTACTTCTAACCCTGTGGCTTTTCTCAGTCAGCACACAGGTAGACTCTGCAGAAGGACTGGTATAGCAGCTAAAATAGGAGGATATCCCCTTGGGTTACTGGGCTGGGAATGATTCCTGCTAACAACTAGGATAGACTCACTTCACAGCCCAGGGAGAAAAATATAGGTGGAGTGGGATAAAACCCCTCACATCATGAAAGCCTAGAGGCACCTCTCCCTGTCCCTGAGGACAGCCTGTTCCTCACCCTGGTGAGCTGGGTCTCTTTTGTCCCAGAGCCTGCATCACATTCTGCTTCAGAGATGGCCTCTGCCACCAAGCATGAGCTGTCCTCAATTAGGAATTGGCTTTGCCTTGGCTCCAGAACTCACCTCAGCTACTATCTTGCTCCACTAAACCAGTGGAGGCTCCTTGCCAGGAGGGAAGAAATTGCTGCTGGAGGAGATGCTGCTGAATGGCTTCCACCTTTCTTCAAGATACAAACAGCACCAACTGTGGCTGGGGGAGCAGCTGTCCTGATGGTTGCTACCAGGTATTGAAACAGAGGAAGGGAATAGAAGGCAAGAAAATCCTGACTTGGCAATTGGTCAGACTGGGCATGTAGGTGACAGTAATTTCATATCCATGCTGGCCCAGGTATAATCCCAGGCACAAAGTTTTATAAATCTTGCAGGACACTACAATACCCACCTACACATTACATTTTTAGCTATATAAAATAAAGGTCTGAAAAAGGGGACTTTTGTTTCACACTTCACAAACTCATTGTGACAGCACTAACATTTCATTTGAGTCTAACTGCAGATAAAATCAGTTTAAGCCACACATCTTAAGTATGATGCTTTATCTGAATCAGTTCTGGAACCTGACCTTTATTGTAGTACAGCAACAGAGCCATGCTGTTTATGATAAATACTGTAATTTTTCTACACGCAAAAGTATAAACAAATGCAGAGCTGTTCATGAATCATGTGAAACACCTTAGAGATATCACAGGAGCAAATATGAGTTTAAAAAAATGAGATCATTATCTGAAAAGGAGAACATTTTTCTGACATGTTTAAAGAAGAGAGAGCTTAAAAGGAGAAAACTGAGACAGTGTCTGTATATCTCCCCCTCTGATATGCTGATGCAAGTACGCTTACACTATTCCCCATAGCCATATAATATGAGGCAAAGTAGGAAAAACACATTTTTAAAATGTCTTTTTGCTGCTTTGGATATGCTGGTTAAAAACATCCTCCATACGAGCTTTCTGGTTAATATACTCCTCACAGTTGAGTACAGATGTGGCTAACAGCATCTTGTGAAATACAATGTTAAACTGCAGACCTCCACCACAAGGCTCAGACACCTGCAGATGACATCACCCATTATCTCTCTCATACCAGAAGTCTATTAACATGCTGCAACAGGTGCCACAAACCCCAGAACTCTTAGAAAGCGTATGTTTCTTCTTAATAAAATGATGTGTACAATTGATACAACTCTGCCAGCCACTTTCTTTTTGACAGAAGTCTGCATTAGCAAAGAATTTTTAAAAAGTCTTTCTGCTGAGCCTCCTGTGAATAGAAACACAGATTTCTCATAGACGTGTATGTGTAGAGGGGCCTGATTCTCATTAACTGATTTGAAGTAAGTGTTGCTTTAAATGGACACTAGATTACTAGAGGAGTATGTTTACTTTTTGATGGAAGTCATTGACTAGGGTTGTATGAACAGCTGAGATTTTAGCCTGCACCAAAAAAAAAAAATTTAAAAAAATCCAATTTGGATAATTCCCAAATCAGTCCTATTAACCTAGAAATTAGAGCCAAGTATAAACCCTTATCTTCCCCCTCTTCTAAAGGAGGGCCCAAATCACCAGGCTGTGAGGTCTTTCATACAGTCTCTTCCTGACCTAATGAATATTCAGATAACTCAAGTAACTCATGCAAAATGGAACAGCGTTCACAGGATAGACTGAAAGCAGTCTACTCCTGGCTTAGAGGTTATGATACTCTCCCTGGACATCTGAGTACAAGTCGTCTTCAGCAGAAGGACTTGAACTGAGTCACTCCATACAGGGCTTGCCTGGGCCATGGAGTCCCGTTCTCTACATTCATACGCAACCATTTACCTAAGAAGCCCCCACTATCACTACTTGAAATGCTCGTCCACGGTTATAAGGCACAATACCAGAAATACCAAGAACATCCTATGACATGCTCCATGTAAAGGTAGGGAAGACAATTGGTAGGGGGTACTGCCAGTTGCATCCTACTGCAACAATACAACAGTAGTAAGTTAATAGACATACAGAAAATCCCAGGAAGAGGGCTATGCCACACACTACAGAGGAAAATAAAATCTCCAACAGTCCGTGTCACTCTGTCCTTGAGGTAAAATTCCGTCCTGGCTCCAAACGTAGTGATCAGTGTGACCTTGGAGAAGCAAGACTCTCTAGCCTGGAGACCTATCTTTTCCTTCTCTGGCAGTTTTGTGGATTTAGTTCTTTATTCCCTTGGCTTTTATTGCATGTGTCTGAAAATGAAGTGTTTCACAAGTGTCAGAACAGTCTTTTTTGACATTTCCAAAACGTAATTTTTTTCACTTCAGTTGAAACTTCTTGGCCCACATTGATAAGTAGTTTCAGCTGTCCCAAAACTGTATATTTTGGTGAGTAACTGATTTACCCTCCCTCCTCCCCCCACAACAATCACCTAGGTCTAGGGATGATTTCAAGCTACCCATGCCTACTCTTTAATACATGATTTTCAGCAGTAACCACTTGAAAGAAGATAATAACTCTTCCTTTCAGCTACTGATCTAACTACATTCACCCCCCTCCCACTCCTCATCAGACTTCTGCAACACACTGTACCCAAAGCTACTCCTTCCACCATGTGGAGGCGATTCTCTTATTGAATGGAGTATTCCACTAAACACACACAATCCCAGTACTATAAAATCTGCACTGGATGCAAAATAATCTCTGAATGGAGTTTAAGGCATTGGTTATTATAACCTAAGAAGCTCCAAATGGCTAAGACAGGCCTGTCTCTCTCCCCAGGCCACGCTGACATAACTTAAATCAGCAGTGACACCCAATTTCAATCCTCCGTATTATAAAAGAAAGGGGAGGCTGGCAAAGCACTCTCTTCAAGGGCTACAATATTGTAGTCTTATTCCAACCTGCAGTATGAACAAGCCTGAATGTGATGAACCTCTGGGTGCAGTCCAAGAGCCAGGATTTCAAACAGGTTTGAGGAAGGCTTGAAAATGTTCCAGAGGGGTTTTTTTGCTGCTTCTGATTTAGTGGTGGGAGAAGTTAATTTGTTACCTGTTTATGACTGTTTCAGGCTGCAGGCTGGGCAAATTTATTTGTTATCTCTATGTGATTGATTAATGCTGCTGCTGGCTATGTTAATGTGTTACCCACATAGGAATATTCAATGCTGCTGGGTGCTCATTGCTATGCTGCTGTGAATCTAATTAATTGTCAGGGTGCCTAGAGCTTTTGGTGTGAGCATTTTTATTATTGTTTAAATCTAGAATGACTACACTCGGAAACCACAGGACTAACATTTTATTCAGAGGCAAGAGTTGAAAGGGTCCAAATTATTCAGGAGGGGCAAAGCTGTCCCTGAGGTATGCAGCATGCCAATAAGACAGTGCCAACTGCATTGTGCTTGTCACTGGGTACCACTGAGAGAGAGCTGGTGGAAAAAGTGTAGACTTAGGCTTTGTGAGAAAAAAGAAAAAGAAAAGACACCTACGCTCCAGGAAGTCTCTCCTCACTGTGTAGGTGGTGGAGGCCCCGAGATGAGTTATCTCTAAAGGGCGACTCTGGGGATACCTTGTTATCTTCATCAATGTGGATTCAGTTCATGCAGTGCGAAGGAAATGCCTAACAAACTGGCAATGTTGACATCATGTTAAGATAAACTAACAAAAATAAATGAAAATACAAACCAAAAAAAGTGGGCACTTGGTCTTTCTGATTCCCAAAGGCAGTAATTCTGCCAGACCCCACTCACACTGGATAATGCAACACATCACTAATTTTACCCAGAAGTCATTCTTGCTTCTTCAAGAACTCAGTGAAAGCATAGTACTGCTGCCTATCACACTGTTCAGAATGTCACCCAGTATCCCGCTGTTTGCTGTGCCCCTGTAAGTGTTGGGAGGAGGGGGGCAGGGAGGTGTAAGAGCAAACTGATACTCCATTGACCAGGAACAGCCAGCATGGATTCACCAAGGGAAAGTTATACCTTACCCAACCAACTTGATTTCCTTTGGTGATAACTGATAATGAGATGGGTACTGTAAATGAGCGGGGGGGGGAAGCAGTGGATATGATACATACCTGAACTTTATTAAGGCTTTTGACAGTCTTCCATGACAGTCTCCTTGAAAGTCTAGGGAAATACAGACTACATGATAGTACTGTAAAGTGGATACACATGACTGGCTATATTATTGTGCTCAATGAATAATCATCGGTGACTCACTGTCTAACTGGGAGGAGGTATTGAGTGGGTTTCTCCACGGATCTGTCCTAGGTCTGGTGTTGCTCAACTCTCAATTAATAATTTGGATAATATGATTGAGTGCAGACTTAGCAAATTTGCAGTTGACACCAAGTTGGGTGGAGTTTCAGACATTCTGGTGGGTAGGGGTAGGATCCAGAATTATGTGGACAAACTGGAGAAGAGGTCCAATATCAATTGGAAGAAATTCAACAAGGACAAATGCAAAGTCTTGCACTTGGGAAAAATAACTGCATGCACATATACAGAAAGGGGAATGAATGGCTAGGTTGCAATACTACAGAAAAGGATCTGGGGGTTACAGTGGACCATAAACTGAATATGAGCCAAAGGTGTCATGCCGTTGCAAAAAATATACAACAGCATTCAGAAGTGTATTAACAAGAGTGTCATTTGCAAATCAAGGGAAGTGATTCTTCTGCTCTAGATGGCATTGGTGAGACCTCACCTGGGTTACAATGTCTAATTTTGGGTCTCACATTTCAAAAAAAGATGAGGACAGATTGGAAAGAGTCCAGTGGAGAATAACCAAAATGCTTAGAGGCCTGGGAATCATGACTTGTGGGGAAAAGCAGAAACAAAGGTTATCTAGAGTGCAGAAGAGAAGACTGTGTGGGAGGGGACTGAGAACAGTTTTCAAATGCATGAAGGGAGGTTATAAAAAGGATGGAGATGGGTTTTTCCCTGGTGGTCACAGTGAACAGGACTAGGAACAATGGCCTTGAGCTACAGCAGAGGAAATTTAGGTTGGAGATTAAGAACTTCCTGCCTATGAGGGTGGTCAAGCATTGGAACAGGCCACCTAGAGAAGCTATAGAATCTCCATTCCTAGAAGTTTTCAAGAGGAGGTTAGATGGACATTTGGCTGGGATGGTTTAGTCAGGGATTGTTGTATATGAATCTTGTCGGGTTAAAGCAAGGCTTTGTAATGCTAAAAGTGAGGCCATTTCTTTGTCCTTTCGCCTCCATTTCATAAAAGCGGACACAGCACTTACGAGACGGCGTGGAGGGAAAAGGGGTACTGTGTGAGGGTTACTGATAAGATATGAAACTAGCTGAATCCAGTCAACAGGGGAGTCTCATCAACAGGAGAACCTTGAAAGTTGGACGTGATTTGTTTTTGTTAGATAAAGAAACATCTCGAGACAAAATATAGGGGACATGTAATTCACGAGAGTTAAACTTCGGTGTTCACACCCACAGTGCCACTTAATTGGACAGAATAGTGATTTAGTTAATAGATGATTGGAAGCACGAGCTAATCACGAACTAACGCTTATGAACTTAGAAAGTATAAAAAAGTATTATAACTAGTAGGCAGGGTCCCTCTCTGTAGAGGCACCTCGCTCGAGCGAATAAAGATTCTGTATTTGACTTTGGATACTTGCTCTGCATGATCATTGCCCCAGCCTCGAGTGAACTGCATGTGGCTTTAAGAGCGTAATTCGTAACAGGATGATCCAGCTTTGAACAGGGGATCAGAACAGATTCTCTCACAGGTACCTTCCAGCCCTTTGATCCTATGATATGTGCTTTGCATAGAGTTAAAATTTATTTAACCAGTAGCTTTGGTGTATCCAGTTGTAACATAATCCTGTTTTCTATTTGTACAGTGGTGGTATGTTGGGGCCCCTTGTGCTAAGCTTACATGAACACCACACAAAAAGGTAGTCCTACAAATACAAATCATCTCTGCTGCCTGTGGCCACAGCAGTATGAAATAAGGTAAAAGCTCATGCCTCTGCCTGCTCCACAATGCACTGAGGTCAATGAGAACCTTTCCATTGGTACAATGGGTTTTGGACCCAGTCCTTAGAAATTCTCCTTGGCATCTAGCTTGGTTGCTCAGACACAAAGCATTACTGAATATATTAGGTGATGTTAAAATATATGAATAAGTCTCCTCCACCAAGCACAGCGCTCAAAGAGCATCGGTGTCATTTGCTCCCAGTGAGGAGTTGGGCCGAGGAGAATGGCTGACATTAAAATACCTTCTGTCCAAATATTTTAACATCTAAGATTGCCTGATTTCTCCAGACACAACACATTTCCGTAGCACCCTTCCCCAAGACTTCCTGTGGTTAGGAAGCCAAACTACTTTAAAAGGTACAATTCCTAATGCCATGTTTTCCCTTTCTGGCCAAAACTTGGTAAGACTTATGATCAGCTCACTAACTAGACTTATTAAATCATGTCCAGTTAACCTCTGAGGTGCTCAGCACTACTACTGGGACAACTTCCTCTTGCAAAATGAGCAGTACTGTTAGCAGGTGGTAAGAAATCTATTAGTTCTGGCTGTGTTTGTTGTAAGGCTCACCTGCTTTAGCCTGTTGTGATTGTTGCCTAACAGAGACCTTCTCAGGCAAAATGCCTAACTCTTTGCCTCTAATTTCCTTGCCTTCTGAGAGGTAAGAAGGTGGTATCTATTCTTCTTCAGTACATCTCCATTTGAGGGGTCCACTACAGGTGGTTGCTTGTGAGGAAATCAGCAATCACTGCTGTGCACTATGAACTATTCATGAAGTGGCAACAGCTCCTGGCAGCAGTATAACTAATAACATTTGTGCCCTGGGCCAGCGTTCTCCTTTTTCACTCTATTCCAGGCATGCCTGTTCTCCTGAACTATTTCTCTGCAGCACCCAAGGTGCCTGTTGCCACACCAGCCCTCTCTGCTCCATGCTGAAGGATGCGCTTATGCTCCCCTACTGCAGATACCTGCAATGATGCTCCTTACCCCTCATTGTCGTAGGCAGATCCGGAATTTACCAAAGTGGTGGTGTAACACATGGCCCATCAGAGGATGGGGGGTGGGGATGAGTCATGGCTGGAGCCCCTGGGTTGGTGGGGGCACCAGGGAGCTAGGCAGGGAGCAGGTATAAAAAGAGGGGGACCTGCCCCCCATCCCCCACCAACACCACTACTGCTGTCCCCAGCTGACTTGGGGGTGAGCAGGGGTCAGAACCACTCCTGCCCTACTCCAGCTGGAGGCTGTGAGGAGCAGCTGTGAGAAACTGGGCAGCAGCAGTGCACAGGTTCCTCCTCCTCTGTTCCCCCCACCTCTCCCTGGTATCCCCCACAGGCTAGGAGAAGGCACTGAAAGCAGGAATCTGCACGCTGCTGCCATTGTCCCAGGCTGAGCCAGGCTCCCTGCACAACCGCTTTTTTGAATGCAAGGCAGAAGTGAAGCAGGAGTGTCTCTGGGGCTCCCCCTGCTCCAGGATCAGCTGATGACAGCAGCAGCAGTAGAAAGGTGGGGGTGTTTGCTCCACTGCAGCCTCCTGATTACTGACGCTGGGAGTGAATTCAACAACAAGAGGAGCAGCAGCTACAGTAAGGAGGTATGAGAATGGAACAGGAAGGGCTGAAGCAGCAGCACTAGTTCATGGGAAGAGGAATGCATGGAGAAAGGGAGAGAGAAAGTGCTAAGAGTTGCAGGGGCCAATTTGACAGGGAATGCAGGAAAGGGGGGTACACAGAGATGTAATCCTTTTTAGTTATGCCTCTGCATTCAAGGGAATGCCAGGTATTTGCAGGTGGATGGGGCCAGGGGCATAGCACTGCTGTTACACTACTGACTCCTGGGACTACAAATTGTATCTTTGTTTAGCTTTATCAGTTGTATTCTACTTTTGTTAAGTCCTCACTTCCTCTCCTGTCACTTTCCACCAGTTCTGACTATTTGGTTTTCAGTTTTCTGAGGAACCAAGTGCCTAGGCAACAAACCATGTGTCCTAGATGCTGTCCTCTAATTTAATAGAGAAGTACAAACAGGAGCCTGACTGCACAGCTGTTGGCAGTGATCACTTTATTCTTAACAACATTATCCTTAACCCTCTGAACTGGGGATACTGGTGACCAACAGTTACCTAACTTTACTGCAAACTACTTAAACCTACCAAGTTGTGGCCTACTGTCATTTGATGTCAAACACACTAGTCATGCCTGTGCTGGTAGGTCTTGAGAGGGAATGGGACTGAGCATGCACCATCCACCTGAGACTGGTATATTCTTGTCAGCCTAAGAGAGGGTACCGTGGATGAATCTGAAACAGCCTCACGAGTGAAATTCTGGTGCTGAGGCCAGGGCATGTTCAGTCCCATCCATAAGAACTGCCACTCACTCAGCATAGACAAGCCCACCATGCCTAGTAGAAACAAATTTGGTATACACCATTACCTCTTTAGCCTTAGCATCTTCTACTATAGCTATTCCAGGGAAGAGACAATACTAATCTAGAATGAGGACTCATTACACAAACTCTTTTCTGGGACCAAGTCCCCAGACTGATCATATGGACTGCAAACTTGCTGCCCCAGCTATCCCATAATAGTAACTTAATCACTTCCTGCATGGTCTCATCCTGAGCTCTAGTTCTGTCAATCCCCATCCATGTTCATCTGAGAATTGACAGTCTTGGGGGATGTTTTTTGTTTTAACTGACACCGAGGGCCAGATCCAAAAACGGGACTTGTGTGGCAGCAGTGACCATTCCCACTCCAGCATGATCTTAACTGAAAGTGTCTGTGAATGCTGAACTCAATGTCAGCATGCATTAGGTGTCTCTGAGCACAAACCTGGATGAGGCCGCTCAGAGGACTGACACAAGGACACCTTGCTTCTGAATCCCAAACAGCCTTAGGTATGAGAAAGCCAGTAGCATAACTGGGGGTGGCAATGCAAACATAGGTGCAACTACAACTACGGCCGATTGTGCTGCTGTGATCAGCACCTCAGCCAGCGCTGCCCTGGACCTTGCATAGGTGGTCTGGGCATGGAGCTGCGCTGCTACACCTTGTTGAAATATTTGGCTCAACCAAGATGCAGCAGTTCTAAACTTTAGGCCTCTGAGTAACCTGCTGGTAAAAACTGAGGAGCCCAAGCAATCAGGTGGACTTTTTGTGGATCTCTTGGGTTTAAGAACCCGTAGTCCACCTAAGTATCACTTTAGACGGGTGTCCCCAAGTCTCTCTCAAATCTGTAGTTAAGTGATATGTTTGCCACTGAAAAAAAGGGGGAAAAAAAAGTGTATTCTTGGCAGATAGTACAGAGGAACTAGGCAATGATCATAATCAGTTTATTGCCAATTTCAGCTAATGCTGGTAACCTGCCTACAAACTTTTTTGTAAACTCAATTTTTTATTTATGTATTTATTTTTTACAGTGAAAGTGTAAAGCCTCCTTTTCTGAGTGTAGTGAAATCCTGTTTTTATTAGCAACAGTGAAACCTATGCCACTAGCCTTCAATTCACTAGCATTGTTGTAAGGGGACTCAGCTTGGAGAAAAGTATGGATAATGTAGTTTTATGCTCATTGTCCTGGTAGGTACCTCAGGACTAAGAACTTTTTAAATCCTTCAGTCCCTAAAACTCTTAATTAAGATTTATCTCTTGTATTCATTGGGTATGTTGGCAGTTGCTCAGGAGCCAGCTGGGCCTCAATTTTCTGATAACATTCTTGTGAATGGTAAATTGTTTCTCCCTGCTTTAACTATGGAGGCAGGGCAAGCTAGTGATTGCTGGTGATGCCCTCAGTACTACTGTATACCTTGGTGTGTAGTAAAGCCTGCATACTAGGCCTATGCGAAGTGGCTAGTATTCACTTCAGATTCAGATTCGGCCAATTTGAGGGACAGTGATTCAAATCACCGTCCTGAATCAATTTGGCCAAATATGATCCAGAGATTCAGCCACCGTTGAATCAGTCCCATCCCCCGCCTGCTTTCAATGGCTGCCCTACCTGCCCTCCCAGCTCCCGGCTTTTTTGAAAAAAAGCCCCCACTCACCGGCTCCTGCTGGGCAGAGGATGGTGGGGGGTGCAATCCCCACTGCCTCACACCATGTGGAGGTGCTGCTATAAGCCCCAAGGCCACTACAGCATCTGGCGAGTCAGGGCTTTTTTTTTCCCCCCCTTTTCTTTTTTAAAAGGGCTGGGAGCTGGGGCAGGCAAGGAGAGTGGGCAGGGTTCAGGGGGTTCATGGCAGAGCCCCCCCCATGCAGAATTGGGCAGTGGGGGGGCAGCAGGGATCACCCCCCTCCACCTGGTAGCACCCAGTGAGTGGGGGCTTTTTTCTGAGAAGCAGGGAGCTGGGGTGGGTGGGGTAGGCAGGGAATGGGGCCTGGCAGGGGTCCCCCCATGGTGCCCTGCTCCTTTACAGAGCTGAAGCTGCTAAGGGAAGAGGCCTAGCAGTGAGCGGGGAGCCCCAGCTGCTGGCTACCAGGGCAGCTAGAATGACCTAGCGGCCCATACCTGCCAGCAGTCAGGTGATCAGAAGGGGCAGGGCCTGGCTCATATATAAACCCCAGGGCTGGAGCTCTCCCAGAGCAGCCAAAGGGGAGAGGCCTGACTGCACAAGCAGCTCCTGATACTGTTGTGGGATGGAGTATATCTTGGTAGGGTTTGAATGACATTATAGCTGGGTGGCTTGAGTTTGTTACAGCCCAGGGGCTTGTGTTTGGTTTATTGTTGTAAAGCACTGGTGGTTTGGGTGAAGCTGTCAGGGGAAGGAGGAGGCCTCATGGGGGGGGGGGACCCATAGCAGCATAAGGACCTGAGTGCCCGAGAGGGTGCAGCACTTGAGGGGCTGTGGAGAGCTCAAGTTCTAGTGAAGGCACGGTACAAGACAGGGCTGTGGAGAACCCAGGGGACAAATTATAACAAGGCCCAGACCAAACAACATCTGTTCCACCTGTGAGGCTTGGGGTGTGGTAAAAGGGTGGTTAGAGCCATGCATAGCCCATAAGGCTAGGGTGCCCCAAGCACCTGTTGTGACATCTAGCTCGGACCCACCAGGGGTCTGGAAACCCACGGGGTCCAGAGGGCCAATCAAGACAGTGTCCAAGAGGACTTGGAGGCAGCCTCCCTATCACTCATACCAAAGACATGGCGGGTGAGAATCAAGGGTGCCCGTTGGGCTAACTTGGCATGGTAAGGAGTCTTGGGAGATCACGACCATCCTGTAGGACCCCATCCCGTGACACCCTCCTCCTCCAGACTCTCATCCCCTTACTTACCAGCATGGAGTCTGGGTCCATCTCCTACAGCAGCAAGCGGGGACTGCCCAGAAAAATTGCCAAAACTCTCCAAATAGATTTGGACCTTTTAATTGGTCAATTCAGGCCTGCTAGGTCTCAGCAGGCCTTTAGAACCCTGAGATTAAGTCACAGATTTGAATCCAACAATGCTCTGGGCCAGTCCCTGCCTCTTCATTTCTTGGCTTTGTTCATGTTAATTCTCTCTCTCATGGGATTTATAAAATCCATAAATAAACAGACAGTCTGAGGAAGCAGGGTCTCCCACAAGGAATGCTGACTTTGCACACCTGCCTACTCCATCTCCTCTTGGCACATCCAGCATATAAAAATATTTTACCTCGGCCATCTCCCAAAAAGCTTGTCTTCTTGTAGATAGTAGGAAATTATCTAAGTTTTCACACAGTTATTTGGTTATTTTCGGCCTGGACATAAGCAAGAGGCTTGGAGGGGTGGGGTTCTACAATGACCAGCAAGTGAACTCACTCTTATGGTTTTTGGGTTTTTTTTAAATTTACCATGTAGTTCCCAAAGACTGAAAGTCTTCCCTTCAGCTGGCTAACTAATCCAAATCCTAAAGGGGGATTAGATAATAGGTTTCCAAGTACCTGAAGTGTAGCTTTACAGAGAATGGAGATGGGCTATATTTTCTGTGGCTTCTGGGGCAAGGTGAAGAGTAATGGTATGCTGGAGCATCTAGCTGCTCCATTTTTCCACTCATTACTCTCTTTAATTTCTCTTTATGACTAGCTCTGGGTAATGTTCTGGAATCTCTTTGGGCCTGAGGATACCCCTGGATTCAGAGGGATGGTCCTAACTGCCTCTGCTTACCTAATCATGTGCTCCTGCAGCACCCTTCCCCCCAACTTCCTGTGCCTGAGAAGCAAAACCACTTAAAGGTGCATTTCCCAATACCACACTCACCACACCCCCATGTGACAATGGTTCCCCCATATTCAACAGAAATGAGACCAATGCACCTCTGAACAAAGGTTCTCAGATATAAAAGCATTGTATTACTATGATTATTAAATGGATCATGAAAGTCCCCTTCTAGGTAAGGAGGAGGCACAGCTGCCTGTGACAAAATCATGTAGGACAAGCTATGTATAGCAAATACAGCACATTAATATTCAGGGTTCTGAGGTCTGCACTGGCTATAAATGCCTAGGTCTTGATCTTGTAAAGGATTTCAGCACATACCTAGCTTTATGAAATATAAGTAACCTCACAATTGCCAGCTCCCAACTATCCACTGTGTGTGAACTGAAGCACGTGCATCAGTCATTGAGGGACCAGGGTCTGTCTTGGGAGTTTCCACCAAGTTTATAAAGTGGCCTTAAGGGGAGAAAAGCTAAAGGGGGGAAAAAGGGGGAAGGTATCAGCTAAAGAACCAGCATGCCAAATATATTCTGCTTGGCAGACACTTGTCTGGATGAGGCACAGCTGGCTTCAGCTCAACTCATAGGAAAATTAAACTGAGGAGGAGAAAAAACATTGAATTGAATGTTTACATTTCCACCAGCTACAGGAAGGTTCCTCCAGCTGATCTGCCTCACAAAGCAAGTTGCTACAGCTGACTTGTTAACCAGATGTTTCACATCAAGTCTAAAGGCTTTCCATATGACACAGAAAGCTTAGATAACAGGCAAACCTTACTGCATTAAAGGGTAATCTGAGAGTAATTTGTCATTAAAACATTCAGAAGAGCACTAGCTGCAGTTAGACGCTTCCTACAAAATCACAGCCCAGACTTCATAGTTCTTTAAAAAATACTGTTTTTCAGATTAACAAGTGACATTTAAAGTATTCTAAAGAAAGTAAAACAACAGTGACATTTCTTGACATTTTAATACATAGATACTTTGTTTATATGAGGCTTTGGAACCTGACGGCTGGATTTCCTGCATGGGCACTCAGGCCTATATTCAAATATGCAGCCAAGACACACAGCACATGGGAAGGAGGAGATCCATCTTGGCAATGGATTGCTACCATTGAGAATACTTGGGCAGAGAGAAAAGCAGCAAGGTCTTAAAAGCTTGGGGTCCCCAAATTCCTTGCTACTGCTAGTAATGTAGTGGTATTTCAGTGTGATGCCTTGGGCAAGGAGCCAAGGAAAATACTAACAACTTAGCATTCCAGTTTAGTTCAGAGTTTCTTTTCCAGCCATCTATTAAGCATTTTTTAAATTAAGAAACTGTGAAACAAGCATAGCATAACCACAAGAAGATGGTTTAATAGTAGTGCTTGCCTTAAATTCTATCCTTGTGGTTATCTGTGAAGCCTATGCTTCAGGCAACCTGTGAGGTTTCAAATTTGGCTACTTTGTAACAATTGCATGGAGAGGTCTTGTGTGCCAATCTGCCAGACTGTTGGGAGATGGCAAGAGCAAGGTGACAAAGGGTCTATCCTTATATTTTTCAGACTGATAAGGAAGGGTCCAACTCTGCCACTCCTCCCTTCTGCCTGTTTCAAGAGAGATAGTCTTTACACTTTGTCTTTGCTTATTGTATTGACATCAAAGGAAGGGCAGCAACAGCAGCCCCAGAAATAGCATGGGATGTCTGAAGATTTTAAAAAAGAAGGTACATGTACATGTAAAAGTATAAGCGCATCCAACTAAGAACTGTGAATAATAAACAGGCAGTTGGGATAACAGTAAAGTGCACTTCCATCAAACAGGACAGAAGGCTTGTGTTTTATAAACTAGATAGAGGACAAACAATAGCCACTTTTTAGATGCAAACCACTCCCACTTTTTAAATGCAAAACAAGTTACCTCTTTCTGCCCTTACATTTTTTCTGTTTTACACCCCAGCCTGAAGCAGTCACCGAGAATAGTTTTGGGGGTGCTGGTTGTAGCCATGTTGGTCTAAGGACATAGGCAGACAAGGTTCTTTGGGTAAGTGTGATATCTTGTATTGGACCAACTAAACAGTTGGAAAATTG
The DNA here is from genome assembly GCF_052110815.1 of Crocodylus siamensis. Taxonomy (NCBI): domain Eukaryota; kingdom Metazoa; phylum Chordata; order Crocodylia; family Crocodylidae; genus Crocodylus; species Crocodylus siamensis. Next base: position 204,903,740 of record NC_143395.1, read on the forward strand.
TTCTTTGCAAGCTTTCTGATACAAACACCCTTCTTCAGGCAGGGGAAGACTATCTCCCTCTGAAGGAGGGTATTTGTACATGAAAGCTTGCAAAGAACAATTTTTCACAACTATTTAGCTGATCTAACAGATAACACATTTACCCAAAGAACCGTGACTGTCTCTGAGAATAGTACTTTTTTCAAAAAAGTTCTCTATATTGAAGTTTCTGTGACATCTCACTTTACTGTAAGTAGTCCTTCACACACAACTCCTGCTTTTATGGGCATCCAGATTGAGATGCAACTTGTTCTTAAAGGACATAGTTTACTGGAAGGTTTATCAGCAGTCTGGGAGAGGCAGCACAGCTGACAAAGACACTTTCCTTCTGACCAGTGAAGGCACAGCAGTGTAAGGTAGAGAGGTTTCTCAAAACCTGTTGTCTGCCACCCTCTTGTGGATAAAGGCACAATGAATAGCGATGCTTGAATCTTATATTTGCACTTGCCATCTCAAATCACTCTACAGAGGTTAAGAGCATTATCCCCATTTGAAGAGGTGAAGGAGATGCAGAAAGCTGGTGGTAGAGTTAGGAATAGAACCACGTGCCTGGCCTCTGCTATGCACTGTTCCCTCAAAGATTTGAACCAGCTGTTTCATGACAGCCAAGGCAACATGAAGCTTTTCACCTCTAAACCAGTGGTGCAAGCTATCCCACCAAGTCTTTGTTATTCCAATCATATCATAGTGCCTCGATTGTGGGAGGACTTCCAATACTTCCTGCTTGTTTCCCAGGCTCTGTGCATTCTTGTACAGACATCCGAGGTGACTAGTTGATTGTCCTACATTCTCAGGAAGAATAAGGCCTCCCCTGCTTCTGCTTCCTTTGGGTCCCCTGCTTACCTCAGGGCTTTGTTCTCCATCCCCCAGAAAACCTGGTTTTAAAGCCTTCCTCATCAGGTTAGCAAGCCTGTCTGCAAAGTTGCTCTTCCCTTTCTTCGTAAGGTGGATCCTGTTTCTTGCAAGCAATCTTTCTTGGAAAAACATCCCATGGTCAAAGAAGCCAAATCCCTGCTGGCAACACCACCAGTGCAACCATGCATTGATCTGCAGGATGTGTCTGCTCCTGCCAGGGCCCTTCTCCTTGACTGGAAGGATTGAGGAGGATACGACCTGTGCCCCTGACCCCTTCACCCTTGCACCCAGGGCCTTGTAAGTCACTCTTGATTTACTCAGGGTCACCCCTGCCAGTATCATTGGTGCCCACATAGATAAGCAGCACAGAGTTGGAGTCAGATTCAAAACCCCTGACAAGCAGCAGAACACCTGGGACAACAGGTCAGGTCAGCAGATGGATCCCTCTGTCCCTCGCAGAAGGGAGTTTCTAACCACCACCACCCATCGCTTCCTCTTCGTGGCAGTGGTCTCGGCCTGGCTTTTTCCACCAATGGGATGTGCTCTTCCCCCTCTGTTGCTAGCACTCCATATCTGTTCTCCAGGCAAACCGCTGCACATGGGGATGGCTACTTCTTGCTGCCAGAAGATACAAGCTTCCTGCTTCCACCTTCCTGAGAGTCCACGCCCTTTTCTTCCTTTTCTAGCACCACCTCGGGCAGTCCTTTTTCCACAGTCCTAGAAGTTTCCTCCAGCATGGAATCAATTAAGTCCTCGTGACCCAGGATGCTTTGAAGCCTTGCTACCTCCTCCTGTAGCTCTTTTGTTTTTCCCTGAGGGGACACCACCAGAAAGCACAACTCAAATTGCAGACGCTCCCCGACCTGGCTGACGCTGGAAGGAATCTGCAAGCCATAGTCTGCACAGCACCAAACAAGCACCTGGGTGGAAGCCTCAATGGTGTGTGGTCCTCCCTGGATAGACATCTCACAGGTGGAAGCAGGGAAACAGCTGGAAGTAGCAGTGGCTCTGAGATTGCAATGTCCTTCAGCCATGTCTCCGGGTCTTCTGATCTGCTGCCTCTCACTTCAAGTTTCTCTTACGAAGCAGACCTTCCCTAGCAAACTCCTCTGTAACTGGCCCGTTTACTGTTCCTTGATCTGAAGGGTTTCCTTTTCCCTACAACCTCTTTTTCCTCTCAGCAAGCTTCCAGTGAAGGAGTGTGAGAGAGTTTCCAAGCAAACTCCTGCTTACTCTGGACGCTAGTTAGAAAGGGGCTTAAATCTTTCATCTAGCTGCTGAGTTATAGCTGCTAAAATAAAACTATGTAGTTAGTCAGTCCTGATTACACATAAAAGAAAATAATCTTACCTTTCAGGCTCTCCTTCCAAGAGAGGGGCAGTAAACTGACCAGTGAATTGTTGCAAAGTGTTTACCTCTCCATATTCACTGCTTCCCTGGTTGCTTGGACTGCCTTCTTATATAACTCTCCTGGGCCTGGACTTCATTGTACCCAGGCAGGTATCAATCAGTCCACTCAGCTGCTCAGAGCACACAATCCACCAAAAAGCTCTCAGCAAGCCAAGCACACAGGCAACCCCGGATCGGTTACCTTCCCAGGGCAGGATCTGGTGACTGGTTCCTCTTCCCCTTTCTCTCCTTGTTCACAGCAAACTACTTACAAACTGTCCTCTTTGCTGTATTTGTAGTGAGCAAATCAAAGAATTCCATGCAGATATAGAGCCAGTGTACCTACTTGGGTGCCAAAAGTTAAGCAAGCGTATATATCTACAGAATTATTGGTTTGTCATTTCTTCACCTAAAAATCAGACCGGATGTGTTCTCCTACCTAATCCAGGAATTTTAATATAAAAAAAAAATTTTTTTAAATGTCAAGTAGTTTGAATGTGTAAGGCTTGAGCACTTAAGCTTCTGAAACACCCTTGTATATGAAACATATGGCAATTCTAATACAATAAAGGGCTTAGTCTTTCTGTCTGTCTAACACTTTTGGCCAACTGCACACGCATCACCAAGAGGGTGGGCAGCAATTGGCTGTGTGGGCCCAAGTTTGAGCCACTGCCAGGGAAGTTTGTGGCAGCAGGGAACATGCCCCAGCTGCCCAAGCAACAGGGCTTCCCCATGTCTCCCTGCCTGAGGGCAAAGCGGGGTGGAGGTGGGGGGGTGTCACAGTGGTGGTGCCTCCCTGCTGCCCATCCGCAACACCCCCCAGAACAGCTGGCGGGGGCGGGGGGGAGAGGGGGCCAGGTGGGAGGGAGGGGAGTGGGGCAGGGAGAGGCGAAGTGGGGGTCAAAGTGGTGGCTGTTGTCGGGGCCGGACAGTGGGGAGGGGAGCGGGAAGGGGACCCCAACAACAGCTGGCAGGGAGGGGGAAGTGGTGGGGAGGGAAGGAAGCTGCATGGGCCCAGGAGTGCATGGGGCAGCAAAGCGGGGGGGTGGTCATGATGGCAGCTGTTGTTGGGGCCAGGCGACAGAGAAGTGGGGAGGGGTCATGGTGGCAGTGCCTTCCCGCTGCAAGGTGGAGGAGGGCAGCAGGAGGGAGACCCTGTGCTAAAGGCTGGAGAAAGCAGCAGAGGAAGTCTTTACATGGCTGGCCCTGAAGGGTGAGCAGGGCATGGGGGAGGGGGGGCATGTAAAACACTCCCTGAAATCTGTCATTCTTGATGGGCAATTAGCTAGCTTCAAAATAAAAACCATTTTCTGTACAAGATCATTTCCTGGATCACATTACTTTTCTACTTAGTAACACAGGTATTCCAGCAACTCACAAGTTTCTTGCTACCATACTCAAAAAACCCTTTGGTTGCTGTGACAGCCACTCCTGCACCACAAGTTCCACATCTGCATCACTAACAAATCTGTCTACAAAGAGACTCCTTTAACAGTCTAAACAGGTGATAATCACTTGGCACAAGATCAGGACTGTAATGTGGATGTGGTAAGATTTCAACACCCGATGCATGCAAAGTTTCGACAGTCACCCATACACTGTGCAGCCTTGCTGCGGGTGGGGCAGGTGGTCGCAACTCTGGAGGGGTGAGCCACCTCCCCCCCAGCTCTCCCCAGTCCTCCCCACCTAGCCCCAGGACTTAGCCAGGTGAGACAGACCCCATCCTGGGCCCCAGCTGGAGCTAATTACCAGGGCTGTGCCCACCAAGCCCACCTCTGGCCAGTTGCCACAGCCACACCATTGCTGTGTCCATGCTGGAGGTGGGGGGGAGGTGGCTCACCCTTCTAGGTATGCTGGATTGGAGGTACTGTCACTCCCTGCCCCTTTTACTATACCTGCAGTGGGTTGCCCATGGATCCACTGGCCTCCCTGTGCAGCTGGCCTGAGCCTCACCCCACAGGCTACAGGATTCTTTCTAGCCCCTGGGCCCAGGCCGTGGATCTGTAACCAAGAATGAAAAAAATAAAGACAAGAAGTGAAAAAAGGCTGCACTTATCTTATGCTGGTTCTTTGAGGGAGGGTTGCCAAAGTTGTTGCTCCATGCTGCAGTCAAGGTACCTCAGCTGGCTTCAGTTAGGCATGGGCTAGCCCCAGGCCTTGGCCAGGTGAGACAAACCCCATCCTGGGCTCCAGCTGGAGCTAATTACCAGGGCTGTGCCCACCAAGCCTGCCTCTGGCCAGTTGCCACAGCCACACCATCGCTGTGTCCATGCTGGAACTGGGGGAAGGTGGCTCAGACACACTCATCCCCACAGTAACAGGTCCCAACCCCATTACATTCCACCCTCCCCACTCTTTGGCTTTTGGTTCACCTGTCCACAGGGCCAGTGGCTTTTCTTCCTTGCCCTTACAGGAGAAGAATTTGCATCGTGGTGCTGTCATCCAGGGTGATATTCTATAGAAAAGTCAAAACCCTGTAGCCCCAAACTCCACCGTAACAATGGAGGGGTTATCTAACTTGGCCTTTTTAAGTCATTGAAGTGGAGCATGATCTGTTATAACCATAAACTTCTGCCTAGTCAAATAATAATGGAAGTTATTGATGACCGATTTTAGGGCCAAATATTCCTTTTCTGTTGTGGTGTACCCCTGCTCCTGGAGTTGCACCTTTCTGCTAATGTATGTTTCTCATCTTCCTCTGGCTGAGAGCGCACTGTCTGTAGAGCTATATTAGATGCATTAATTTGCATCAGAAAAGGTTTTGAAAAATATGGGGTGTACACACTGGGCTGCATACACAATATTTCCTTGACTTGTTGGAAGGCTCTTTTGGTTTCCACTGTCTAGCCTATCCAGGTTTGTGCTGAATCTCTAATCAGCTGTGGCAAGAGGGCCATTATGTCCAAAAACCAGAGTACCAGGAGATGGTAATAGTTACTTAACCCTAGGAAGGACCACATACATCTTTGTTCATGGCAGGCTATAGGCCTGGAGGGCTTTCATAGTTTCTAGTGTCAGTAGGGACCTGAGTAGATCATCTAGTCCAACCACCTGCCATGGCAGGAAAGATTACTAGGGTCAAATGACCCCAACAAGGTGTACATCTAGCCTCCTCTTAAAGACCCCCAGGGTAGGAGCCTGCACCACTTCTCTTGGAAGTTGGTTCCAGACCCTAGCCGCCCTGACCGTGAAGTAGCGTCTCCTGATGTCTAGCCTAAATCTATCCTCTGCCAGCTTGTGACCGTTATTCCTGGTCACTCCTGGCAGTGCTCGGGGGAACAGGGAGTCCACCAGTGCCTGCTGGTCCCCTCTGACTAGTTTGTAACAGGCCACTAGATCCCTCCTCAGCCTTCTCTTCTGGAGGCTGAACAGGTTCAGGTCCCATAGCCTCTCCTCATAAGGCGTGCCCTGCTGCCCCCTGATCATATGAGTGGCCCTCCTCTGGACCTTCTCCATGTTGTCCACATCCCTCTTGAAGTGCGGCACCCAGAACTGGATGCAGTACTCCAGCTGCGGCCTGACCAGTGCTGCATAGAGGGGGAGGATCACCTCCTTGGACCTGCTCGAGATGCATCTGTGGATGCATGACAAGGTGCGGTTGGCATTCCTGACTGCATTCCCACACTGCCGACCCATGTTCATCCTGGCATCAGTGACGACTCCAAGATCCTTTTCTGCCTCTGCACTGAGGAGAAGGGAGTTCCCCAGCCTGTAGGTATGGTGCTGGTTCTTCCTTCCCAGGTGCATCACTTTGCACTTGTCAGCGTTGAATCCCATCCTGTTCTCATCCGCCCACCTTTGTAATCTGTTTAGGTCTGATTGTAGCCTATTGCTCCCTTCTAGAGTGCCCACATCCCCCCACATCTTAGTGTCATCAGCAAATTTGAACAGGGTGCTTTTTACCCCCTCATCCAAGTCGCTGATGAAGATGTTGAACAGTGTGGGCCCGAGGACGGAGCCCTGGGGGACCCCACTGCCCACATCCCTCCAGGCTGAAAATGACCCATCCACCACCACTCTCTGGGTGCGGCCCTCCAGCCAGTTGACAACCCATTTGACTGTGTGGGTGTCGACACCACAGTCCCCCAGTTTCTTAATGAGAACGGGGTGAGAGACAGTGTCAAAAGCCTTCCAAAAGTCCAGGAAGACTATGTCCACTGCTACCCCTGCATCTAAGGATTCGGTGATCTGATCATAGAAGGCCACCAGGTTGGTCTGACAGGACCTGCGACTGATGAACCCGTGTTGGTTGCCCCTAGGCATGAAATCCCCTGCTGGCCCCTCGTGGATGTGTGCCAGCATAATTTTCTCAAAAAGCTTGCCCAGGATCGAAGTAAGACTAACTGGCCTATAGTTTCCCGGGTCCTCCTTCTTCCCCTTTTTGAAGATGGGAACCACGCTGGCTCTCTTCCAGTCCTCCGGCACCACACCAGAGCACCACGAGTGCTCGTAAAGCCGTGCCAGGGGTCCTGCAATGACCTCAGCCAATTCCTTTAGTACTCTAGGGTGGAGATCATCTGGACCGGCTGACTTGAATATGTCCAGTCCCTCCAGAAGCTCCCTAACTAGTTCCTCACTAACCCTTGGCCCAGGTGTGCCTCCCCTGGGGCCTGAGGGGAGCCTAGCGGGAGGGTGGCTTTTCCGGTCCCTGCTTAGGAAGATGGAGGCAAAGAAATGGTTAAATATGTTGGCTTTGTCATCTGGTGTGACAACCAAATTTCCTAATGTGTTCTGCAGGGGCCCCACATTACCCAGAAACTTCTTTTTACCCCCTATGTATTTAAAGAAAGACTTCTTATTGTCCTTAATTCGGGAAGCTAGTCCCAGCTCCATCTCTGCCTTGGCCTTCCTGACTGCCCCCCTACATCCATGAGCAACTACATTTTTACTGGATGATCCCGGGTGATGTCCTCTCCTTTCCATTGGGTGTACGCCTCCCTTTTAGCTAGGAGACATTCCCGGATGCTTTTGGTGAGCCATGGGGGCTTGTGTGCTTTCCTCCCTTTGACCCTCATTGGGATTACCTCTCTTTGGGCTTGGAGGACCCTCTCCTTGAGGAGCGACCACTCTTCTTGGACACCTGGCTCCCCTCCCCTCTGGGACCTCAGTGCTTCCCTGACTATTCTTCTTAGCTCGGTGAAATCTTCCCTGACTATTCTTCTTAGCCCTCCTGAAATCTAGGGTTGCTGCCTTGCTGCAGGCCTTTGCTACCTTGCGCTGGATGGTGAATTCCAGCAGGCAATGATCACTGTCACCCAGGTGGTAGAGCACCTGCAGCCCCTCACCAGGTCATCTCCTGTGGCCAGCACCAGGTCCAACAAGGCATCTCCCCTGGTGGGGCTGTGCACTTCCTGGGTTAGATGGAGGTCCTGCCTTCTGGCTAAGAACCTACGTGAGCAGTCAGACCTGGCTGACTGCTCTTCCCAGCAGATGTCCAGGAAGTTCAGGTCCCCCATGACTACCACATCCTTAGACTTCACTACCTCTGTGAGCTGACCTAAGAATTCTTGGTCGAGCTCTTCCCCTTGGTTGGGTGGTCTGTAGTAGACCCCCACTGTTAAGTCTCTTTCTCCTCGACTGCCTGGTAATCTAACCCAAAGCACTTCAGAGTGCCCTTCCTCTGATTCTTTATTAATTGATGAGGATGTGTATTCCTCCTTAATGTAGAGTGCCACGCCCCCACCTTTCCTTCCTGTCCTGTTCCTCCTCTACAGCCTATAGCCCTTGCATTAATCGCCCAGTCTAATATTGGTTGTATTTTCCTTACCCATATTCGAAAGCCTGATACTGGGTGTCTTCTTGTCCCAACATGCATTTCTTTTTCATTTGGTGGTTAGGCCTGTGGCTTGCAATTCTTCCAGCACCACCCTCAGTTGCTATAGATGTTTTTCCCAGGTCCCCAAGTATATTACCATGTCATCAATATGTGCAGCAGCATACCCCCAATGTGGCTTCAGCACTTTCTCCATCAGGCACTGTACCACTGCTGCTGCCCCATGCAGGCTGACCAGCATCTGGACAAATTTCTACAGACTCCATGGGGTGGCAAAAGCAGTCTTCTTGTGGGAGCTCACTTCCAGAGGTATCTGCCAATACCCCTTGGCCATGCCAATGGTGGAGATAAACCAGGGCCCCTGATTTGTTCCACCAGGTCCTCCACCTGGGTTATAAGGAAAGTGTCAAAGCAAGCCATGTTATTGATTTTTCTATAATCAATACAAAATTGCATGCTCTCAACCTTCTTTGGGACCATGACGGTGGGGTTTCACCAAATGTTTCTGGATTCCCATACCACTCCATTCATCAGCGCCTCGGCAATTTCCTTGTGCACAACCTCTTGAAACTTCTGGGCTATTCATTGCCACTCCTCCTGTACAATCCTCCCATGCAGGGTCTCTATTTGGTGCACCCACTACATTTTTACTGGATGATCCAAGAACTGTCCCAGATCACACCACCGAGTCACTTGTTGCTGCTGCACCAGCATCAGCCTCATCCCCATCTGGATAGGCCCGCCCACGTCCTGTCCTTGTACTTCTGGACCGAACTCAACCGACTGTGGGGCAGCTGCAATGAATCCCTTGTCCACCCATTTTTAAAGGGGTTGACATGGTAGATCTGCCCAGCTTTCTACCTCCCTGGTTGCCACACTTCTATTCTACCAGGCCCATCTGTCATATTACATCATATGGCCCCTGCCACCTGGCCATAAACATAGAAGTGTCATCAGAGAGCAACACAAGCACCCAAATCCCTCTTACTGAACTGCCTCTCATGCGCTTGCTGGTTGAATCTGGCAGCTTGCCTACCCTGGGATATCTGCAGGTTCTCTTGTGCCAATGCTCTCACAGTACATAGTCTCTCCCTCATCTCAAGCATATAGGCAATGGGGCTCCATGCCGACTCCCCCTGTTGTTCTCAGCCTTCCCTGATTAAGCCTAAAATTCCATGGGGGTGGTGGCCATATAACAACTCAAATGGTGAGAACCCAGTAGCATTTTGGGGTGCTTTGCAGTAGGCAAACATTAACAGCACCAGTAGTTTGTTCCACCACTGTACATATTGTCTGGCTAGTTTCTTCAGTATGCTTTCTTCATCATGCTTTTGAGAATCTGGTTGAACCACTCAACCAGACCATCCAGTTGTGGTGGTATACAGATATTCAGAGGTGCCAAATTTTCAACATAGCAGATTTCCTTGAATATCCGGGTCATAAAATTGCTACCTTGATCTGTCAATATCTCTCTGGGCAATCCCATGGTAGGTGAAGATTTTCAGCAGTTCTTCTGCCACCTTCCTGACACTCACTGTTCTCATGGGTACTGCCTCTAGATACTGAGTGGCATAGTCCACCAGGACCAAAATATAATGAAACCAAGGACAACACTGGGGCAATGGCCCCACAATATCCACTGCCACTTGCTCAAAAGGCTTCTCCATGAGTGGCATGGCAACCAATGAGGCCCTCCGCTGGCATCCTGGGTGTCCCAACTGGCACCCAGGGCAGGATCAGCAAAAGTGCCCTTCCTCCTGCTGGATCCCTGGCTAAAAGAACCTATCTAAGAGGTGCTCTTGGGTTTTATCCTCCCCTAAGTGGCCTCCTATGGGGAGCTCATGGGTAACTCTTAACAGGGCCCTCTGGTACCTTTTTGACATGGGTAAGTTCATTCCACCAGATGAATAAGATCAGGCCACACAACCTCCTCTTCTACCTAGGTGATGCCTCCTTCATAAACCCATTGGAAGCCATCTTCCCAGGTTTGCTCTACTGCAAATTGCCTCATCTCTAGGTCCTGCTGCCAGTCCACGTTGGCCTCCATCCCAGTTTGGTCCACGAGAGCTCATGACTAGCAGAGGTTCACTCAGGAGCCCTTCTGCCTTGGTGCCTGGCCAAGGTATTTTTTGCTGTGCAAAGGTGTCCAGCAACTCCCTCAGGAAGGGCCAATCCTGACCCAGCAACAATGGGTAAAAGCCAAATGTTCCGCCAGGCAAGCCAACATTTGGGTATACCCCTCAACCATCAGTTGCACGCAGGTTCACTCATAGGTCTAGGGCTTGCCAGGGAGGCAGACCAGCTCCAAATGGTCAATTTTCCAGTGATCTGCTTCCCGCACCAAATCCTATAACACCACCATCCATATAGAGCCAGTATCTACTAAGGCAGTTACTTGCTGGCCCTCAAGCCAGGCTTCAACAATAATGTGGGATCCCTACACACTGCATCCAGTTTTCCCTGATTGTGGCCTATCACAAAAGCCACACTCGATTTCTTCTGTGGGGGTATGCTCCCGTCTGTGGGATGGTTCCTTTCCCCACCTTGCTTCCCAGGCTTCTCCTTGGTGGCAATTATGGCGGTAGTGCCAAGGCCATCTGCATTGAAGCAGTTGGGGCACTGCCTTACCTCGAGGGCAGGGAACCCTGAAATCATAGATTCACAGATTGTAAGGGGCTGGAAGGGACCTGCACCAGGCAGAAAAGACAACGGGGTCAGGTGACCCCAGCAAGATAACTATTCAGTCTCCTCTTGAAGATTTCCAGGGTAGCCAATTGCACCACCTCTGGAGGGAACAGTTAGGGTGTCCGGACACCCTAACTGTGAAGAATTTCTTTTCTAATGCTGAGCCTAAAATGGTCTTCCAGGAGTCTGTGGTCATTACTCCTGGTTCTCCTCAAGGGCGCCCTGGTGAACAGTTGTTCACTGAGCCCCTGATGTACTCTCCTGACATAGTGGTAAACTGCTACCAAGTCCCCTCTCAGCCTTTTCTTTTCCAGGCTGAAGAGTCCCACGGCTCTCAGTCTCTCATCATAAGATCTGTTTTCCTGACCTTTGATCATGTGTGTGGCTCTCCTCTGCACTCTCTCCTCATCCTTTTTGAAGTGTGGAGCCCAAACTGGATGCAGTACTCCAGCTGCGGTCTCACCAAGGTTAAGTACAAGGGGAGAACGATGTCCCGGGATTTGCTTGAGAAGCATCTATGGATGCAAGCCAGCATTTTGCTCGCTTTACTAGCTGCAGCATCACATTGAAGGCTCATGTTCATCTTGTGGTCAATCATGACCCCCAAGTCCCTTTCATCGGTAGTACTAACCAGTGTAGCACTGCTGAGCCTATAAGTATGCTGCAGGTTTTTCCTCCCAAGATGGAGAACCTTGTATTTTTCGGTGTTAAACACCATCAGGTTTTCAATCCGCCCATTTCCTGAGCCTGTCAAGAGCTGCCTAGATTGCCCTCCTGTCCTCAGATGCTTTACCCCAGAGTTTGGTGTCATTGGCGAACTTGGCCAGTCTGCTTCTGACACCAATGTCTACATCATTGACAAAGATGTTAAACAGTATAGGTCCTAGGACAGAGCCTTGAGGGACCCCACTGATCACAGCACACCAGTACAATTGGCTTCCGTCAGCCACCACCCTCTGGGTCCTACCGTGGAGCCAATTCCCCAGCCAGTGGATCATGGTGAGGTCGAGGCCGCAGTTAGTCAGTTTTGCCAAGAGGTGATCAAGGGATACCAGATCAAAGGCTTTTTTGAAGTCAAGATATAGGACATCAATCTCTTCCCCCTTGTCCAGGTGATAGGTCACCTGATCATAAAAGGAAATGAGATTCGTCAAGCAAGATCTACCCACAACAAACCCATGCTGGGTATCCCTCTGGATATTGCCGTCAGCTAGTCTGTTAAGGATGGCTTCTTTGATAATCTTTTCCAAGACCTTCCCCAGGATAGAGGTCAGGACGATGGGCCTGTAGTTTGTCAGATCTACTTTCCTCCCTTTCTTGAAGATGGACACCACATTGGCCTTCTTCCAATCTTCGGGCACTTCACCAGAGCACCAGGAGTTCTCAAAGGTCCGTGCCAGAGGCTGAGCTATGATGCTTGCCAGCTCCTCAAGTCACCTGGGGTGTAAACCATCAGGGTTGGATGACTTGAAGGTATCCAGCCTGTCAAGGTGTTCCTTCATGAGGTCAGCTTCGATGGAGGATAAGGAATCTCCCTCACCCGGGCCTCCCCATCCCATGGGACTGGTGAAAAACTGATGCAAAGTACCTATTTATCAAGTTTGCTTTTTCCGGGCAACAGTTGTCAGTTGTCCCATCTGGTTTAGCAGGGGTCCAGTCTTGCCCTTGCTTTTCCTCTGGCTCCCCACATATCTAAAAAAGGACTTTTTATTGTCCTTGATATTTGTAGCCAGCTGGAGTTCCATCGCAGCCTTGGATTTCCTGGTTTGCTCTCTGCAGGTCTGGACCAGAGCAGAGTATTCCTCCGTGGTGGTGGTTCCAGTCCTCTATCCTTTTAAGATGCAAGAGGTCTGCTAGTTCTCTGGAGAGCCAAGGGGGCTGCTGCGCCCTTTTGCTGCCTTTTTTCAGAAATGGGATAGACTTTGCTTGCACATCCAGGATTGCTCCCTTGAGGAGTAACCACTCATCCTGAACTCCCCTCCCCTTTGGGTTGTGGCCCTTTAGGGCCTCACTGACAAGCCTCCTGAGCTTGTCAAAGTCACCTTTCCTGAAGTTGAGGACTTCTGTATTACTGCCTGACTTGCCAGCTTTACGGCAGATGGTGAAGGTGATCAGCTCGTGGTCACTGTTACCCAGCTTCCCTTCAATCATTAGGTTGTCCCCGGTTGCCAGTACCAGGTCAAGCAGTGCTTTACCTCTGGTCAGCCCGTAGACTTCCCTCATCAGATAGAAGTCATCCACACATGAGAGAAAGCTTTGCGACCGCTCGGATTTGGCTGATTACTCCTCCCATGAGATGTCTGGGTAGCTGAAGTCTCCTATTACAACCATACACCGGGAGCGCATGGCCTCAGCCAATTCCCTGGCAAACTCCTGGTCAAGGTCTTGACCCTGGGTAGGGAGTCTGTAGTAGACTTCCACCATAGTATCCTCTGTGCCATGTTCCCCATGGATTTTAACCCAGAGGGTCTCAAGTCATCCACTGTGGGTGCCAATGTCGGCTTGCAGGGACACATAGCTTTCCTTGACATAAAGAGCTACATCCCCACCCCTTTTGTCCACTCGATCCCGCCTGTACAGAACATAGTCATCTATACCTGTGGTCCAGTCATGGGTGGAGTCCCAACAGGTCTCTGTTATCCCTATGACACCACAATTATTTGCATTTAACAGGAGGACAAGTTCCTCCTGTTTATTCCCCAAGCTCCTGGCATTTGTGTATAGGCATGCAAGCATCCCCTTCGGGGCCCTCGCCTTGCCTACAGTTCATTCCAGGGCTGGGGCAGGTTCCCTTAAGTGCCTTGGCCTGCTGGCTTTGCAAAGGTTGCTCAGTGGGCCAGCAGTGGCAGTAGTCCCCCCATCCCCCAGTGGGCTTGGTTTAAAGCCCAGTGGAGCAGGTCAGCCAGTCTGATCTGAGAAGAGCCTCCTCCCCAGCAGAGAAGTGGAGGCCATCCCTTTCCAGCAGCTTATTGCCTCTCTCACCAAAGAGCAGACTCTGGTGATGGAAGCCAAAGCCTTCCTGATGACACCAGCACTGCAGTCTTTGGTTCATTACCTGGATCCTCCTCTCCCTCCTCAGTCTGTAGCCCGAGACTGGGAGAATCAAAGAAAACACCACCTGCGCCCCCAGATCCTTTAGCCCCACTCCCAAATCCCTGTAGTGATTCATGACCCAGCTGGGAGTGCTCCTAGCCATGTCATTGGTGCCCACATGGATAAGGAGCACAGGGTAGTGGTCAGTGGGCTGGAGGAGCTTAGGGATCTTCTCTGCAATGTCTTGCATGTGGGCTCCCGGGAAGCAGCAGATTTCCTGAGCTAAGAGGGTGGGGTGGCAGATTACCCACTTAGGATGGAATCTCCCACAATAAACACTTTGTGTTTTATCTTGGGGAGAGTGGAGGCAGTAGCTACAGTAGTGCCTGTGTTGCCTGCGGGAGCTGGCAACTCAGTAGGTTCTGCTGGGGCTGCAAGAGGTTCATACCTGTTACAAAGCTCCACCGGGGCAGGGGCCTTGGTGCAGTGGGCCTTGAGGCACTTGACCACCTTAATGCAGTACTCCAGTTGGGGTCTCACCAGAGCCAAGTAGAGCGGAAGAATCATCTCCTTGGTTTTGCTGGAGATGCGTCGATTGATGCATGCCAGAGTATTATTTGCCCTTCTGTCAATAGAGTCGCATTGCTAGCTCATTCATGCTGTGGTCTATTATTACCCCCAGATCTCTTTCATTTGTAGTGCTGGTCAGGTTGGTGTTGCCAAGCCTGTAGGTGTGCAGGGGATTTTTCATCCCCACATGGAGCACTTTACATTTCATAACATTGAACTTCATCTGGTTCTGACTCCCCCAACTTGCTACCTTGTCTAGGTCCACCTGCATCTGCAGACTATCTTCAAGTGTGACCACTCTTCCCCATAACTTGGTGTCATCTGTGAACTTGGCCAGTGAGCTCTTCACCCCCACATCCAAATCATTGATGAAGATATTGAAAAGTACAGGACCAAGCACTGACCAAGCACTGCTGCCCACTTCTTACCAAGATGAGACAGATCCGTTCATTAGGACTCTCTGGGTATTACCCGACAGCCAGCTTCGTACCCACATAACTGTCTTGCAGTTAAGCCCACTATCTTCCAATTTTCTTGTGAGAACATCATGGCATACCAGATCAAAGGCTTTTAGGAAGTCAAGGTATACAACACCCACCACTTCTCCCTTATCCAGGTGGTGAGTTACCTGATCATAAAAGGAGATGAGGTTGGTAAGACAAGACCTATCCATGACAAAGCCATGTTGGTTGCCATTCAGAATTTTACCTTCTGCAAGCCTATCGCACAGAGTCCTTAATGAATTTTTCCAGGATTTTCCCTGGGATAGAAGTTAGGCTAATTGGCCTATAGTTACCCAGGTCCTCCCTCATACCCATCTTGAAGATGGACAAGACATTTACCCTCTTCCAGTCCTCAGGGACCTCTCCAGAGTGCCACAAGTTTTGGAACAGTTTTGCCGGGGCTCTATGATGATGTCAGCCAGCTCCTTCAGCATCCTCAGATGGAGTTCATTTGGTCCTGCTGACTTACATATGTCTAATTTCTTTAACTGATCACACACCAGTTCTATGGCAATAGTAGGGAGGCAGTCATTTCTGCCCTGCTCATTCTGTACCCTATGTGCCATAATCTTCCCTGTAGCCCAGTGAAATACTGAGGCAAAGTAGTCATTTAGGAATTCAGTTTTCTCCTAAGTGTTGGTAACCAGCTGTCCTGAGTTGTTAAGCAGTCTGGCCCCACACTCCCATTTGTTTTCCTCGTGTTCCCTACATACCTAAAGAAGGTTGCTAATCTAAGTTCAGTCACTGCCTTGGCCTTTCTAATTTGTTCCTTACAAGTGTGGGGTGTTGTTGTATAGTTTTCCTTGGGGCCTGTCCCCAACTTCCATTCTTTGTATGCCTCTTTCTTCTTTGTAAGGAAGACCGTCCTTTCCCTGTTTAGCCAGAAGGGCTTCCCAGCCCTTCTGCTGCCCTTTCTCCATGGGGGAATGGACTTCCTTTGTGCTTCAAGGATTGCGTCCTTAAGAAGCGACCACTCTCCAAGCACATCTTTCGCTTTTGGTCCCTGGTCCTGCAGCACTTGCTCTACTAGTGACCTGAGCTTGTTGAAGTTTGCATTTTTGAAGTCCAAGACTTCAGCTCTGCTATCAGATTTGTCTGCCTTGCGATGGACAATGAACGTAATGGTTTCATGGTCACTGTTGCCCAGACTACCCTCTATTTCTAAGTCAGTCACCAGGTCATCTCCTTCGGCCAGGACCAAGTCTGGGAGAGTGTTACCTCTGGTTGGTCCATGCACCTCCTAAGCCAGGAAGAGCTCTTCAATGCAGGTCAGGAAGGAACGCGACGGGTCAACTTGGCTGAATGTTCCTTCCAAGAGATGCCTGGATAATTGAAGTCACCCATGATGACTGTGTCACATGCATGCGCGGCCTCTGTCAGTTCTTGGGTGAACTCCAGATCGAGTTCCTCCCCTTGATTTGGTGGTCTGTAGTATATGCTTACAGTTAGGTCTCTCTCTGCACATCCCCATTCTCCCCATCTCCCCTGCAGCTTGACTCAGAGGGTTTCAAGCCCCTCTTTTTTGGAGTTGATGTCAGCCTCCAAGGGGGTGTATTGTTCCTTTACATAGAGGACTACACCTCCACCTTTCTTCCTTATCCTCTTATCCTCTAGTTCCTTCTAGGCAGGGCATACCCCTCCATGGCTACGTTCCAATCATGTGAGGAGTCCCACCAGGTCTCTGTAATCCTTACTAGGCCATACTACCCATTAGAGAGTAGGAGGGCTAGGTCTTCCTGCTTGTTCCCCATGCTCCTGAAGAGGCACCTAAGTCCTCCTGTTGAGACCCTCAGCTTCCTGTCATGTGGAAGGAGTGTTATTCCCTCAGCTCTCTCAGGAGTGGCTCTCCTAGTGTCCCTATCTACGGAGATTTCTTGTATATTGGTTCCTAGGCAAACTCTAGTTAGTGTTTCCCCATCCCCCAGCAAACATAAAAAGCGCTATCTCAGGCGATTATTTCGGCTGGAGGGCTGCTTACCAAGTTGTGGCAAGCTGTCGAGGGCCGTGGGGGTAGCCCCACCCCCGGTCACCATCTTGAGACCAATGTCCTAGGGCCAGCACCAGTGGGGCCCAGAGCAGGCCACAAGCTGGCAGGGGTCTGTGGAGCTGGGCTGGGCTGCACCAGCAGGGAGAGAGGGGAGCTGGCCTGGCTCCATAGAGCCCCTGCCAGCTGGGACCCTGTACCCCTGCTGCCTTGCTCTGGGCTCTGCTGGCGGTGGCCCTGGGCCACTGGTGTGGGCCCCACACTCCCACTGACTCTCTGCCCCTGCTGGGGCAGAAGGCGGGCCCTGCTGTTGCAGAAGTTCTCCTGTCATCTTTGACAGGAACCAAGGACAGATAAATTTTAATTTTCTAAATTTTTTTAGGGGCCCTATGGGTCAGATTGAATGGCCTCATGGGCCATATTTTGCCCACCCCTGCCCTATCTAGAAGATCAGCCACCCTGGCCGAGAACAGGGACTTACCTCTCTGTGTGAGATGGATACCATCCTTTCCCAGGACCCTTCTGTCCCTGAAATGTGAGCTGTGGTCAAGGAAGCCAAAGCCCTCTCGGTGACACTGGAGTTGTTGGTTGACTTCCTCAATGCAGCCTTCCTTCCTCAAACCATGGCTTGCAACTGGGAGCACAGAAGATATGACTATTTGGGCCCCCAATCCCTTAAGCCCAGCCCCAGAGCTCTGTAGTGACTCATGATCCAGTTTGGATTGTTCCTGGACATGTCATTCATTTCCACATGGATGAGGAGCATAGGGTAGTAATTGGAGGGCTGGACTAGCCTGGGGATCCTTGCTGCAACATCTCCAATGCAGGCTCCAGGCAGGTAGCAGACCTCCCAGGCTAGGGGATCTGGACAGCAGAGGGAACCCTCGGTGCCCCGCAGGAGGAAGTCCTCCACCAATACTACCTTGTGCCTCCTCTTGGGGGTGGCAGCATGCTGCTTACCTTCCTCCTCCTCCAGTGTCACCATTAGAGCCTCCTCCTGTGTGGGGAGGGGAACATACCTGTTGTGCAGGGCCAGGGGAGGAGTAATCCTGGTCCTACATTTCTTGGATCGTGAAGTGACTGTTGTCCAGGTAGCTTCCTAGGTCCTAGGTACATAGCTCCCTGCTCCAGGACTTGTTCCATCCAGCTGCCAAAAAGTCTTCTGCTTCAGGGCTGAAGGATAGTTCCCTTAACTCACAATCTCCTGTGGAGCTATGGGTTCAGGTCCCATTCCTGACACCACTTGTGGGTAGGGCAGGTGGCTGTGACTTTGGAGGTGGTTTGCTGGGCATGTTGGGTTGGGGGTACTGCCACTTCCTGCCCCCTTTTACTACTGCTGTAGTGGGTTGGCCATGACTCCACTGGCCAGGACCCCAACCTCCCTGTGCAGCCAACCTGAGGCTTGCCCCTCAGCCTACAGGATTCTTTCCAGCCCCTGGGCCCTAGCTGTGGGTCTATAATGAAGAACACAAAAAACCCACCCCAAAAAACAAGAAATGAAAAAAGGCTGCGCTTATCTTGTGCTGATCCTCTGGGGGAGGGTTGCCATAGTTGTTGCTTCATGCTGTAGTCCAGGTACTTCAGATAGCTTCAGTCAAGCACGGGCTACCCCTGGGCCTTGGCCAGGTGAGACAGACACCATCTGGGGCTCATGTTGCCAGTATGAGTGCACCCCTCTAAGCCCTGCTGGCCCCCAGCCCCAAAAGAACCCCTCAACAATTTCCCTGGGATGCTCTTATTTCCCCTCTCTTCCAGGAGCAGGCCCTTCCGCCTGACCCAGATTGCTGGGTTTCTAATGGCCCCCAGCTGGAGCTAGTTGTTGGGGTTGTACCAGCTGAGCTTGCTTCTAGCCAGTCACCACAGCTGCACTGCTGCTGCATCCATGCTGGAGCCGGGGCAGGGGGCAACCATCCCAGATTGGAGGGAGCTCAGATGCATTCCTTCCAGCAGTAACGGGGCCAACCCCTGTTACACTTGCCTTGTCATGATGAAGAATACCTTGCTTGAGCTTTCCATACCATTTGGTCTCAACATCTGGCTTCAAGTAACTTTAGAGAATGTGGCAGAAGAGGCACAGACAGCTCCCCAGTCTAACTCATGGTGCTTCACAGAAAGTGCCATGAATTAGATTGATCCTCCCAACCCAACAGACATTAGCTGTTGGGTCGGGAGGGTGGGGAATCAAGCTCCAATTTGGAGCCAATCCAGGGATAGAGGCTGCATCTTTCCAGCCTCTTCCCCAAGCTCCCCACCCCTCTTCCAGGCCCCTCAGGATGAGGGGGAGAAGGCAGGGGATGGAGATCCATTCTGGGGTTTCCCCAGCCTGTGATGGAGTGGACGGGGGGAAGTGCAGTAGAGCCTTCCATCTCAGGGGGACTCCAATCTACCCACCTCACCCTTTAGCACCAGCTGGGCAACCCCCAGAACAAGCTTCCTTTTTTCCCTTCCACCCCTCCCATTCTGAAAACAGCACCAGGAGCAGGACTGAGCTGCGTCAACCCAGCCCTCCTTCTGGCACATGCAGACACAAGTTAATCAAGGCACTCTGCTTTAGAGTACCTTCATCTGAACCTTCATGTATTGAGGGTTCAGACTGTCATGAGTTCAGGCCCTTTTAAAGTGCTCTGCAGTCGTGCACTTGTGTTAGGTCATGGCTGTAAAGTGCTTTAAGGGGCCACATCAGGTGAATATTGTCACTTCTGTCTGCACCTTAGTAGCTGTTGCTGTTGATTGTGACCCCCATAGACAAGGAGTGGGCTACACAAGGAGTAGCCCCTTGCAATCTCAAAACAGAATGAGCAAGACCTTGTCAGAGGATAGTGGAGTGTGGAATTTTTTGGGTAGTGGCAACAATGCATGCTTCCATTGAGGCCTTTTGCTGTCTGGCTTTTAATGATGGACCCATGTCTTGTCCCCAGTGACAATGCACGAGAAAACTCTTTCATATTCATCCCATACACATTACAGAAACTAGGTACACATTGCCACACATTGTCATTTATGCACATCTTTTAGTTGCTTTAGCATCCAATAGACACAACTTCTAGTAATTCAGGTGATCATACAAAATGGTGTAGATATTGCCAGCATTTTCACCTACTTCTGTCACAAGGAATGCTCACTCAACTCTTTACAAGTACAGCGGCATTAACCTTGGTCATGTTGTCCTCCACTGTAGGTGTTGGGTCATCCTGCTCAGGGTTCATTCACTACAGACGTGCGGCCATTTGGAAATTCTCCACCCACTCATAGATTGCCTAATGAGCCATATGGTTCTCACCATATTGTTTCACAATCCTATGATGAATTTCACTAGGTAGCACACATTCAGCCCACAAAAAAGGAATGACAGACCCCTGTTCCTTTTTAATGAATGCTGACAGGCTGTGTTGTTTAAGTGCTCACTTGTGTGTTCAGTGCAAAATGATGATTGTGTTCAACAGTGCTATCATCAGTGTTCCCTACTGCTGTGCAAGTTTCCCATGATTTCAAAGATATACAGCATGGGCAGCCATTTGACTGTTAATTTCTGAAATAACTCTCCTTTTAATGAAAATATGAGTAAGGAGTTGGAAAGTGAAGTGTGGAAATTTAAATAAAGTCCAGTGGAATAAGGAAGAAAATGAAAATCTTTGGATGTTAGGCATCTTGGGTGAATTTGACTTTATTTATATGCTACCCTTCCCAACAAAGGCTCTAGGGGGCTCACAAAAGAGGAGACAATAACTTATAAAACAGGAGAATGAACAAGGAACCAAAACAACTTCAAAGGGGAACTAGAGCATCAACAGAACCCACACACCCCCAAACAATATCTCAGCCTATCTTTGTTTGCCAAATGCCTGTTGTGAGGGCGAGGGGCCTAGGGGCGGCCGTGAACTCCCTAGCGCCCCCTACTGTCACATTAGGGTGAATGTTGCACCCTCAGAATCTCGCCCGCCACGACTTTGATGACTAATATATAGTATGGAGGCTGCCTGTTTCCCTAGTGGACGGTACTGGTGTTCCTGTCCCTACTCTTCAATGGGGTATCTCTCTGCGCCCCGCCTTAAGGGCCACGCGTGCCTCCAAACCTCCCCTTCAGCACGCCCCAAGCCTCACAGCTGTTCTGGGGGACGTTTGTATCGTCCCTCGCCCCTCGGGTGCCCCTCGGCCACCTGGCGCCCCCCCCCAGGGTCTATAGCGCCATCGCCGCCCTACTCTCGGCGCCCTTGGGCCGGCGCTATCACCGCCCTAGTCTCGGCGCCCTTGGGTGGCTCGCTATCACTGCTTGTTCTTCCCCGCTCTGGGGCCTCGCCCCCTCTGGGGCCTGTACCGCGCCCTCTGCGCTTCGCCCGCTCTGGGGCCTCGCCCCCTCTGGGGCCTGTACTGCGCCCTCTGCGCTTCGCCCGCTCTGGGGCCTCGCCCCCTCTGGGGCCTGTACCGCGCCCTCTGCGCTTCGCCCGCTCTGGGGCCTCGCCCCCTCTGGGGCCTGTACCGCGCCCTCTGCGCTTCGCCCGCTCTGGGGCCTCGCCCCCTCTGGGGCCTGTACCGCGCCCTCTGCGCTTCGCCCGCTCTGGGGCCTCGCCCCCTCTGGGGCCTGTACCGCGCCCTCTGCGCTTCGCCCGCTCTGGGGCCTCGCCCCCTCTGGGGCCTGTACCTGCGCCCTCTGCGCTTCGCCCGCTCTGGGGCCTCGCCCCCTCTGGGGCCTGTACCGCGCCCTCTGCGCTTCGCCCGCTCTGGGGCCTCGCCCCCTCTGGGGCCTGTACCGCGCCCTCTGCGCTTCGCCCGCTCTGGGGCCTCGCCCCCTCTGGGGCCTGTACCGCGCCCTCTGCGCTTCGCCCGCTCTGGGGCCTCGCCCCCTCTGGGGCCTGCACCACCCTGATGGCTGGGGTCTGCAACCCGCTTCTGCGCCCTTGCGGTGCCTCCCCGGCACAAACCATAGTGCTCCATTGGCACTGCGCCCCTATTGGGCATCCAGAACTCCCAAGCTGTTGGGGAGCCCCGCTGAGGCCTCCTTGCTCCCCTACAGCCTCACCCAGTCCTCCGAATCTACCTACCCTTGAAGGCAATCTTGTTCCCTGCATCATCGCAGCCGGTTAGTATGGTAAGGCTGCCACACTTGCCTCGGGCAGCTCAGCTCAGCCGCAGAGCTCCTGCTCCTGCGGCAGCCAGAAGGGAACTGTGAGGCAGGCTCCGGCCTAAGCTGTTTATAAAGGCCTGGCCCTGCCCCCTGCTGGCCACGTGACCCGCCTGGTCACCCTGGTAACCGGCACCTGAGCTGCCTGGGTGATTGGCAACTCTGCCAATCACCCTCACAGTCACGGGGCACCTACGTGACTCCGTGACACCTGTCTAAAAAAGGAAGGTCTTACAAAGTTTCTGAGAAACATCCAGGTTCTGGCAGGCATCAAGAGGAAGTTCCAGAGCTGAGGAACAACTGCTGAGATGACCCCTTACATTTTTTTTTTTTTTTGCCAAGTGAATTTGGAATATTGATGGTACTTACAGGAGGCTGATCTTGGCTGACCTTAGGGATTGCAATGAGGCATAATGGGAGAAGACAGTCCCTTAGGTACATACAGTGAGACCATTTAGGGCCATAAACAATAAAACCAGCACCTTGGATTGCTCCCCAGAAGTTACTGGGAGCTATTGCAGACTCTAGAGTGTTGGAGTTACGTGCTCCTGGTGACCTGACCTGCCAGACAGTGGGCTGCTGCATTTTGAACCAACTGCATCTTCTGGACAGTCTTCCAGAGCAGCCCTACATAAATCACACTTAAGAAGTCTAGCTTTGAGGTTACAAAGGTATGGATGATGACGACCAGATCTGAATCTGAAAAAAAGGATTACAGTCTTCTTACCAGATGGGGGTGATGGTCCTGTGGCAAGAGGCTTGGTGCTCCTGCCACTTTAAATGTAGGCAGGTTGGGGCTGAAATGGCCTGCAGGTGTGGCCTGGGCAGACTGTAGTCATCTGACCAAGAAGGAGGGTTGGTCTTAGGAAGGAGAGGAAGAAGTTACTAGGGATGCAGGGAAGGGTCTGGAGCCCAGATTGAGGGGCTGAGAGTCTGGGACCAGAGAAATAGAAGGTGCTAAATATCAATGAGGGGAAAGAGAATAATCAGTGAGGGGCATGGTGTAGGGAAGGAAGGGAGCCATTCAATTAGCCCATAAGGTAGTGACCACAGGCACCTGATGGTCCTTTGAGAGAGCAATTTAGGAAGCCCTGGGGTAGCTTCCCTCACATAAAAATAAATAACATCAAGGCATGGTGGGTGATTGCCCCAGAAAGTGAGGGCTCCAGGGGCTTCATAGCCACCCTTGGAGACTGAGGTGGATCTGGGTTTTAATAGCATATTGATGGCATCTCATGCCAAATTTCTACATAATTTTACCCAGCAGCCTCATATACACATTAGAACAGGAGGGGTGACAAGCTGGATTTTTGGGGACCCCAAAGACGATCACCACCATTTGGGAGCTCTTTATTAGAAAAGAACAGAACTTAGAGCAGTGCCATGAATATTCATGTTTTTCCTTATGTCCAGTCTAAAAGGGTCTTCCAAAAGTTTGTGACCATTTGACCTTGTCTTTCCTTGGGGTGTCCTGGTAAACAGGCATTTTTCCAATTCCTGATGCACACCCCTTAGTCACACCTGAGCCTTCACTTCTCCAGCCTCTCCTCATAAAGCCTGTTCTCTTGACCTCTAATTATGCATGTGGCTCTCCTATGGACTCTCTCAAGCTTCCTCACATCCTTTCTAAAGTGTGGAGCCCAGATTTGGATGTAGTACTCCAGCTGCAACCTCACCAATGCCAAGTAAAACATGAGGATAACTTCTTGGGTCTTGCTTCAGATGCATCAGTAGATGCAAGCCAGAGTTTTATTTGCTTTGTCAGCTGCGGCATCACACTAGTAACTCATGTTCATCTTGTGGTCAATCATGACCCTTAAGTCTCAGTCATGGTGCTAGTGGGAGTAGCACTGCTGAGCCTAAATGTATGATGTATGAGGTGAAGCACCTTGTATTTCTGTGTTGAATGTCATCAGGTTTTGATATGCCCACCTTGTGAGCCTCAATTGCCAGCCTACCCTCTAAAGTGACTGCACTTTTCCATAATTTGGTGTCATCCACGAACTTAGCCAGTCCACTTCTGACACCTGAATTCAGATCATTTATGAATATATTAAAGAGTACTGGTCTGAATACTGAGCCCTGGGGGACGCCACTGGTTACCATGTGCCATGTTGAGTCAGTTCCATTGACTGTCACTCTCTGGATCCAACCACGGAGTCAGTTCTCCAGGCATTGGACTATAAGGTTGACAAGACCACAGTTCCCCAATTTTACCATGAGGACATCATGGGAGACCTAGTCAAAGGCTTTTTTTAAATATAAATATATGGCATCAACCTCTTCTCCTTTGTCTAGAAGATGCGTCATCTGGTCAGAAGGAAATGAAATTGATCAGGCAAGACAAAGCCATGTTGGCTCTCTCTCAGAACATTGTCTTCTATTAGCCTGCTGTTGATGGTTTCTTTGATGATTTTTTTCCAACATCTTTCCAGGGACTGAGATCAAGCTGATTGGCCTGTAGTTCCCTGGATCTTCCTTCTTTTCTTGAAGACAGGCACCACATTGGCCCTCTTCCAATCTTCAGGAACCTCTTCTGAACACCATGCATTCTCAAATATTCTCACCATTGATCATGCTATGATGTCAGCCAACTCTTTTAGCACTCTTGGGTGCATGTCATCCAGGCCAGCTGACTTGTGGATGTCCAACCTCTTAAAACTGTTCCCTCACAAGATCTTCCCCAATTATAGGCATATGATTTCCTTTACCCTGGTAGTCCTGCATCCCGTCAGCAGGGTAATCCCTTTGGACCGGTAGAAAACCAATGCAGAGTAATCATTGAGGAAATTAGCTTCATCCTGGGTGTCAGTTATCAGCTGCCCCATTTAGTTCAGCAAGGGACTGATGTTGCCCTTGTTGCCTCCCCCCCAACTTCCCACATATTTGAAGAAGGACTTTTTATCACGTAGCCAGTTTGAGTTCACTTTCAGCCTTGGCTTTTCTGGTTTGCTCCCTACAGGTGCTGGCCAGTGCTGCATAATCCTCCTTAGTGGTCGTTCCCAACTTCCATCCCTTATAAGCTTCCCTTTTCAGATTCAGGAGGTCCATGAGTTCCCTACTGAGCCAAGGGGGTCTCCCAGTCCTTTTTCTACTTTTCCTATGGGTCAGACTGGACTTCCCTTGTGCTTTTAGGATCACATCCTTAAGGAATGACCACTCATCATGGATTCCCAGAACACTGCTCCCCACCCAAAGCTTCATAGGGAGTTTTTGGTGAGTTGTTGGGGGGGGTGGGGAGGGCCTCAGACAAGAGTGCTATTGGGTCAGTCAGGGCTGGCCCCACACACTGCTGCCACATGCAACTCCAGGGACATGCACCATAACTCCAAGGACCCCCCTCCTCCACACACACCCTCCCACCTGCTGCCATAACCCCACACACAGCCATACCCTCCCACAGCCACCACTCCAACCACATACCCCACACACACACCCCCGACACACCACACCCATCATACCCACACACCCCCACATATACCCACTAACCCCCCCACCAAACAATATATAAGAGTAAGACTGTATTATGAGCAGGGTTGCAATCATCTCTAGGTACATGATGCAAACACAGATATATCAGGACAAAAATATTTTTAAAATAAAATGAAAATAAGTTATAGTAGATAAATTATTCAGTATAAACTGAATATTTCCAGCTGTGTCCCCTTGTTGCCAAGAAGGTTAACAGCAGCCTGGGCTGCATTGGTAGGTGTGCTGCCAGTTGGTCAAGGGAAGTAATTATTCTCCTCGATTCAGCACTGGTGAGACCACATCAGGAGTATGATATTCAATTTTGGGCCCTGTGAAGGAGTGAGAGAGAGCAAACAAAAGCTCCAAGGTGCCTTACACGAGGTCAGGAGACGAAAAACAGCCAGCAGCAACAGACAGGGAAGGTGAAAGCAAGCAATACTTGCAACATGGAGGGCCAGCGGGGCTGCAGCTGGAGACTGGAAGGGAAAAGAAGCAATTACCACACTTCTGGAGCAGCATCTCACTCCAGATTAGAGAAGGGAAGCTGCTCTGAGGTATTTCAGGCCCTGGAGAGGAGCAGAGTGGGGTCAATTCCCTGCAAGCAGCAGAAGAGTGGTTGAGCATCCCAGCAGGCAAGTGTTGCAAAACTTGCTGGAGAAACGGTGTGGGTGTGACCCTGAGAAGGAGGCAGACAGAAGCCTGCACACACATGGCTACTGATAATCCCTGGAGTGGAGTGACAGCTGAGGATCCAGGGAAGAGTCCCAAAGAATTGCTCTTCCATGTTAGAGCCTCACTGCATGTGGGAGAAATCCCATTGGGACTGTGAATGCTCACAGTAAGCTGGGGCAGGCTTGTGCAGAGCAGTGACTGAACTGATTTTTTTTGTTGCGATTGGGACATGAGAGCCTGACTCCAGGTGAAGGGGACATGGGCTGAGTCTGGCAAAGAGACTGAGAGCAGTCGAGTTTTTGCTTTCTTACGTTTTCTTTGGATATTTGAGCCCAGGCCAAGGCCACCCCTGGAAGGGTGTGCACCTTACCAAGCTGATGGTCACCCTGGTGGCTGAGGGTGGAATAATAGACCGACAAACCGTATTAAAACCTGGCTGCAGAGAACTACGAGTGTCATCTGGAGAGGCTAGGGTGGGGTAAAGGTTTGAGCCCCACAGAAGAAAACAGGGATTGGGACTGGTAGGATCACCTTGGGCATTGCTTCCTAGCAATATAAGAACATCAAAGTCGTGGCAGGCGAGAAAACATAAGATCAACTTCCTGGTAGACCAGGTGATCCGAAGCCAAGGTCCACCCTGTCACTGCCTGTAGGAAAACAAGCTCAGGGAAGTGGCAGCAAGCCCCACAACACCTACAGTTGTCGCAGGCCCCCACTACAGAAAGAATGTGGACAAATTGGAGAGTCCAGTGAAGGGTGACAAAAATGGTGGGGGGGCTGGAGGTCGTGACTTCTGAGGAAAGACTGAGGGAACTGGGCTTATTTAGTCTGGAGAGGAGGAGACTCAGAGGGGATTTAATAGCAGTTTTCTATTACCTGAAGGGTGGTTCCAAAGAGAATGAAGCTAGACTGTTCTCAGGGGTGGCAGATGACAGAACAAGGAGCAACAGTCTCAAGCTGCAGCAAGGGAAGTTTAGGTTAGATATTAGGAAGAATTTTCTCACTAGGAGGGTAGTAAAACACTGGAACAAGTTACCCAGAGAGGCGGTGGCAGCTCCATCCTTGGAGATTTTAAAGAACCAGCTAGACAAAGCTTTGTCTGGGATGATTTAGTTGGGGATGGTCTTGCTTTGAGCAGGGGGTTGGACTAGATGACTTCCTGAGGTCCCTTCCAACTCTAACTTTCTATGATATGGTTGATTTTTTTAGTATATGATTTGTGGGGTTATTTTCTGGTTTCAAAATGGCAACACCCTCCCTCCCAAAAGGAGCACATCTGGGTAGAGGTGCACCGATACATCAGTCTGATATTGGATCAGCACCGATATAAAGAAAGTTGGCTGCATCAGAAATCGACCTGGTGCGGCCAATAATGTGGCCAAGAAATGCCCTGTGCATGTATGCAGCCGTAGCGCAGCACACAGGTGGTGAGAAGAACAGCCTGGCAACTTGGTGAGTTGAGTCCAGCTGGTAAGTCTGTTGCAGTGGAAAGGGATGAAGGAGGGAAAGGATCTGTGGGGTGGCGGGGGGGAAGAGATCAAGGCCCCTGTGGTGAGGGACAGAGTGAGGCTGAGGGTGGGCCAGGGCATAGGATGGAGCTCGTTTGGGGGGTGCAGGGGAGGCGACTTCCACTGCTGGATGCACCCCAGGAAGGCACAGGGGGCATGTGAACCCTGGATCTGCATGGGGCAGGGTGGGCTGCAGCTGCAGGCTGGGGCTGCGCCAGGCTCTTCCGGGGGGGGTGAGGGGGCTGGGCCAGACTGTCCTCAGGGCAGGGCAGGTGGCAATACTGGGAGGGGGGGTTGGAGGAGGCTATGGTGAACTTTGGGGTGGCTGCAGCCCCCACACTGTCCCCCTCCCAGCACCACTGCTTCCCACGTAGAGCGCAGCTCAGCCCAGCCTCCCACTGGGAAGAGCCTGGTACAGCCTTTGTCCCAGCCCACAGCTGCAGCCCACCCTGCCCCACGCAGATCCAGGGGGGCACAGATCTGGGGGGCACATGGCCTCCCTCCATGTGCCCTCCCTGGGTGGTCACTGCAGCAGGAGCTGCCATGCCCCCCAGCCATGGCTCCGTCCTGCACCCTGCCCTGCCCCACCCCAGCTGGGCAGTGCCTGCCTGCCTCAGCCCCTGCCCCAGCTCCATGCCCTCCCTCACTGCAGAGGCCTCAATCTGCCTCCCCCACACCCCTTTTCTTCCCCCTCCCCTTCTACCACAAGAGACTTACCACCCAGACACTGCCCTTCAAGCTGGGCTGCATATCAGAAATTGGATGGCATCAGCCGATATGCCTCCTTAAAAATCAGGTATCATTGACTCCAAGATGAACATGGGCCGGCAGTGTGGGGTTGCAGTCAGGAAGGCCAACCGCACCTTGTCATGCATCCACAGATGCATCTCAAGCAGATCCAAGAAGGTGATACTCCCCCTCTGTGCAGGACTGGTCAGGCCGCAGCTGGAGTACTGCATCCAGTTCTGGGTGCCACACTTCAAGAGGGATGTGGATAACATGGAGAAGGTCCAGAGGAAGGCTACTCGCATGATCAGGGGTCAGCAGGGCAGGCCCTATGAGGAGAGGCTACGGGACCTGAACCTGTTCAGCCTCCAGAAGAGAATGTTGAGGGGGGATCTAGTGGCCTGTTACAAACTAGTCAGAGGGGACCAGCAGGCATTGGGGGAGTCCCTGTTCCCCTGAACACTGCCAGGAGTGATCAGGAATAACAGGCACAAGCTGGCAGAGGGTAGATTTAGGCTAGATATCAGGAGGTGCTACTTCACTGTCAGGGTGGCTAGGATCTGGAACCAAGAAGTGGTGCAGGCTCCTAACCTGGGGGTCTTTAACAGGAGACTATATGTAAACCTTGCTGGGGTTGTTTGACCCCAGTATTCCTTCCTGCCATGGCAGGGGGTTGGACTCGATGATCTCCTCAGGTCCCTTCCGACCCTAGGAACTATGAAACTATAAGTATCAGCCCCAAAAATCTCTATTGGTGCACCTACTTCTGGGGCAAGAAGATGGACTTCTGGTGGCAAAGGTCAGGGGTTAGGGGTGGGATAGCAACCAGGTGGTGGGGCACCCATCAAGGGGTAGGACTACCCTTGCCCTCCATAGCTCACCAAAACTCATGAAGCAGTCCTTCAGCTAAAATAAAATTGCCCCCCCCCCATACACACAGATCTCTGCATACTATGAAATGCCTACCTGCCTTGTTTTCCTCATTGTACCAGCACTCTCTGGGATTTGTTCATGCTCCCTCAGGGCTCCAACTCCTGAGCCTCAGTCTTCCAAATCAGGATTCCCTTCTAGACCACAAAGCCTCTTCTCACATCTGCCCAAGTTCTCTATGCATGCTTTTGGCCTTCAGGGTTTCAAAGTTTTAGAAAGCCAGCACACACACTGCAATTCTTTTTTCTTTCCCCAGAATTTTCCATTGTCTGCCCTCTGTGGCTGACTTTACTTCAGCTATAGTCCAGTCTTATTTTGTTGGGGCAAGACTTATTCAGTCATTGATGATGGTTACTGCACATCTCATTCAGAAGCAGACATACAGGTGCCACCCCCCTCCCCCGGCCTTAACATACAAACCTAATGAAATAATATAGTAAAAGTAGCCATAAAAGGTATGAACAGAGCTCCTACTACTATAAAACAAAAGGAAGTCACAAAGAAATTTCCCATATTGTACCAAACAAAGCAATGCCAAGAGGCAGAACAAACTGCCAACATGGAGAGACCCAGTTCTCCAAGAATGTCAGATTTCCATGCAGAAAGCCTTGCACAAGTATGAAAGCAAGAACAGTCTATACACAGAGCTGACCACTACGGACAGAACTGGAATGAAAATGAAGATAAAGCTTTTTTACACTGCATTGGGAAAGGACTTGAAGTGAGTGAGATACAGTAGCCAGGAATAAATTCCCCAAACTCTGGAATGGCTTATAAAGATGTTTTATGAGTACTCTGACCCATGTGGAGTGTGACTGTAAAAACATGATTTTAAAATTTAAAACCAAGGAACGGAAAAAGGAACCTAAGCTAAAAACGAATAGCCTCATGGATTTTTGGAACATCAGAAATTCCCTTATTGGTGACAGGATTGTTTGTAAGGCGTGCGATTCTAGCTTACCAGAGGGGAAGTTGAATGAAACAGATGAAACCCTTGAGAAGTGTTTTCAGAGAGCACAACCACTTCAGGAAAGTGTAACAGCAATGACAGCCACAGTGCACAGGCTCAGCCTAAAAGAATCCAGGAACAAAACTAAGAGACCACCTGAGAGTGCAGCACTATGGTTCACCATATATACTGGGGAAAGCAGTCCACAGTACAGAAAATGCCTACCCAGATAATAAGCAACAGCACACAGGTTGCAAGAAACAGAACTACTTTGTGTCCCAATGCTGCAGCTACTTCTGGAAAGAAAAAGTAGCCATTTAAGTATGAAAAAATAACTTTCCAACAGACTCAAGAATAGGCAAAACCCCCAGTGCTGACAAACTACTGCCAGCAGAAGGCAGCTTTCACCACCAGAACCACCATCATTCAGGGCTTCTGTTATTAACTCTGAGGGGCAGAAAAACTCCCTCAGGCAACAGAGCCCTATCTGTGCCAGGGGCCTGGCTTCCATAGCAAAGCTACTGTAGTTAGTGGAGGCAGTGCCTGTAGTGAATAGCCAGAGTCTACTGAGATGCTACAGCACTTTGCATCTTTGATGGCAGGTTCCTGGCATCCCAACAAAGCACCAACAGATAGAAAGGCAATTTGCAGACCAGGGTCACCCAGATCACAGGAAACAAGTGCCACGGAAGATCACTGCGTGATGCCAGGGCAAGACTGAGCTGTGTCCAGGACTATAGGGGAATGGAGTACCAATCTCAGCAGATTCATGAAATGGACACACAATTCACCCCTGGAGACAGAGGCAAGTCTGAAAGGAACTGAAAGCATAACAACTGGCCCAGCACACACTGCAGTAAAGAACAAAAAGCAATGTGCATTAGGGCTGTGTGAAGCTACAGGTTCCGATTTGATTTGGAGGAGATTTGGCCCCATTTCAAAGTGCTGGGAGCTGGGGCAGGTGGGACAGCCATTGGCAGGGCTGGGAGAGCGGGCGGGGGATGGGCCTAGGTGATTTGGAGATTCGGCGGAATTGACTTGAGACAATGATTCGAATCACCAAATCAAATCACTGTCCCCTGAATCAACCAAATCCAAAGCAAATACTAGCCGCTTCGCACAGGCCTACTGTGCATACATTTCAGTAACTCACAGCAGAAGGGAACTCAGCCTCAGAAGATCCTGCCTCTGGGGAAGGTTCAACACAGGCCTGTCCACTTTTAATTACAGTAATATTATGGTCACAGCAGATGGCTACTTCAGGGTCTGGGAGGTGGACTCTGGGGAATGCCAAGGCTAGAACTGTGATTAGGAACTGAAAGTGCACTTTGGAAGGCCTGACAAAACAGCAGTGGAGAAGTTCAGTACTCAGTGGAAATGTGTTTTCTCCTGGGGCTGCACCAAGCACAAGAAGGCCAAGTTGCTAGTGGAGATAGACAAGAAACTGGGGGCAAAGGTAAACAGATAGGATGGGAGACCTGCCTGGCAATGCTGGACCATGGCAGCACACCTTTCAGGAATCCACAAGACTTGTAGGTAAGAATCAAGACCCTGCTTCACCAAAGGACCAGTCTGCTAAAGCTGTGTAGAGGAACAAGAGAGGCCACAGACACTATTCAGAGTCCCACCTAGGCAGGCAGTACAATGTACTGAAGAAGCCAAGGGCCTGAGGCAACTTATACACAAGTGAGCAGGGCTGGGTCCACCCATTAAACACCCACATGAAGCAATGGTAAAAGGCCATAGTCCAGGCTGTCATGGGTCCTATGAGACTGCTACAGACTCAGGACCACAGTGGAGATAAAGCTGAAGGCAGCTGCAGGGTCATGACAAAGGGTCTTATCTCACAAGCAAATAAAGCCAAGGTCAGGGCTGGGAGGACCTAGCATGAACCTCAGGCATCACCTGGCTGGACATGGAGGCAGGAGAAATGAGAACTATGCCTATCCCAGCGGGCCAGTGGGGTTCCCCTCACCAGAATAAAGGCAGCGGCAAGCTGGAAGCAAGCACTGACCAGAACTGAGACACTGGTCTGAAAACCACATATTTGAAGGAGTATGAGGCTTAACTCTCTGCAAGTGCCAGATAATAAAGACCACATTCTTATGGTGGGCTTTGAACTTATTACAACCAGCCCCAGAAAGCCAGCAAATGCTTGCACAAAACGCCTAGCAACAAAACTGTTGCAAGGAAAGATGCATGGAACTTGGAGGCAGAAAAACAAATTAAAGGAGAAAAATGCCTGAAGGCAGCCTAGGAAGTGAGGGTGCATGCCCCTGCCTGCAATACTGAACATTGTGCAGCCTCTCCAAACAGCTCTCAAAGTAAGGAGCCCAGGTTAGTTTCAAATACATAAAGTACTCTCATATTTTTTCACACACCACATGAGGGTGGTGGCATAGCACCAGTTCCTCCATTTTGGACCCATAAGCAGCTTTGTATTCAGCAAACCCCACCACAGCCTACAATAATCTATGTAATACTTGGGAGTGTGGGAAGGAAAATGTAGACACCTACTTACAACACTGCTACTACAGCTCTGCCAAAAAAAACCTCCTACTCTGTTTCCATACTGCACTGATCTTTGAAAAAACTGACCTTTCCAGACCCTACCAACCAACCAGAATTCTTGCTTCATAAAAACATTTCCCAGCATCTCTTTCCTGACAGGGAAACCGCCCCCCCCAAAAAAAACCAGAAAAACCAGGAGGAACTCGTGGCTAAAATAGTTGATTAAGAAGTGGGAAATTGCTACAGAACACTATCCCTTTCTCCCATTGGGCAGAGTTCTAATTACAGGGGAGCTCAGGGGAGATGAGGGGGCTGAGCCCCCCTATAACAGACAAGAGCCCCCCTGTAAGATTTGAAAATCTTAACCTGGACGGGTCTCTGATTTAATTAGGACACAGTGATGGGCAGCCCAATTTTTTTTGCACCCCCCCCCCCCCAAGAGTTGAAGTGTAATTCAAACCCTGCCTTAGGGCAAAGGGAGGGGGAAGAGAAGAAATGGAGTCTGTGGTCTTTATCAGCATGGACTGTACATCCCCAGGGACTTTTGTACCACACACTCAACTGGCATGTAACCCAGGGACTGTTTGTGTTACTGTAATGTTTAATTTTCATCTGCTAGTACACAAGAGGAACTTGCAACTCACAGCAGGTTGGCCTCTGGGGGAGACTGTGGCCTACCAGCAGAGACCCGACTGATCTACAAAACAACATGCAGATGCAAATAATTGGTCAGCAGCAGCAGCTTTTAAACACATTGTGCTCTGCCTATATCTCTGCTCATCTCATGGGATACATACCATAGTGAGATTTAAGCATTATGTGCAAGCATTATATTATACAGACTGGTAGATAGATGCAAGGAGCATGATGGTACTGGCAATTTAGATGGGGCCAAGGTAGGTGTGCACAGGGCTAGAATGGGAGCTCAGGTGTGCACTTTCCATACTGGTGTTGGCAAGGCCAAAGTGTCCCATGCACTAAGATGTGGCTGTTGCTCTCCCATTGTCTTTAGTTTCTGAAGAAGCAAAATTTTGGAACAAATGAGCAGTAATTTTGGGTGGGAACAGATTGATATGTCTGATTTTAGAGGCAGAAAGAATAGTTCCTAATACAGTCAAAGCATATTAGTATCTCATACCCTGGTCTTGCTGTTACCAGGACCTCTTTGGAACTGTTCTGGAGTCCCAACAAACGTGCACTGGATTTGCTTGTTGATGTGGCCAGTAGGGCTGTGCGAACATTTCACCAGCTGTTTCGTTTTGATGCTATTTCAACTCGTTTTGAGCTTGAAACAGTGAAATCAAAATGAAACAGAGCTTTGAAATAGCCTCAAAATGAAATGAGGAAAGTTGGAACATTTTGAGATGTGCAAAACGTTTCAGGTTTTGAAGCTCAAGCTGGGTTGCCTGCAGGGAAACAGGAACTAAAGTAAGGAGAGGAAAGGGGAAGAAGTGATGGCATTATTGACTGTAGCTGGTCAGTGACTGTCACCCTTCTCTGAGGTCTCTTCCAATCCCAGTGCTCTGGGGGAGGGATGGAAAAACTGCATAAAAGGCAGCATTGTTTGAACTGCCCTGCTTTCTGCCTTGGGGTCAGTTACTACGCTATGTGTTCCAGTTTTTCCTGCCAGCAGCTAGGGGTGCAGGATGCCAGAACCCAGACTCCCCCTGCACCTATCTCCTTGACACCTGGCAGGTTTTGTGGCTGCAGCAGGGATTACTATTTCTGCAAGTTTCATCCAAATCAGGCCAGAAATGACAAAGTTACAGGCTTTTTCAAGCTTCCCCATTATAGCCTATGGGTGAAACATTGAAACAGCGTCGAAACAGCGAAACCAGTTTGACAAAACGAAATAGAACAGTGGTTTCAAATCAAATGAAGTTCAAAACGAAATGCTGTTCTGCTGAAATGCAAGTCAAAACAGAACGGTGCAGTTTCATGCTGCCCTAGTGGACAGTGAGGCCAGACGAAGAGAAAGTTTGAGTCCTGCTGCAATTTAAGGGTCTTATGAAGCATATCCCCTAATGGGGGAGAGGGAAGAGGGGTACTACATACATGAAGGAGGTTGTGGAAACTCTGTCACCAAAGGTCTGTAAGATCAGATTAAACCAATATCTGACAGGAATGGGTTAGGTATATATGAAGCTGCCTGTAAGCAGGGGAATGGATTAGATAACCTCTCAAGGTTCCTTTCAGATCTGTTCGCTGTTATTCTATCTTGGGGTGTTGAACCAACTGTTCACACCTGCAAGAGAAATGTATAATTGCAGTCAGCATGCTTACCTAGAAGCAAAAGGTAACATCAAATGGGAGTACTAGAGCAGATGGCCATCTTGTGCCCCATACCACGATCACTTATTCTCACTTCTTCCTTACCCACTGTTGACTCAATAGCAGGCAACAATCACTTCCAAGAGACAGCAGTTCTTAATACGCAAGCATGAAAGCGTCTTTAAGGCACACAGTTTTCCACAAAAGCTTGGCCTCCTCCTTGGGATTCATATGAACTTGTTCTTTCCCCCAGTCCAGGCTCTCCTGAAAGCCCACATACTGACTATAGGTTTCTCCTGCTTCAAGGTTTTCCCTGAGGTTCTCTCTTCTATACACCCATGCAGGCGTTCACACAGTACTCAGCTTCCTGACCCTATTCTAGTGGTGAATCCTCATTGTTTACTCATCTCAGACATCTGATCTAAAAGATTCTGCCTCACAGATGACTTCAACCCCAAATGCTTCTCTGGGCAGCAGTCCCATTGCCTGACCCTGGTTGGACCTATCTTGGTGACCCTCAGTAGAATTAGCACCTTGCCAACTGGCATACACAGCATGATGCATCAGGAGCTGGCAGAACTGGAGACAGGCCCATTCCAGGTTTCCAAAGCACCAAGGACTGGGAAAAACCTGTTCTTCCCCAGCTGAGCCAGGCCTAGTCTCCCACAGGTAAGACAAGGCTCTATACTCTCACAGCCACCAGTCCACAGCATCCTAGTAGCCTGCAGTACAAGCCCAAGAATAGGAGACTTGGCTTTCCAGCTGCATTCTGCAAGAATTTTGTTCTTCCAGGGCTACCACAGGGATCAAAAAGGTGGAGGGGAAGCAACAGGAGGAACCTGGGAGCAGGCCTCCCTCCTTCGAGGGGTCCCAAGCCGGGCCAGGCCAGAACCATCAGCAGAGTCCCTCCCAGGATTTCTGACAGAACTCCTGAGATTGACTTAACCTTCAGTTGTCAGTCAGAAGAGCAGTGGTTATTCTCACCTGGCCATTTCTCTGGCAGCTGAGTCTTGGATTCCCCCAAATCCATATATGTGGTTCCATCACAAATTAAAAGCTGTTCATTTCTAAATGAGACACTGCATATTGAACATGCTGTTTTGTTCCTTCAGTAACCTCCAAATGACAAGCATTACATTTAACCATATACACCTGCCTTTATGAGAGTGATAATATTAATAGTCCTGAAACAAAAAAGGCATTAGCTAGAACCAAAGAACTCACAAATGATGTCTGCTAAATTTAGAAGAATTGTAAAGGGTTTGTTGGACCAGAGATTTGTTATACACCAGTGCCACCTACTGGACATCAGCAGAAGCAGCAGGGCTGAACCATAGTGGTCACTGGGCAGCGTCCATGACAGTATGCAAGCAGTGGTTCAGTAAAAGGTCCATAATAGATCCCTTTGAGGTCAAGACAGGAGTTAAGCAAGGCTGTGTCACGATTCCAGCACTCTTCTTGATATTCCTTACCACAGTGATGCATCTGACCACCAACAAGTAGTATAGCTTCCAGCCAGAGTGAAGCTATACTACTGAATAGACGGTAAGCTGTTTAATCTTAGCCAACTCCAAGCCAAAACCAAGACAAGCCCAACCTCAGTCACTGAGCTCCAGTGCACTGATGATGCTGTAGTCTGTGCTTGCTCAGAAGCAGGCCTTCAGGCAATTGTTAATGTCTTTACCAAGGCATCCAAGAAAATGGGGCTGATGCTTAACATTCACAAAACCAAGGTCCTCCATCAACAACCTCTTAATGAGCAGTCTCCAACTCCGGTAATTCAGATTCACAGTCAGACTCTGGAGAACTTCCTGTACCTTAGAAGCCATCTCTCGCAGATGTCAACAGAGAAATCTAACATTGCCTCAAATGTGCAAGTGCAGCCTTTGGATGCCTGAGGAAATGAGTGTTTGAAGATCACAACATCAGATACAAAACCAAGCTTACAATTTATCAAGCAGTTGTGATCCCCACCTTACTGTAAAGAACTGAGATGTGGACAACATACTGGAGACACCTCAAGTCATTGGAGAAGTACAACCAATGCTGCCTGCAGAAGATCCTTCACATACCATGGGGAGACAGATGTACCAACATTAGCATCCTTTTGCAAGCAAATACCATAAGCATGTAGGCAATGATCATCTGACGTCAACTGTGCTGGGCCAGCCTCATCATAGTTTCATAGTTTCTAGGGTCAGAAGGGACCTGAGTAGATCATCTAGTCTGACCCCCTGCCATGGCAGGAAAGAATACTAGGGTCAAAGACCCTGTTGCAGGGCTCTTAGGTGTCCTGTGACTGAGAGGAGAAAAGGCTCAGGAGAGGCCCCTAGCGGCGGAAAAGGGGAAGCACAACTGCCAGTCTCTAAGACTGTGCCAGTGCGGGTTGCTAGGGCAACCGGGGAAGCCTGGAGCCAGGAAGGGGCGGAGCTTAGCCCTTCTTAAGCCCAGGCAGAAGGCCAGGAGTTCAGTTCCCCTCCGGCAGCCACAGGAGCAGGAGCTCTGTGGGCGAGCTGTGCAGCCTGGGGCAATGGCCGGAGCCTGACTACCCGGATGGGCTGCAATGATGCAGGGGCAAGGGAACTCTGACGGAGGTAAGGTAGAGCTCACGTGGAGTGGAGCGGGTTTTATGAGCTTGGGTTATAAGCCGGTAGGCTTGTGGGTTATGTTGTAGCTGGCGGGCTGATTCCTTTGTTTGCTTATGGTTATACCGGAGGACCGGGTGAGGCTGTAGGGGTGTGAGGAGGCCTCATGGGAGCTCCCCAGTAATCTGGGGGGTTCCTGGTGCCCAGAGGGCACAGCCAATGGTGCCAAAGAGGGCACAGCTTTGTTTGGGGGGCACATTGGCCCAGCCCCTGAGTTAGGGGGCAGCGGAGAGCCCTGACTACAGGGCGCGAGGAAACCCGGAGTTAGGGGGCAGCAAAGAGCCCCGGCACTGAGGGGCAGTGAGGAGCAGAGTGAGGGGGCAGTGAGGGACCCCGGGAGTGAGAAGGGGTGTCGAAGAGCCCTGAGGGCAAGCAAAGGGCTGGGACCTAGTACCATGGCCCTAGTGACAGCATTCCAGTACCATCTGCAAGGCTTGGGCTGCAGTGCAGGGGAGGAAAAGGAGCCGCAGACAGTGCCCCCTGCCATTCGGGTGCGTACAAATGGGCAGCTTCCCGCTAAGTTTCATCATTCTTCACTTATAAACAAGATCAAGATGTGGCAGGCGAGAATAGGCGGGCGGTGGGCCCATTGCAGGAATCCGGAGTTGCACGCGCGGAGAGACTCCAAAAATGAGACT
The DNA here is from genome assembly GCF_052110815.1 of Crocodylus siamensis. Taxonomy (NCBI): domain Eukaryota; kingdom Metazoa; phylum Chordata; order Crocodylia; family Crocodylidae; genus Crocodylus; species Crocodylus siamensis. Next base: position 204,942,011 of record NC_143395.1, read on the forward strand.
CCTGTCACAGACCCCAGCAAGGTGTACATCCAGCCTCCTCTTAAAGACCCCCAGGGTAGGAGCCAGCACCACTTCTCTTGGAAGTTGGTTCCAGATCCTAGCCGCCCTGACTGTGAAGTAGCGCCTCCTGATATCTAGCCTAAATCTACCTTCTGCCAGCTTGTGACGGTTATTCCTGGTCACTCCTGGCAGTGCTCGGGGGAACAGGGAATTCCCTAGTGCCTGCTGGTCCCCTCTGACTAGTTTGTAACAGGCCACTAGATCTCCCCTCAGCCTTCTCTTGTGGAGGCTGAACAGGTTAGGGCCCGTAGCCTCTCCTCGTAGGGCCTGCCCTGCTGCCCCCTGATCATGTGAGTGGCCCTCCTCTGGACCCACCCCATGTTGTCCACATCCCTCTTGTAGTGCAGTGCCCAGAACTGGACGCAGTACTCCAGCTGTAGCCTGACAAGTGCTGCATAGAAGGGGAGTATCACCTCCTTGGACCTGCTTGAGATGCATCTGTGGATGCGTGACAAGGTGCGGTTGGCCTTCCTAACTGCCTCCCCACACTGCCGGCCCATGTTCATCTTGGAGTCAATGACGACTCCAAGATCCTTTTCCGTCTCTGTGCTAACAAGAATGGAGTTCCCGAACCTGTAGGTATGGTGCCAGTTGTTTTTCCCCAGGTGTATCACCTTGCACTTGTTGGTGTTGAATCCCATCCTATTGTCATCCGCCCACCCCTGTAACCTGTCTAGGTCTGATTGCAGCCTATTCCTCCCTTCTAGCATGCCCACATCCCCCCACATCTTAATGTCATCAGCAAATTTGAACAGGGTGCTTTTTACCCCCTCGTCCAAGTCGCTGATGAAGATGTTGAACAGTGCAGGCCCAAGGACCGAGCCCTGGGGGACCCCACTGCCCACATCCCTCCAGGTCAAAAATGACCCATCCACCACCACTCTCTGGGTGTGGCCCTCCAGCCAGTTGGCGACCCAATTGACTGTGTAGGTGTTCACACCACAGTCCCCCAGTTTCTTAATGAGGACAGGGTGAGAGACAGTGTCAAAGGCCTTCCAAAAGTCCAGGAAGACTATGTCCACTGCTACCCCTGCATCTAAGGATTTGGTGATCTGATCATAGAAGGCCACCAGGTTGGTCTGACAGGATCTGCCACTATTGAACCCATGTTGGTTGTCCCTAAGCATGATCTCCCCTGCTGGCCTCTTGTAGATATGCGCCAGAATAACTTTCTCAAAAAGCTTGCCCAGGATCGAGGTAAGACTAACTGGCCTATAGTTTCCTGGGTCCTCCTTCTTCCCCTTTTTGAAGATGGGAACCACGTTGGCCCTCTTCCAGTCCTCTGGCACCACACCAGAGCACCATGAGTGTTCGTAAAGCTGTGCCAGGGGTCCTGCAATGACCTCAGCCAATTCCCTCAGTACTCTAGGGTGGAGATCATCCGGACCAGCTGACTTGAATACATCCAGTCCCTCAAGAAGTTCCCTAACTAGTTCCTCACTATCCCTTGGCCCAGGTGTGCCTCCCTTGGGGCCTGAGGGGGGTCCAGCGGGGGGGTGACAGTTCCGGTCCCTGATTAGGAAAATGGAGGCAAAGAAATCGTTAAATGTGTTAGCTTTGTCATCTGGTGTGATGACCAAATTTCCTAGCGTGTCCTACAGGGGCCCCACATTACCCGGAACCTTCTTTTTACCCCCTATGTATTTAAAAAAGGACTTCTTATTGTCCTTAATCCAGGATGTGCGACTCCAGACTCCCAAAGCAAATTATTTTCCCAGCTGAGGCAAGGTGTACACTTGAGAGGAGGGCAGAGAAAATGCTTCAAGGACATCCTCAAGGCCAACTTGAAAAACATGCAACTTTGGCACCAACTCATGGGAGACTATTACCAAGGACTGCCCCAAATGGAGGAAGTCTGCTGCAAGGATCTCAGTACTTTGAAACCTTACAAGGAAAATGAGATGGAAAAATGGGAGTGGCAGAAACTGTATTCTGGACTGAATCAAGAATCCAGACCCATCCACCCCACATGGAAACACATGCCTGAGTTGCAACAGAATCTGTCAATCCCACATCAACCTCGTCAGCCATCTTCAGACCCACAGATAAGACAGTCATGGAAGACAATCATCCTCAACTGCAATGATGAATAGTGGGGTTCAACCTTTTTGGCAGGCATGCCACTGATCATGCACCCCTGCGCTGGTTGCAGACTATGAAAACCGATTAATGCAAGACTCATGAGGTGGGCCCTTAGCCTCCAACCGTATTGTTTTAAGGTGGACCACCTCCCAGGAACATTTCTACCCAGGAGAACTTTTACATTCTTTTCTCCAATGCCTGATGAAGGGTGTTTGTACCCAAAAGTTTGCAAGTAAATAATTTTTATTTTTTGCAAAAAATCTTGTTGGTCTAATAAAAGATATCATCTCTACTATAAATCCTGATTGCCTTTAGGAAACTTCATAGCATTTTGAACAGGAAAAAGTCAAGTCCCCTGGCCCTGCTTGCTTCCACTAAAATTTTAGCAAAAAGGAAATTAATCAAAGTGCGGGTGGGGAATGGAAAAAAAAAAATATATATATATATATATATATATATATATAAAAAAAAAAAACTATATATATATATAGTCAGGAAGCAAAGAGATAACAATAGTTATATATTTAAAATGACAACAGCAAAAACATTTTATTCATCATACACCTGAGGGATTCAATAAACTTAGGAGTGATCTCTTCATCAGAGGTGAATAAAGGTGCAAAGCTTGGACACAAGCCCTTTTAATATACTGAACTGGCTCCACATTTCATGAGCTAATGCACTCAATAAACAAATGTTGCAACTGAAGGAGACAACCATGTTTAAGATTATTTCACTATCCCCCCCTCCCCCTCCCCTGCCCCATCACTGGGACTGGTGTATTTTCTTTTCACTTCCAATCACTTGCTGTAGATTCCCAACTACTAGTCAGAGTACGTAGAGTTGCTGAAGTCCCTCTGGACCATAGAGGATGGTGACAAAGCAAAGAGATCAGCTTCTCCATCACAAGTACTTCCCACTCTCTGCTTTACTAGCCCACAGACCCACACCTGAACCTCCCAGAGTCATAACCATGGAAAGAAGGTGAGTAGGAAAGCAGGAGTCCTCAAGAGTCACAGAGACTGTGTTTTCTGGAACAACAAAGGCCAGCATCAGCATCCTAATGGGATACTGCCCCCCGACAGATCTCAGGGACACAGCATGAAGGGGGGATCTCCCCACCCAGAGCCAAGGGTGGACTCTTTACCCTGCAAATGAGCCTGGTGGGAACTTGAAGATCAGGACATCATTACCAGCATCAAAAAATGCCACTTGCCCTCATCATCATCTAGAGACCCACATTTTACTGAGGGCTTGGTTCAGGGACAAGACAGATTCAGGGAAGGTGAGAGCCTGGTACTTACCCTCCTACTTCTGCACAGCCCAGATCCCCTCAGGATGAAGGATGTTTCCTTTCCACTGCACAGGCTCTGGCAACTCCCACACTCCAGTCTCCTGTGTACTCCACCTCTCTCCCAGCAATGTCTTCCAGATGGACCAGCACATAGCAACAAGTATCAAATCTCTCAGGATTGTCAGGAAGATCCTTTTTGTGACTGCCTATCTCACATTTTTCTGATCTTTGGACAAGATGAACCATGGGTTTGCCATGTCTGGATCCAGAGTCCTATTTGCTGCAGGGGCAAACAGAATCGGAGTCCTGGGGTCAGAGCCAGGCTCTTGGGAAGGATTTGATTGTTTCAGTGACAGAATATGTGTCAGATGGAGGATGAATCAGGGAGTCTCCCTCCTCTAAGGCTTACCTGGATCTGGATGAGGAACAGCTCTGGAGATCTCAGCAAAGTACAGGGGAGAGTCACACCCTTGGCAGGGCTCAGTTAGCGAAGAATGAAAGGACTGGCTGGACTAGGCCCAAGACTCAGGATCTTTTCCTTCGTGTACCCATCATTCTTCAGGGTTGACAGAGACTGGAGGGCTTGATCTCATCAAAGTGCCCCAGCAGATTATTGTGGAAAGTGTCTGCTCAGTGAATGCTGAAACTGGGCAGTTTTCTGCTGTCCCCCTGACAGTTGTGAAGTTCTTTGTGTCCCAGCTACTTCTTCTTAATTGCTGTTACACTTCTCCCCCTTTGCAATATTTCTTTAAAAACTTAACATCTGAAAACAGTGTCTTGATGTTAGTATATCTGGAAGCTGTGCATTTGGGTCCTCAAATAAATTCACTGAGTGCATTTTTGGAACCCTTTTATCTTGCTGTCTGTCTCCCTCTTCTACTCAGTATCCATATAGACTTAGTTGTTTTTCTACCCATTCATTTCTTTTTCAGTGTTTTCCACTCTGTTCCTTTAATCCTACTTTTCTGCATTTCTTTGTGCCCATTCAGCTACTATGTTCTTCTCATGCTCCCTCCTTCTGCACACCCCATCATTCCTTACAATCTCTATGCTCCTCTACCTAGAGCCAAACTTCAGGAAGCCAAGCTGCCTGGACTCATGTTTCAGCTGGAAACCACGGAGAGAGGCAAGCTCTTGGGGTGTTGGGTTAAGAGGGTCTGCAAATCTGTGGGAGTTTCTACACAAGATACTGACTAAGCAGTAGCTCATTACTAGCGCACGGTAGCATTGCATGGCAGGAGATATGATACAACACCAGTGTGCAGTGGTAATGAGCTACTGCACTGTCAGTTAGTGTTTGTACATGTACAAATGACTGTGCAGTCAACATCTCATGTAGACAGAGCCTGTGTGTGAGAATTCCTCCCATGTCTAGCAACACTAGGGATCTCTGCAGGATAGATATAAGGGAGGACCTTTAAGGCTGCTCCTGACAGCTTCCAACTAAATGAGAGAAAACTGTGTGACCGCCGGGCTGGGGGTATGGGATTCCCTGTGAATAGCAGCCTGAGGGTGGAGGACTGCTGCTACTCACCCTGGGATGCCGTTGACCTGGAGTAGATGTTGAGTCATCAAGTTCCCGCCCTGGTTCTCGCCCACCACGACTTGCTGTTAGGTTCAGTAGGGCGGTTCCTGGTTACTCCACAGCCCGGGATCCCCGGCGGTCACGTTGCGGGGCTCCGCCACCCCTTGCACCCTGGCTTCACACCTCCTTGGGTGTCCTCTTCTAATCAATGCCCCAGCTCCCTATCCTGAGGCCAGTCGCCTCACCGGCCCAGCCAACCCTTATCCTCAGGCTCCCCGTGCCCTGGGTGTTACAGGACCGGGTCCCAGCCAAGACGGGGTTTCCTCTACGGGCCCCTGCCCAGACCTCCCCGGCTATACTCCTCGACGGGCTCCTCTTCTAATGCGAGGAATCTGGAAGGCTAACACTAAGTCTTTAGCCTGGACTTTCCTAGGTCCCTTACGGGCAACCCTTCTCTGGGTCTTTGGCCACCAGTGGCCAACACCGGTCTATGCCCTACTGCGCCTCGTTGGTGCCCTCCCGGGCCGACCCCCCAACCCCAGACCTGTAAGCCCCGCGAGTTGAGGGTTCACAGTCCCAGAACTCTTCGTCGTCCTCCGGGCCGGTCTGCCGCTCCCCGCTTGTTGTGCTGGGGCTGGCTGCCACTGATATTCTCCCCTCCGCGCCGGGGTCCCCCGTCTCCCCTCCAAGCAGGTCCGCCGTTCAGCCACGGCTGCCGCTCTCCAACCCTTGGTCCGGGCGGACGGCAGCTCGCCTGCCCCTGGCGTCCCTTTACCCTCCTCTTGAGGGGTTTGGGTCACGTCCCCCTCTGGGGTCCTCACTCCCGGTGGGTGCGAGGTTACCTGCTCGCTTCCCCCTGGGATACTCTGCCTCGACAGCAGAGAGCCCTCTCTCCGTGTCCCGCTGCCGTCTTTCCTCAGCGGCCGCTTTTATCGCTGGCCTTCGACTGCCGGCACCGGCGCCAGCTTCTGGCCGCACCGGCATAAACAAGGGGCGGATGTCCCGCTCGGGCTCCGCCGCTGCCGCGGGTAAGGCCCGTTCCGGCAACCCGGGACAAACTGCTTTTCCATTCAGTCCTTCTCTTCACTGTTCCACCCCGCCGACTCTTCCCCACCACACATTTGCATTTTCACAGACTTTCATTTTGCACGTGGGCTTAAGCTTCTATTCCACCCAGGAGAGCACAGAAACAGCAGCAGGCTCTCCCTATGACTCAGGAAAGGTGTTTGTGCCTGAAAGCTTGTAAACCTTCCCCCCTCCACAATTTTTCCAACTATTTACTTGGTCTAATGAAAGGTATCACATTTACCCAGAGAAACTTGCCACCCCACAGACTGCATTCCCTTGCCCACCCTTTCTCACTCTGTTCACCATCTACCATTTTGTCCCTGTCTTCTCCCATCTCAGAACCTTCAATGCTCCATCTGTCTTGATCCACATGCTCTCTCTTCCCTACCTCTAGTCTCTGAGACTGCATTGCAGCTGTCACTGTGCCATCTTGGGAATAAACACAAACTCTCAGGCCAGGGTCACTCTGTCAGCCAGAGAGACGTAGAGCAGAGCTAGGCAGAGAATTAGCAGCAGAAGTTGAAGGCTTGAGACAGGGCAGGTTTTGTCTACTGGGTGGGCAAAATACAGTCCATGGGTTGGAGCCAGCCCACTACGGGATTTTATCTCGCCCTGCCCAACCCAGGCAAAAGGGGCACCTGGACCGTGGCATATGTGGCTGGTCCCACCTCCCCTGGCTGTACAGTGGGATTGAGGTGGCATGGTGGCCACTCTGCTACCCAGCAGTGGCAGCTTCTTCTGGCTGCCTCTGCCAACATTAACATTGCTGCTGCTGGACCCAGTCCCAATACCCAAGCACCGTGGTCGGTCCACTCTGAACCCACCACCTGAGGTATCATCTCCCAATTCCCATCTTCTTTAGTAAGAGAGCATCTCTAATTTATAATGTATATTACTGCATGCCACACAAACTAGAGAGGAAAATGTGCAAATCACACCTCTGTATATCCCCGCATAAAATTTTCATGGAGATGACCTTGCCTGGGCAATCTTGCTCAGTGTATAACATGGCCTGTCCAATCATTCATATTTTGAAATAAACTCTAAACCCATGAACTCATTTCTGCTATGTACATTCTGGTTATATTCATTTTCGCCTTGATTCCATGGTGGAGAGGAGGGAATCTCACTGATGAAGGATATTGGCAAGAATGTAAATAGGCAGAATTCTGTATGAGGATAGAGTCACAGAAAGTTTTTGATGCATTTATTTATTTTAGATATTAGAATAAAAGGTTTTAAACCCACAGAGCTAGGAAATTGCATGGCAATAAGAAAAGCTCAACCTCTATTTTGACAAATTAGGACCTATATCTTACTGGAAGCTTAATTAAAAGGACTGCATTCATTATAAGTTTCCCTTTGGCGTCACAAAGGCCAGTGTTCATAAAGAAACATGAAAGTAATATTTCTTTCCTGAACTTATGCTCTGCAAAAGTTCTGTGTTCGGGAAAGTTAACCAAAATATAAGGTATATCACTTGGAAGCTCTATTTTGAAAGCAATGTGCATAAAATGAATAAAAATATTAGCATGGTGACATTTCATCCATAAAACAGATAAAAACATAAAAGAAAATATAGGGTTTTTTCCAGTGCTTTGTTTTCTGTTTTTTAAAGCAACCAAAATTCACCTTTTGGCTAAATCCTTCAATACAGGTTTTATGAGGCCTGAAGGACTCTGAGTTTTGTTACATTCTCCTTAATTCCTCTTTAGGTCATAATTACAGCAGAATAATGAAGAAATGACAGAAGTTTCAAATAATTAATACAGGCAGACAAGAATTCTTATTGAAACACCCACAGCTGACCAAGCTTGACTGGTCAGTGGTAGCTGATTCAAATGGTCAGATGCCTTTATCTTTCTGAAGATTTCACCTGGTGTGAGGAGATTACTCTCTAGAAAGTGGTTAAATACCAGGGGGGGCGGAATTACATTACATATTCCCCAAGCCCCCCAAAAGGAAATGTCCCTGCCTAACAGGAAATTGTTGCTTTCATGTTCAGCTGCTGTTTCTGGAGAAGCTCCTAACTTCATTATTTCAGTACATGAATTTTGAAGCCCCACCAAGTCTTGTTCAATGATAAAAACTAGTCTGGGGCATGTATTAAACTATAGCATACAACAGCAGGGAATCTGGAGTTCTCCCTGGTCCTCAGGAGCAAAGTCTTCCTGGTATCACCCACAACAAGAAGGAAAGGAAATCAGCCAGTGGTCAAAAAAGTTAATATTCTTGGTCCTGTTTTGAGCAGGGGGTTGGACTAGACCCCTTCCAACTCTAATTTTCTATGATTCTATGACTTCTGTTGTCCATTCTCCTTCAATTCTGGTTTCATGTGTCCAACACATGTGCTGAATGAGGCAGAGGCACTGGGAAAAAATAGAACATCTAACCATCTAATTAAAAACTGAATCCTCAACCAAAGATGCAAGGCAATTGAGTTAAAGTTACACAGACCAAATGTATATCTGTCATTCCCTACATTAAGCCCATGGAGTCAGGGAGCTTTTCTGGCAGGGGGTGGGAGGCTTTAACAGCATCAGGCAGCAGATTTTGTGGGGGAAGCTAGAAGTGGCAGCTACCTAGCTGTAGCTGCACAGGCTAGATTGGAAGCATTTTATGCTTGGAGCAAAGCTTCTTTAAAGTAATCCCCTGCTGCAAAATATTGCCAGCCCCATGTCTAACAGTTGAGTGGTTACACCATTCCTCCAAGAGAGATGCTGGCTTGCGGGCTGTTCTTGGAATTACAGATAAAAATCTTCATCTCCTGTATCCAGGAGACTGCCTAACTATAAGGCTATAGATTAGGCTGGGAGGAAGTACCCCCCACATCACAATGGGTGCCACTGGGGAAAGGCTGTCATGCCATCTCCACACACCAATATGTTTTCATTGTGGTCGCGTGCAAGAAGAAATCCCTTCAGTGCACAGGGCTGCCATGTTCCTGCACATGCACAAACTCTTCATAACATTCTAATATTATAAAAGTCATAGTTTGTCTGTCTGTCCATAACACTTTATTCACACTCTGATTGGCTGATGGAAACAACCAATCAGAGTGCAAATACAGCGTTCAGACAGAAGGTGGCAGTGCAGCAGAGCATCACCATGATGGAGGGGACATAGGGGACGGAGGCAGCAATAGAGCAGATGGAGTGGTGGGGGTGAGACTAGCAGAGTTGGATTCGCCACTGCTCCTTGGAGGTGGCAGTGAGAGCACGGGGGGAGCAAGGCCAGGATGCCACAGGGGGGTGAAGCCAGCAGTGCTGGCCTTGCCCCCCCTGTGCTCCCTGCAGGCAACAAATATGGAAGGGGGGCCGAGGATGCCCCCTTTCTCTCCCATGCCGCTCCCTCCCGATGATGGGGGGGGGCAGCCTGGCCCCAAAACAGCAGCCAGGAAGGTGGTGGGGTGAGCCCAGCATCGGCCCCACAATGGTGGCAGGGAGGGCGGGGGGGAATGCAGGGTCCAGCCTGGCCCCAAAACAGAGGGTATGGGGGGGCACTGGGCCCCACAATGGTGATGGGGAGGGTGGGGGGGCAGGCATGGCCCTATGGCAAAGTGGAGGAAAGGGAGAGTGGCCCCCTCCCCCTGCTCTGTGGAGGAGGCAACAGCAGCGTAAGAGGGGGAATGGGGTTGGGGCCGCCGTGGTGAGGGGAGGAAAGGGGGAGCAGCCCCAAACCCGAACTGCTGCAGGGCAATGAGGTTGGGCCTGAAGCAATGGGAAGGTGCGGAGGAACAGGGTCAAGCCGGAATGGGCGTAGGAGGCCAAACAAGGGGAGCAAAGGCGCAGGCCAGACATTGGGCTGTGTCCTCACTGGCCCCCCAGGTAGGGGTGGGGGGGAGTGGCCCCGAAGCGGTGGGGGCAAGTGTGGTGGGAGTGAACCTGGCCCTGGGCCCCTGTCCCTCCCCCTAGCAAGTGATGGAGTGGACGGGCCAGCAGCATTGGCCCCATTCCCCCCTGCGGCAAGGCCAGCACCACTGGCCATGCCCCTCCCATACTGACCAGCACCACTGGCCATGCCCCCCCATACTGCAGGCGGTGGTGACAGAGGTGGGAGCAGTTCAGGCCCAGCCCTGAGGTGGCCAGGGAGGAGAGGGGGAGCAGGCCCAGCCCTGAATGGGAGTGGGGGGAGTGGGGCCAGTCTCAGGCCACCCTCCATTGGTCATTTTTGACAGCTAATTTCATAGATTTCATAGACATTAGGGCTGGAAGGGACCTCAGGAGATCATCGAGTCCAGCCCCCTGCCCAAAGGGCAGGAAGTCAGCTGGGGTCACAGGATCCCAGCAAGATAAGCATCCAATTTACTCTTGAAGGTGTTCAATGTAGGTGCTTGAACCACCTCCGCTGGCAGACTGTTCCAGACCTTGGGGGCTCGGACAGTAAAGAAATTCTTCCTTATGTCCAGCCTGAAACGGTCTTGCAGGAGTTTGCAACCGTTCGAACTCGTCATCCCTTGGGGTGCTCTGGTGAACAAATGTTCCCCCAGATCCTGGTGGTCACTGTCACGGAGTCACATAGGTGCCCCGTGACTGAGTGAGTGAGATTGGCAGAACTGTCAGTCACCAGGGCAGCTCAGGTGCTGTTGGACTGAGCTGCCAATCATCTGGGCAGGGCAGCTGCCAGTTGCTAAGGCAACCAGCCGGTCAGGTGACTGGAAGGGGGCAGGGCCGGGCCATTATAAACCGCCCAGGCCTGAGCCAGAGCAGCAGTTCCCTTCTGGCAGCTTCAGGAGCAGGAGCTCTGAGGCTGAGCTGAGCGGCCTGAGTTGGTAGTTGCAACCCTACCATGCTGACTGGCTGTGATGATGCCAGGGAGGAGAACACCCTAAGGGGAAGGTATGATTGCAAGCCCTAGAGGGGCTTGGTGTTTGCCTGGAGCAAGGAGGCTCTGTGTTTACGTTGTAGCCAGGTGGCTTGAGTTTCGGTTATAGTTTACACCGGAGGACCGGGTGAGGCTGTAGGGGTGTGAGGAGGCCTCAGGGGGGCTCCCCAGTAGCTTCAGGGTTCCCAGTGCCCAGTAGGGGCACAGTGCCAGCGGGGCACTATTGTTAGCGCCGGCGAGGCGCGGTGTTGCGCCGGAGAGGCGCAGTGCGTGGGGTTGTAGACCCCAGCCCGGGAGGGTGGTGTTTTGCCCGGTTGGGGGAACGGACCCGGAGAAGGGTCAAGGGGGCCAGGCACGGTGGTGGCCGCCTGCGCCCCAAGCGCAAGTAGCATGGTATAGGCCCCAGAGAGAGGGCAAGGCCCAAGTGCGGGCAGAGCGCGCAAGAGGCACGAGCGAGGACCCCAGCGGGGGCATAGAAGGCCCGAGTGCAGGCGGAGCGCGCAGGAGGCGGAAGAGACCGCACAAGGGGCGCGAGCCAGGCCCAAGTTGGGCACAGGAAGGCCCCGGAGGGGGGGCAGCGAGCTTGGGAGGCGCGACCACAGGCCTGAAGGTGGGCATAGAGGCTGCGGGAAGTGCAGGACACAGGCCAGCACGCGGGTGGCCGCGGAGTATAGGGGAGGCAGGCCCGAGTAGGGCGCTGCCTGAGAGATACGAAGCCCCGAGAGGGGAGTAAGCTGGTTGGGAAGCCCGTGCTGGGTGAGGAGGGAGAGCCGCCTCAGGAGGGGGCGCGTGTATCAGGTTGGCCCCGGGATAACACCAGCACCAGGACTCAGAGGAAACCCCGGCACAGTAAGACCGGCCCCGTGCCAAGAAGGGTAGGAAGGCAGCCTCCTTCACTGAGCAAACAAGATCAAAGACGTGGCAGGTGATGTGAAAGACCCAGACTTGGCACGGTAGGCAAGGACACTAGGGGAGGTCATGGCACCCCTAGGGGCCGTCCTGCCACAGTGGTGCATTGGCCGGGAAATTGGCCATGCACGGGGGTAGAACCCGTGACCCTATAGAGGGGAAACGAACCCAGGAGCATAGGGCGAGACTAGACGTGGTTGGGTACATGGATGCCCATTACTCAGCTTGCTGTGCCGAGGCTGTAGGGCACATACATGAGGCTGGCCAAGATGTAGCCCAGGAGGGGCTTGGGAGAGGCCAGAGGGAGCTCGTGTATTGGTTGAGGATGGGGGAGTTGCAGGAACAAGTGATCCAGCTCGAGCAAGAGCTAGAATTGATGAGAGCACAAAAGGAAAGTGCGGAGGCTAAGTCGGCCGCCCTGGAGTGACACTTGTCGACGGGTAGAAGGGGTGGGGCGGCTAAGGAAGTTAGACGCCTCATAGGTGGTGAGGCAGAGAGGATCAAATGGGTAGAGCTGGTCTTGGCCAGCGAGATAAAAAGAAGCCAAGACAGGGAACACCAGTTCTGTGCGATGCAGGCAGAACTGGGGTGTTGGAAGGACCAGGCTCGTGAGGCTGGCAAAATCCTGGCGCGGGGACAGCGGGACTTGCAGCGAAAATTGGAGGCCTCGAGGGACCTTGTAGCGACCTTACAGAAGGAGCTTCAAGCTCAGGAGGGGCAGGTAAAGGACCTCTTGGAGGACCTTGAGCATTGGAAGGAAAGGTGCGTGGGGGCGGAACGGGTGGTTGACCAGTTCCAGGAGGAGTTAAGCCTGAGTCGCGTCCAAACCGAGGAGTCTAGCAGAGTGTGGGCAGAACAGCTAGAAAAGCTGCTACAAGAGTTGCAAACCCCGAAGGAGGAGCTGCAAGGGTTACAGCAGTTCCAGGGTTACCAACAGCAGTCCTTCGAGGTAGGCAGCCAAACTACCGGGGAATTTGTGCAGGTCCAGCAAATGGAGGAGAGAAAGGGGAAAGATCTGATGGAGCGGGGGGTGCAGACCCCAAAGAGATCGGACGGCCTCGAGGAAGAGCTTGAGGCTGCAGAGAGGCGGTTGCTGGATTACATGGTGGGTGACCAGGCGGAGTTGCAGGAAAGAGAAGCCTTTATTGAGATGCTGGAATGAAGTAGAGCTCAAGTTGAGGCGCTTTAGTCAGCACTAACCCAGGGGTCAGTAAAGGGGAAATTTCCCAGGACAGAAAACCAGGAATATCCTGGGGATGACAGTGAACCAGGACAGTCAGGAGGACTTGTCCAGGTAAGGGACCCCACAGAGATGGGGCTAGATGTTTCGCATAAGGAGATCCAGGCAGACCTTTTCGAATGTTGGGAGTTAAGGTGGGCCCAATGGCAAGAACTCCACCTGCAGGGCCTAGCTCAACTAGAGCATCAATTAGGAAAGATGGTCAGGGGGCAAGACAGGCGCTGTGCACGAGGGGACCCGCTTAGCAAACAAGGCGAGCCCGAGGCCAGAGTTAGGGCCAAAGGAGCCCGGCCACCCCAAAAGGAAAAGGGAGCTCAGGTACATGAAGGGCGGAGTGACAGGCACCCAGAGGGGTATAAACCAGTGCCCGACAAGAGGCCCTGCTTGTACATGGCCGGGATACCCCAACAAGTTCCGTGGAGGACACTCGGGTACCACATAGAAAGGAAAGTGGGGAAAGTAGCCTGGGTACAAATTTATAAGGGTCCGGGAGGAAGGCACACAGGCCGGGGTAAGGTCGAGTTCTGGAGAAGAGAGGAGGCCCAGAAGGCACAGAGGTGCCAGTGGGAGATATGGGGAAGACTCCAAGATGTCCAGGCCCAACACAAGCGGGTGGCAACCCGAAGGACCTAAATAGGTACTTTGCGTCAGGTCTTTCATCAGTCACAGGGGATGCCCGTGCCTGCTATGGGACAGGGAAATCTGGGTGAGGGGAATCCTCTACCCTCCATCAATGCTGACCTCGTGAAGGAACACCTTGAGAAGCTGGATACCTTCAAGTCAGCTGGCCCTGACAACCTGCACCCCAGGGTACTCAAGGAGCTGGCGAGCAACATAGCCCAGCCCCTGGCACGGATCTTTGAAAACTCCTGGTGCTCTGGTGTAGTGCCCAAAGACTGGAAGAAGGCCAGTGTGGTGCCAATCTTCAAGAAAGGGAGGAGAGTGGATCCGGCTAACTACAGGCCCATCAGCCTGACTTCTATCCTGGGGAAGATCTTAGAAAAGTTTATTAAGGAGGCCATCCTTGAGGGACTGGCCCAGGCTAACATTCTAAGGGACAGCCAGCACGGGTTTGTTGCGGGTAGGTCTTCATAGTTTCATAGTTTCATAGTAGCTAGAGTCGGAAGGGACCTAGGAAGATCATCTAGTCCGACCCCCTGCCTTGGCAGGAAAGAGCACCGGGGTCAGATGACCCCGGCAAGGTGCTCATCTAACTTCCTTTTAAAAATCCCTAGGCTAGGAGCCTGCACCACTTCCCCTGGAAGCCGGTTCCAGGCCCTAGCCGCCCTGACTGTGAAGTAGCGCCTCCTAATATCTAATCTAAACCTATCCTCCGCCAGCTTGTGACCGTTATTCCTGGTCACTCCTGGCAGCGCACGGGGGAACAGGGACTCCCCCAATACTTGCTGATCCCCCCTGACCAGTTTGTAGCAGGCCACAAGGTCCCCCCTTAACCTTCTCTTGTGGAGGCTAAACAGGTTCGGGTCCCGTAGCCTCTCCTCATAAGGCTTGCCCTGCTGACCCCTGATCATACGAGTGGCCCTCCTCTGGACTCTTTCCATATCGTCCACGTCCCTCTTGAAGTGTGGCGCCCAGAACTGGACGCAGTACTCCAGCTGCGGCCTGACCAGTGCCGCATAGAGGGGGAGGATCACCTCCCTGGACCTGCTCGAGATGCATCTGTGGATGCATGACAGGGTACGGTTGGCCTTCTTGACTGCCTCCCCACACTGCCGGCCCATGTTCATCGTGGAGTCAATGACGACTCCAAGATCCTTTTCCGTCTCCGTGCTGGCAAGAGGGGAGTTCCCCAACCTGTAAGTGTGGTGCCGGTTCTTCCTTCCCATGTGCAACACCTTGCACTTATCAGTGTTAAACCCCATCCTATTCTCATCCGCCCACCGTTGCAACCTGTCAAGGTCAGCTTGTAGCCTATTGCACCCTTCTAGTGCACCCACATCCTCCCACATCTTAGTGTCATTCAGCAAACTTGAACAGGGTACTTTCTACCCCCTCATCCAAGTCACTAATGAAGATGTTGAACAGTGCGGGCCCGAGGACCGAGCCCTGCGGAACCCCACTGCCCACGTCCTTCCAGGTCGAGAAGAACCCATCCACTACCACCCTCTGGGTGCGGCCCTTCAACCAGTTGGCGACCCATTTGACCGTGTGGGCATCGACACCACAGTCTCCCAGCTTTTTGATGAGGACAGGGTGAGAGACAGTGTCGAAAGCCTTCCGGAAGTCCAGAAAGACTACATCCACAGCAACCCCTGCGTCTAATGATTTGGTGACCTGATCGTAAAAGGCCACCAGGTTGGTCTGACAAGACCTGCCACTGATGAACCCATGTTGGTTGCCCCTGAGCATGCATTCCCCCGCAGGGCCCTCCTGGATGTGTGCCAGGATGATTTTTTCAAAGAGCTTACCCGGGATTGAGGTAAGACTAACTGGCCTGTAATTTCCCGGGTCCTCTTTTTTTCCCTTTTTGAAGATAGGGACTACATTGGCCCTCTTCCAGTCCTCCGGCACCTCACCAGAGCACCACGAGTGCTCATAGAGCCGCGCCAGGGGTCCCGCAATGACCTCGGCCAGTTCCTGTAGAACCCTAGGGTGAAGATCGTCCGGACCAGTGGACTTGAACACGTCCAGCCTCTCCAGAAGTATCCTAACTAACTCCTCGCTAACCCCTGGCCCAGGCGTGTCTCTCCCGGGGCCCGAGGGGGGCCCAGCAGGGAGGTGACTGATCTGGTCCCTACTTAGGAAGACAGAGGCAAAGAAATCATTAAATATGTTAGCTTTGTCATCTGGCATGACGACTAAGTTGCCCATCGTGTCCTGCAGGGGCCCCACATTACCCGGGACCCTCTTTTTACCCCCTATGTATTTGCAGAAGGACTTCTTATTGTCCTTAATCCGGGAAGCTAGTCCTATCTCCATCTCTGCCTTGGCCTTCCTGACTGCCCCCCTACATCCTCGGGCGACTGTAACATAGTCCTTCTTGGTGATGATCCCATCCCTCCATTGGGTGTATGCCTCCCTTTTAGCAAGGAGACATTCCCGGATGCTCCTAGTGAGCCATGGGGGTTTATGTGCCCTCCTGCTCCCTTTGACCCTTGTTGGGATTACCTCCCTTTGGGCATGGAGGATCGTCTCCTTAAGGAGCAACCACTCACCTTGGACATCTGGCTCCCTTCCCCTCTGGGTCCTCAGCGCTTCCCCAACGATCCTCCTTAGCTTGTTGAAGTCAGCCCTCCTAAAGTCTAGGGCTGTTGCCTTGCTGCAGCCCTTTGCCACCTTACGCTGGATGGTGAATTCCAGCAAGCGATGATCACTGTCTCCCAGGTGGCCCATCACCCGCAGCCCCCTCACCAGGTCATCACCCGTGGCCAGCACCAGGTCCAACAAGGCGTCTCCCCTGGTGGGGCTGTGCACCTCCTGGGTTAGATGGAGGTCCCGCACTCTGGCTAAGAACCGACGTGAGCGATCAGACTTAGCTGACTGCTCTTCCCAGCAGATGTCTGGGAAGTTCAGGTCCCCCATGATGACCACATCCTTAGCCCTCACTACCTCTGTGAGCTGACCTAAGAATTCCTGGTCGAGCTCTTCTCCCTGGTTGGGAGGTCTGTAGTAGACTCCCACCGTTAAGTCTCTCTCCCCTGGACTGCCTTTTACTCTAACCCAGAGCACCTCAGAGTGTCCCCCCTCTACCTCCTTGCTAATTGCCGAGGAAGTATATTCCTCCTTGATGTAGAGTGCTACTCCTCCACCTTTCCTTCCTATCCTGTCCCTCCTGTATAGCCTATAGCCCTTGACACTCACCGCCCAGTCATGCGATGAGTCCCACCACGTTTCTGTGATCCCCACTATGTCAGGGCTGGTGACAGCTAGGAGGAGGGCGAGTTCCTCCTGCTTCTTCCCCATACTTCGAGCATTCGTGTAGAGGCATTTGAGGCCTCCAACGGTTGTACCCACTGACCCCCTAGTCTCAGCAATGCCCCATCCCCCATCACTTACCTGTTTCTCCCTTTTGACCATTGGTCTGGGCTCGCTGGCTGTTGCTGGGCCTGGTAGTTCATCGTCTCCTCCGCCCTCATCTTCCCCCTCCCCCGACGAGCCTAGTTTAAAGCCCGCCGAAGGAGGTTCACCAACCTGGAAGAGAACACACGCTTACCTTTAGGGGAAAGGTGGAGCCCATCCCATCCCAGCATGTCTCTCATCACGATGTGCCGGTCATGGCTGAGGAAGCCAAAGCCCGCCTCGAAGCACCATTCCTGTAGCCTCCAGTTGGTCTCCGCTATGCACATCTCGTGGCGTCTGCCTCGACCGCTCACTGGCAGGATGGAAGAGAAGACCGCCTGTGCGCCCATCTCCCTCAGCACGTCTTGTTTGACCAATCTCATTTCCTTCTATGACCAGGTGACCTATCACCTGGACAAGGGAGAAGAGATTGATGTCATATATCTTGACTTCAAAAAAGCTTTTGATCTGGTATCCCATGATCACCTCTTGGCCAAACTGACCAGTTGTGGCCTTGGCTCCACCACTATCCGCTGGCTGGGAAATTGGCTTCGTGGTCGGACCTAGAGGGTTGTGATTGATGGCAGTCACTCATCGTGGTGCCCTGTGACCAGTGGGGTCCCTCAAGGCTCTGTCCTGGGACCCATACTGTTCAACATCTTCATTAACGATGTGGACATTGGAGTCAGGTGTGGACTGGCCAAGTTCGCCGATGACACCAAACTTTGGGGCAAAGCATCCACGCCAAAAGATAGGCGGGTGATCCAGGCTGACCTGGACAAGCTCAGCAAATGGGCAGACGAGAACCTGATGGTGTTTAACACCGAAAAATGCAAGGTTCTCCACCTTGGGAGGAAAAACCTGCAGCACCCTTATAGGCTCGGCAGTGCTATGTTGGCTAGCACTACAGAAGAAAAAGACTTGGGGGTCATCATTGACCACAAGATGAACATGAGCCTCCAATGCGATGCTGCGGCTAGTAAAGCGACCAAAATGCTGGCGTGCATCCATAGATGCTTCTCGAGCAAATCCCGGGACGTCATTCTCCCCTTGTACTCGGCCTTGGTGAGGCCACAGCTGGAGTACTGCGTCCAGTTTTGGGCTCCACAATTCAAAAAGGATGTGGAGAAGCTTGAGAGAGTCCAGAGGAGAGCCACGCGCACGATCAGAGGTCAGGAAAACAGATCTTACGGTGACAGGCTGAGAGCCATGGGACTCTTTAGCCTGGAAAAGCGCAGGCTCAGGGGTGATCTGATGGCCACCTATAAGTTCATCAGGGGTGACCACCAGGATCTGGGGGAAAGTCTGTTCACCAGAGCGCCCCAAGGGATGACGAGGTCGAACGGTCACAAACTCCTGCAAGACCGTTTCAGGCTGGACATAAGGAAGAATTTCTTTACTGTCCGAGCCCCCAAGGTCTGGAACAGTCTGCCAGCGGAGGTGGTTCAAGCACCTACATTGAACACCTTCAAGAGTAAATTGGATGCTTATCTTGCTGGGATCCTGTGACCCCAGCTGACTTCCTGCCCTTTGGGCAGGGGGCTGGACTCGATGATCTCCTGAGGTCCCTTCCAGCCCTAATGTCTATGAAATCTATGAAATGGTGGATTTTAACTACCCCAATATTCACTAGAGGACTAATACAGTAAAGAATAAACTGTCAGTAAATTCTTGTGTGTAGAGGACACCATGTGCAAAATCAGGGATGATGTGCAAGACCACAGAGGACTGGAGATGGGCTGACTAGTGACTAGTTAGTCTGCCCTCAATAAATGGGTAGTTACTAGAGCAAAATATAACAGAGTTAGCCTGTAAACTTCTAGAACAATGTGCACACAATGTGCATGGTGAGAGCCTGGTGGGGGAGGTGTTTTGCAGCTCGGCTCACACCCAGCCTCTGCAGTCATGGGCAGCAAATCTAGGTGCACATGTGCATTTGGTGGGGTTGGGAAGAAGTGTGAAAGATGTCGGGCAGGGACATGGAGTGGTGACAAGATTGTGGCAAGGTGAGAGAACACCAAAATGTTTTCTCTCTCAAACACAAGTATTAGGCAGGAAGAAAATGGTCCAACTGCTGCTCAGAGCCCTCATTTCTGAGAAACAGGTGAAATTGTGCTTGTAATCTCTGCAGGATGGGCAGTGGCAGTGTCCACCATCCTCTACCCTGCACCTGAAGCTACCATCTCTATCAGAGTTTTCCTTTAATTGTTTTGTCCACAATCCAACAGCCTGAGAAACAATAACCCAAAGTGAACCAACACTAGCATCATCAATGGAAACCAGGGTGTGAAAAATGAACTGAGCCCCACACTAACAATCTCTTCCAAGGAAGGGGGCAGCATGGACAGAAAGGAAAAAAAAAAACCATTTCTGGTGACTTTTACCTTACATGCAAGAAAAAAAAAAGTATTTTTATGCTTGTTTCAAGAAAACATTGCTATATCCCACCACAAACCCTAGGAGGCATGTGGTCCTGGAGTCATAGTTATCATGTGTCAGGCAACACTGTGAAACAGGTGGGGGGGATCAATTCTGCTTTTCACCTATTTCCCCCCATCTTGGTGGCTATCTTGGCCTGTGTGGTGCCATGAGGCAGACAGAAGAGGGCGTGGAAGACAGTACATTTCTGTATAAGTTTCTTAGGAGACTTGCTATTAACCCAAGTCCATCAGATCCTGGGCGATAAGCAGGGGCTATATCCAAGCCCCAGTGGAACTGCTCTCTGGCAGTGGATCATCCCAAAGGAAAACCCCAGCCCCTCTTACACCAGAACTTTCCATCAAGGAAACCACTCCCAACTCTGCAGGGATATGGGAAGTGCACGTCCAGTGGTTACACAGAAGATTCTCCCAGCACATCGTCAAGGGAACAGCTTGCTACACAGGGCAGATTTGTCCATGCTGCAGTGAGCTACTTACTCTCACCTCAAAATGTCTCCATCTGGGACTTCAAGAGGGGAATGGGCTCAGTACTGGGTAACAGGCAAATGCTTTAAGAACATAGGCACGGCCGGCCCACAATTTTTGGGGGCCCACTGCAAGAAATAGTTTTGGGGCCCCCGATGCAAAGAAGCTGGCGTCAGCATGGGGGGGACAGTGTGGCAGCAAGCAGCCAAAGCCAGTGGGCAGCGGTGGCAGCAGCAGGGGGCGGTTTTAAGCTGCTGGATGTGAAGCCAGCGTTGGCAGTAGGAGGGGGTGTGTGGGGTGGCAAGCGGAGGGACTTGAATCCAGCAGTGGTAGTGGTTGGGAGTGGCGAGTGGCCAGATGCAGGGAGCCCCTTGGCTACAGTCGGTTGTCCAGTTTCGGGCAAATGTTTGCTGTGCTCATAGCATGCAACCCCTGGGACACAGCTCCTCCACAGCAATAGTCTTTGCAGGGACTGAAATCAGGAACCACTTCAGTTAGTGCCAGCCCACCACGCCCAGCAGCACCAGTGGTCCCATGGCACCAGGAGCATCAGGGCAAGTACTTCTGCAGTTGCTAGTTAGTGTTCCTGAGGGAAGTTGCTGCACACCAACCCCTCAACCCTGACAAGCCGATTGGACTGGCTGATCTCCTATGCAGGGCTTTAAACTAGATTTGTTGTGGGATGGGGATGCTAAAGATAGGGTGAACCTAGGATCAATGAACCATGACCCATGCACCGGAACAGACCAAGTATTAAGGGACCCATTAGGCATTATGGCAGGGGGCACCACGGGCACCCATTGGAGGGCTTAGGTGTCTCTATACTAATGCTAGGAGCATGGGGAACAAGTAGGGGGAACTCACACTCCTGCTTACAAACAAAGACTTTGACCTGGTTAGGTTAACAGAAACCTGGTGGGACCCTACCTGTGACTGGGCAATAGGCATTGAGGGCTGTAGGCTGTACAGCAGGGGTGGGCAAAATGTGACCTGTGGGCTGGATGTGGCCTGCCAGACCATTCTATCTGACCCGAAAATTAATATTTATCTGCCCCTGGCTGCCTGTCATGTGGCCCTTGATGGCTTGTCAAAACTCAGTAAACAGCCCTTCGCCCAAAGTAATTGCCTGTCCCTGCTGTACAGGTTTCCCTCACCAACCATGGGGATTAAGTTCTGGAAAGTTCCTGTGGTTGGCAAAACCGTGGTTGGTAAAACTAAAGGCTTATGGGGAAAATGGGATTAGGGACTCAAATACTGTAGTGAAGTGTATAAAAATCATTTTTACTTACCTTTAATACATGGGGTGGTCAACCGGGCGCTGGAGTACCCCTAGGGGTAGACTTGTTATAGGGAGTATATGCTGGAGGGTGGGGATGGAGTGGGTCCAGGGCGCGGCGGCAGCATCTCCCCCAGCGCATTCGCCTCTTACCTGGGGGAGGGGAGAGGAGGGACACGCCAGCCAGCCCCATGCAGTACACTGTGGTGCTTCCCTGCCCCCACCTGTCTGAATGGCACGGTGGGAGTGTTTTGTGCCCACCTCCAGGGGCATGTGATTAGCTGGTCAGCAGCCCATGGATGGACCCATCCACCTGCACCCCTGGACAAGCTGCTGGGTTCACAATGTCCTATTTCCTGGCCCAGCTGGGGCTGCTGTTCCCTGCTGCCCTGCTTCCCCCCCCGGAACCTTGCATGGCAGGAACAGAGAAGCCATGTGGAGATCTCCTTGCTTGCTGCTGCCTGCCCTGCATTGCCCTGGTGATGCTCCTCCTGCATGAGGGCAGCGGCACAGGGCTGCACTCCTCAAACCAGAGGCAGGTGTAGGAGGCACATTGCCGGGAGACCATAGGGTGAGCAGTGGCTGCCAAGGAGATTCCCATGTGGCTTCTCTGGTCCTTGCTGTGCTGGGTCATGCGGGAGGGAAGCAGGGTGGCAGGGAACAGCAGTGAGCGAGCCCTGCCACCGTGTGCACTTCCAGCTGGCAAAGCAGAGGCAGAAGGACCCAGGGGCGGGGAGGAAAGTTACAAGCAGGGCCAGGGGTTTGGCGGGCTGATGCACAGCCATGGAAAACCATGATTACTCAAAATTGTATACCATGGTAGCCAAAATGGTATATTAACAGTCAATATTAACCATGGATACTCAAAACAGACCTCTACTACAGACCTCCCAACCAGGGAAAAGAGCTTGACCAGAGTCTACTACAGACCTCCCAACCAGGGAGAAGAGCTTGACCAGGAATTCTTGGGTCAGCTCACAGAGGTAGTGAAGGCTAAGGATGTGGTAGTCATGGGGGACCTGAACTTCCTGGACATCTGCTGGGAAGAACAGTCAGCCAGGTCTGAATGCTCACGTAGGTTCTTGGACAGAGTGCGGGACCTCCATCTAACCCAGGAGGTGCACAGCCCCATGAGGGGAAATGCCTTGTTGGACCTAGTGCTGGCCACAGTTGATGACCTGGTAAGGGGGCTGCGGGTGCTCGACCACCTGGGCGGACAGCGATCATCACCTGCTGGAATTCACCATCCAGCGCAAGGTGGCAAAGACATGCAGTAAGGCAGTGGCCCTAGATTTTAGGAGGGCAAACTTCAACACGATAAGGAGGATAGTTGGAGAAGCGCTGAGGTCCCGGAGGGGAGGGGAGCCAGGTGTCAAAGGAGAGTGGTTGCTCCTTAAGGAGACGATCCTCCAAGCCTAAAGGAAGATAATCCCAACAAGGATCAAAGGGAGCAGGAGAGCACACAAGCCTCCATGGCTCAACAAAAGCATCCGGGAATGTCTCCTCATTAAAAAGGAGGTTTACACCCAATGGAAAGAAGGGGTCATCACCAGGGAGGACTATTCTGTAGTTGCTCGGCGATGTAGGGGGGTAGTTAGGAAGGCCAAGGCAGAGATGGAACTGGGACTAGCTTCCCAGATTAAGGATAAGAAGTCCTTTTTTAAATTACATAGGAGGTAAAAAGAAGGTCCCGGGTAATGTGGGGCCCTTGCAGGACGCGTTGGGAAATTTGGTCGTCACACCAGATGGCAAGGCTAACATGTTTAACAGTTTCTTTACCTCCATCTTCCTAAGAAGGGACCAGAACAGCCACCTCCCTGCTGGGCCCCCCTCAGGCCTCGGGAGAGGCACACCTGGGCTCTGGGTTAGCGAGGATTTAGTTAGGGAGCTTCTGGAGGGGTTGGACATATTTAAGTCAGCTGGTCCGGATGATCTCCACCCTAGAGTTCTAAAGGAACTGGCCCAGGTCATTGCAAGTCCCCTGGCACGGCTTTACGAGCACTCGTGGTGCTCTGGTGAAGTACCGGAGGACTGGAAGAGGGCCAACATGGTTCCCATCTTCAAAAAAGGCAGGAAGAATGACCCAGGAAACTATAGGCCGGTTAGTCTTACCTCGATCCTAGGCAAGCTGTTTGAGAAAATTATGCTGGCACACATCCACGAGGGGCCAGCAGGGGACTGCATGCTTAGGGGCAACCAACACGGGTTCGTCAGTGGCAGGTCCTGTCAGACCAACATGGTGGCCTTTTACAATCAGATCAAAAGATCATTAGATGCAGGGGTAGCAGTAGATATAGTCTTCCTGGACTTCCGGAAGGCTTTTGACACTGTCTCTCACCCAGTTCTTATTAAGAAACTGGGGGGCTGTGGTGTAGACACCCACACAGTCAAATGGGTCGCCAACTGGCTGGAGGGTCGCACCCAGAGGGTGGTAGTGGATGGGTCCTTCTCAACCTGGAAGGATGTGGGCAGTGGGGTTCCGCAGGGCTCGGTCCTTGGGCCCGCACTGTTCAACATCTTCATCAGTGATTTGGACGAGGGGGTAAAAAGCACCCTGTTCAAATTTGCTGATGACACTAAGATGTGGGGGAACGTGGGCACACTGGAAGGATGCAACAGGCTACAATCAGACCTTGACAGGTTACAAGGGTGGGCAGATGAGAATAGGATGGGTTTCAACGCAGACAAGTGCAAGGTGATGCACCTCGGGAGGAACAACCAGCACCATACCTACAGGTTAGGGAACTCCCCTCTTGTCAGCACGGAGGCGGAAAAGGATCTTGGGGTCATCATTGACTCCAAGATGAACATGGGCCGGCAGTGTGGGGAGGCAGTTAGGAAGGCCAACCGCACCTTGTCATGCATCCACAGATGCATCTCGAGCAGGTCTAAAGAGGTGATCCTCCCCCTCTATGTGGCACTGGTCAGGCCGCAGTTGGAGTACTGTGTCCAGTTCTGGGCACCGCACTTCAAGAGGGATGTCGACAGCATGGAGAGGGTCCAGAGGAGGGCCACTCACATGATCAGGGGCCAGCAGGGCAGGCCCTATGAGGAAAGGCTACGGGACCTGAACCTGTTCAGCCTCCACAAGAGCAGGCTGAGGGGGGATCTTGTGGCCTGTTATAAACTAGTCAGAGGGGATCAGCAGGCATTGGGGGAGTCACTGTTCCCCTGAGCACCGCCAGGAGTGACCAGGAATAACGGTCACAAGCTGGCAGAGGGTAGGTTTAGTTTAGATATCAGGAGGCACTACTTCACAGTCAGGGCGGCTAGGGTCTGGAACCAACTTCCAAGAGAAGTGGTGCAGGCTCCTACCCCGGGGGTTTTTAAGAGGAGGTTAGATGAACATCTTGCTGGGGTTGTTTGACCCCAGTATTCTTTCCTGCCATGGCAGGGGGTCGGACTAGATGATCTAGTCAGGTCCCTTCCGACCCTAGAAACTATGAAACTATGAAAACCATGGTTGGTGAGGGAAACCTGTATTTCATTTCCATGGGGGTTGCTATTTCCCATATGGGCTTCGACACCTCCATGGGGATATGATCTTCATGTAACATACCAGCTATAACATTTTGTATCCATGCTTGTTCTTGAAGACATGACAAAGCTAACGAAAGATCAATTTGATTCTTATCAGCAGCATTAAGAATCAAAATATGACCATCTTCTTCAGGTTGTTCCCAGCTTGGTAAAACTTCAGAATTTAGCCAAAGCCTTAACCCTAGTTGAACCAATGAGTCATTGATTGAATTAGATAAACTGTCTAAATGGTCTACAACTGAAGGCAGTTTATTTCTAATTACTTCTTTATCCACGGTATCAAGAGTGCTCACTCCCCAGG
This sequence comes from Crocodylus siamensis, assembly GCF_052110815.1. NCBI lineage: Eukaryota > Metazoa > Chordata > Crocodylia > Crocodylidae > Crocodylus > Crocodylus siamensis. Next base: position 204,967,056 of record NC_143395.1, read on the forward strand.
CAGCTCCACCTAAGACAATACCTAAGTCTCATTTTAATTTTACCTGAGTAGCTTCCTTTTTCTCAGTTTTCTGTAACCATAAATCACACTCCTCCGGGAGAGGCTTTAGGAATCTACTGCAAGATGCGTTTAGTTCAATGAGATCTGTATAAAGTCACAATTATCATTTTGACTGTTCTAACTGGGTTAAGTATAGCTTGATGTGATCTTTGTTCTATCTTTAAAAATATATCCACATCATTCACATATGGAGTCAAAACAACATTAACAAAGAATATCTCTCTGAATCTTGCAGGACCAACAATTTCATACCATCCAGAGGATTTTAAGTGTGCAGTGGTCCACTGTACTCCAATGTAGTCCATATAGATGCTAGTCACATTCTTTGGTGTATCACAATATCCATATTCCCACTGAAATTCAGTTCCATTTAAAGAATCATAGGATATGGATACATTTCTTCAGAATGTAAATATTCATCCTGCTGGGTCAAGTAAATACCAAAATTGAACTTTATAATCCATAGGGAAGTTACTTCTTGCCCAATGACCAAACTGTAGTGCAACAACAATTTATTTTCCCACAAAAATGCAAAAAGAAAACATTCCAACAAAGAACATAGCATGATGTATCCACTTTTGGCTTCTAGGTTGGTTTAAAAGATGCACTATAATTCAAAATTAAACTAGCAAGGTCCCTTTCTTGTATTCCAATAGCTACAATTCTTCATTTCCAGCATACAATTACGCCACCACACCTTGCCTGAAAGGTAAGGTTACATCTCTCAGTTAGCCCACAGGATTGATGGGCATAAACAAACCAATTTAGTGATGAATTTTTGATCCGCAACTTGACATTAAGAAAGAGACTGTGTCATGTGACTGCCTGGCCTCGAACAGCTGTTTGCGTGAGGCCTTGGCCTAGATGGTTGGCAACGGACATCCCGAGGTTTCTGGTAAGGTAGATGCTTATCACCTAGGTGGCCACCCCCAGACTCACCTACCACAACTTTGAATGTAATTTCAGTGGGGGGCAGAAACCACCAAGGGTTCCTCAATGGCAGGTAGTCTGCTAGGCAGCCATCCGTGGAGCTCCACCTCCCCTACACCCCATCCTCACACCCACCTTCAACGGGTCACTGGATCTTGTAAGCCACTCCTCCGATGCTGTCGTGCTCTGGACCTCAACGTTTTCCTGAGCCTTGTGACCCCAGCACTTTCTCTTGTGGTGACTCAACTGATTCACTATAGGGCCCAAACCAGGCCTCCTCCTGCCCTAAGCTGCCTCAAGCCGGTACACGAAAAGATCAAACAATTATCAAAAGGGAACAAAAAAAAAAGGAAGGATGGAAAGGAGATGCCCTGCCAGCGCCTCTATTCTGCGCTCTCTCCCTTTGACTGGTGTGAGAGAGAGAAGGAGCCAGCAGGCTCCAAGGCTCCTGGGCTAAGTAGGGGGTCAGTGGCCCCAGGCCCGCAGCCCCAAGGAGCCCGGCAGAAATTCCCCTGACCCAGGTGTGTTGGGAAGGGAGGGGCCAATATCTTCCTCGCCGGTATAAAGAAGAGGCCGGGACCGGAAAGCAGCAGTAACGCAGAACCGGAAAGAGGAGGAGGAGGAGGAGGAGGAGGAGGAGGAGGAGGAGGAGGTGGAGCAGGCCGGCGCACACTGAAGGGAACGCTGAATGCGACGTTCAACGCTGGTAGGAGCCTCTGGCAGAGAGCAAAACCCCAGCGGGATTTTGGAACCCAGTTTACTGGCCCCTGCAGGGAGTAGAGCTGTTTATTTACTGGCCGGGAGCTGGCTGAGCCCGGCGGGAGAAAGGTACTGTAATAACCCTAATAGAGCGGCACTATTGACTTTGGGTACTGTAGTCCCTGTAATAGGGGCACAGTTCAGTAGTGAACTTAAGTTGTTAAAAAGGAATCTCGTCAAGTCCTACAAGGGGGCTCTCCGAGAGCCAACAAAGGGGTGCTTGACCCCTTGAAGGTCAAGCTTGAGTTGGAAGGCTGCAGACAGACGGAGCAGCTACACAGATTGGGGAACCTTCTTGGTTGTCGTGTTTGTTTTGATTGACCTTTCTTTTGTGAATTATCTGGGAGGAACTGAGGATATGTGGCCGGACCAACTGGTTGGCCACCACCCGGTGGAACGGGCGAGGGTGTAGGGGTGGCGGAGCCCTCAGAAACTCGGGACCTCACAAGACACCGGGGAGACTCATAATTGGACTACATGCGAAGGCATCTGGACCAACTCCATTAAGATCAAGTCATGGCAGGAAAAACGTACACGTGTGAGACCCCAATTATAGCTGATGACACCCTAGGCAACTGGCAGGCGGCGTGTGTTAGGTCCACTGGGGACAATGATCCCCAACAACCGGGACTGCCTTTCTGGCTAGGGGACTTAGTCCCTGTCACAGGATGGAGTCCTGCAGGATGGGTGTGAGCTCCCCAAGCCCCCTTACTGTGCCAAGTTGGCCCAATGGGCACCCTCTATTCTCGCCCACCACATTTTTGATTGAATGACTGATAGGGAGGCTGACTTTCAGTCCTCTTAGTCATGGTCTTGATTGGCTCTCTGGACCCCGTGGGTTTCTGGACCCCTGGTGGGTCCTGCTCCAAGATAGATGTCACAACAGGTGTTTCAGGGCACCCTAGCCTTATGGACTATGCGTGGCTCCAGCCACCCCTTTACCATGCCCCAAGCCTCACAGATGGTATCAACATTGTTTGGTCTAGGCCTCGTTGCTATTTGACCCCCTTGGTCCTCCCTGGGCTCTCTGTGGCCCTGTCTTGCTCAGCACCTCACTGGCACTTGGGCTGTCCATGGCCCTCTCTCACTCGGTGCCTCACTGGCACTTGGGCTCTCTGCGGCTCTGCAAAGTGCTGCACCCTCTCTAGCACCTGGGCTTTCCACGACCCCGCAAAGTGATGTGCCCCCTCTGGAGCTGGGGGTCTGTGCGCCCCAAACGCTGCTCCCTCTCTGGCGCTGGGGTTGGTGCACTCCAAAATGCTGCGCCCTTTCTGGTGCTGGGGTCTTCATGCTGCCATGGGTCCCCTATGAGGCCTCTTCCTTCCCCAAACCACCAGTGTTATACAATAATAAACCAACGCAAGTCCCTGGGCTGTAACATAAATTCAAGCCACCTGGCTATAACATCATTCAAACCCTACCAGGGAATACTCCGTCCCACAACAGTATCAGGAGCTGCTCGTACAGTCAGGCCTCTCCCCTTTCCTTTGCTCCCCCCTTGGCTATTGGCAGGGAACTGCCTTCCTGGCCTCAGCCTTGGGGTTTATATATGAACCAGGCCCTGCCCTTTCCAGTCACTTGACCACTGGCAGGTATGGGCCACTAGCTCATTCTGGCTACCCTGGTAACCAGCAGCTGGGGCTCCCCACTCACTGCTAGGGCTCTTCCCTTAGCAGCTTCAGCTCTTTAAAGGAGCAGGACACCCTTGTGCCCTGCGACAGTCCCCTAGTGTTGTTTATCCCTCCATACAACCCCTCCAAAAGAAAAAAATGAAACAAAATTACGAGTTGGGGAGGATCCGCCTGATTTCCTTCCCCAGCCCTATTGCTAGGATACAGAGGTGCCTCCTCGTCACTCTCTCTAAATATCGCTACATCCTCGTCCCTGTTAGTCAATATGTCACTGCCGGTACCTGGGATCTCACTGGGAGATGACTCATTGTCTGGCCAGGGGTGGCCACGGCTCCTTTCCCTGGGTTATTACTCCCCTCACGCCGTCGAATGAGGCTTATGAAATTGCTCTCCTCCAACGTCATCTGAGGCGTCCCACTTCCAGCGCCCTGCAGTCCTTTCTGAACTGGTCGGCCGCTGCTTGTGCTGTGAGCTGCTGCCGAGTCTACCACTGCCCTGCTAGGCTTCCTCTTTTGCTGCTCACACCAGTCTTTGCCAGTGTAGAGAGACTCCTCTGGCTCTCCTGCTTCCCTGATACCCCGGTTGTTGCTGGTACAGACAGCCTCTGCCAGCTCTCTCTCCTCCTGATTACTTTTGCCATCACCGTTGCTGAGAGTCTTCCCCGACTCTCTCTCTCTCTCCCCCTCTGTCTTTGCTGGTGGTCCTTTTAATCTCCGCCGGCCAGTGATTGCCGATGATGTCACCATCTGGCTTCAGCTGGATAAAGTGCAGTTTACGACCCGCATGGGTTCCCTCCTTCATTCCAGCTGCACCACAGGTCCTGCTGCAGGTAAGTGTTCTTCTTGTGTTATTATTATTTTTTTCTTTTGTACATGGTCCCCACCCCAGGGGTCCCCCATGTGTAGTCTGGGGCTCTTCCAGCTGATTGCCCTCGTGACACCTCATTATCCTCAACAGGTGTTGGGTCATGATCATGGTAAGAGCACTGCACTGTATATACCTGAGCATGCATACTGGCTGATGGAACCCCATGCTCACTTATATTGAGGCCTGTAGAAATTAGGATACTTGGAGATCTCCAATTGGTAATCCAAACTGACAATTTAATCTGAGGCGAGTGTTCTTGGCTGTCTTCACTAATCAACAGCTCTATGACTGGAGACTCAAATTGGATGCAACCTTAGTATGGAGCCACAGCCATTCTCTAGGGCAAAAGGTCATAAACTGGGACAGCATCAGCAGGGTCAAGAAGATCCCCACGATTCAGATATCTGACTTCATGTTTACTATTAAAATACAAGCATGACAATTAAATAACAAGAATACATCACATACATTTATGGGTCTGTTTTTCTCTTCCAGATTTTCAGTTGATTAGATGCATCCATTTCTGAATGCTTTTTTGATCTTTCCTAATTTCTATTAGATGGACGGTTGGACTAGCTTTGTCTAGAATACGAACTGGCCCAACCCAATGCGGGGACAGTCTGTGCTATTTTTCATGCACAACTCTGTACATCATTCTCGTGTCAATTTCCCATTCTATGGGGTCACTTAGGTGACCAAACTGTTTGTCGATCCATTGTTGTTTCAAACCTAGAGACTTTGCAATGTAAAGATGAATTTATTGCAGTTTTTATCAGCTTTTGGACCCGCATGTCTGTTAGCACCTTCAGTTGGACATCATCTGTGATCCTGGATTTGGTCCACCAATTTTCTGGGAGGCGCATAAACCTGTCGGTCATTGCCAGATGAGGCGTGACTCCATGGACTGCCACACTGCCTCTGATGGCCTTCAAAATTAATGGTAATTTCACGTCCCAGTCTTTTCCAGTTGTCTGTACCACTTTGTGTAAGGCTGTTTTCAGTGTTCTATCAGACCTCTCTACCTGTCCAGAACTTTGGGGATGACCTGCTATATTGAGACGTTGTTTAATTCCAAATGCCAAGCATACCTTTTTAGTAGTTTGTCCTACAAAATGAAGACCTGATCTGAATTAATATGACAAGGAGTTCCCCATCTAGAGAATACTCCCTCAATTAATATCCTCACTGTGGTCTTGGCAGTATTATTTCTGGTGGGAAAGGCTTTGATCCATTTTGTAAATGAATCTACTATAACTAAACAATCGAGGTTGCCTCTTGCTGTCTTTGGCAATGGTCCAATACAGGCTATTTGAAGACAGGACCATGGCCCCTTGACACATTGGTGTCTTAAAAGTCCTTTAACCACTTTATTGTATGCGTTGTTAGCAGCACATGGTAAATAATTGTTAATATAGTTTTCAACATCATTGCAGATGCATGGCCATCAGCCACTTGATTCTAGTCAGGGAACTGTTTTGTCAATTCCAAAATGCTCATGGTCGTATACAAGAGAAAGTAATTAATGTCGGACATGCTTGGGTAGAACCCAGACTTGATGATCTTCTTCCTTTCTGGCTAAAACTAGTCTGGAGGGCTCCTGCCAAATACCCCAGGTTCTAAATTTCTTCTGACCCACTAATTTTTTAATTTCAACATCCTTTTTCTGTAAGCAAATTATCAATTGGATCACGGATGGTGGGAGTATTTTTTTGAGATAAGGAAAATCTCTTCCATCTTGGGCATGATCCATTCAGGGCCAAATTTAGCTCCTGCCTTTGCAGCAGCATCTGCCTGACTGTTGAAATCAAATCCAGGTCTACCTTTCCAGGGCGCTTTTACCTTTCTCAGTCAAACTGGACTTGAGCGCTGTGCTGCAAGGTGCCAAGCAAGCTGCAGTTCCAACAGGTAGGCAATAGGCTTACCATCCAATGATTTGAATTCTCTTCGCTTCCGTACTGAGAGCCAGTCTACTGATGCATGGATGATCCAATCGCTATCTGAAAAGATGACTATATCATGGTCAGGCGGTGTACTTTGTAAAGCCACAATGATAGCAATAACGTTGGCCAACTACGCTGAGTGAGGTGAACAACTCTCACTTACAATCTTTTTCACACTTTGACTAGATGACACTCTTACCGCAGCATAACCTGTATTTGCTGTTCCATCGATATGGTAGGACAACCCATCTACAAACCAGGTGATGACATTAGGATCCTAAGGAGGATAGGTTTCCCCTCCTGTATACCAGACATTTTCTGGTTCAGGATTATCTATGGACACAGGAAGTGGGCATTCATGATTATCACCATCTATACATAGCTCATACGGGGCCACTGGGGTGATTCCTATGACTTCAGTGTTAATGTCAGTTTAGCAGCTCAATAATCCACTTTGCAATACATGGAGAGGACACTCTACTATCTTTGATTTTTCCAGATAGTATGTACTTGACAGGCATACGTGATGTTCTAAGTGTAATGGGCACAACGCCCATGAGGTACCTCCAGTGCTGGACTGCCCACACAAGTGCCAGAATTTCTTGCTCACATGAAGAAAATTCTCTTTCAACAGCTGTCAGGGTCCTGGAAGCATGGGCCACTGGTATTTTCCTGGTGCCATGGTCCTGTAAGAGAATAGAACCAGGTCAGATTAGTGGTTGCTAATTCTAGAATAAAGGGATGTCGTAGGACACTGAAGTGCCCTGTTCCTAGAAAGAGGGACAGGTGCCGGTTGCCGGGACAACGGCAGTTGGGTCAGCTGACCAGAAGGGGGCAGGGCCTGGCCTATATAAACAGCCTAGGCTGAGACCAAGCAGGCAGTTCCCCTCTGGCAGCTGAGGAAGAGAGAGCTTTGCAGGAGTAAAAGCTAAATGGCCTGAACAGCTTCGGTTGAGGACTGGGTGGAGCAAGCCCTGGTAGGGTTTTGAACGATGGCTAGCCAGAGGGCTTAGAAATTGTGTTTTAGCCAGATGACTTGGAGTTTATGTTGTAGTCCAGGGGCTTGAGTTTTCTGTTGGTAGTTGTTACACCGGAGGACCGGGCAAAGCTACTGGGGTGGAGGAGGCCTCATAAGGAGCTCCATGGTAGCGTGGGGTCTCCTGGAGCCGGAGAGGGCGCAGCTTTGTTTGGGGGCACATTGGCCCCAGCCCCAGAGCTAGGGGGTGACGAGAAGCCCTGGAGCTAGGGGGCAGTGAGGAGCCCCAAGAGAGAAGGGGGGTGGTGAGGAGCCCTGAGATAGAAGGGGGCAGCGAGGAGCCCTGGAGCTAGGGGGTGGCAAGGAGCCCCGAGAGAGAAGGGGGCAGCGAGGAGTCCCAGGAGAGGGGGCAACTAAGAGCCCCAGAGCGAGAGACAGGGAGCAGTGAGGAGCCCCGAGAGAGAAGGGGGCAGCAAGGAGTCCCAGGAGAGGGGGCAACGAAGAGCCCCAGATCAAGAGAGAGGGAGCAGCAAGGAGTCCCAGAGAGAGAGAAGGGGGCAGCAAGGAGTCCCAGAGAGAGAGAAGGGGGCAGCAAGGAGTCCCAGGAGAGGGGGCAACGAAGAGCCCCAGATCAAGAGAGAGGGAGCAGCAAGGAGTCCCAGAGAGAGAGAAGGGGGCAGCAAGGAGTCCCAGAGAGAGAGAAGGGGGCAGCGAGGAGCCCCAAGAGAGAAGGGGACAGCGAGGAGCCTCAGGAGAAGGGGAAGCGAGGAGCCCCACAGCGACTGAGAGAGGGGGCAGTGAGGAGCCCTGGGAGTAAAGAGGAGGGCCAGAACCTAACAAGGCCCAGGTCAGATCACACCAGCACCATCTGCGAGGCTTGGGCTACGGTGTAGGGGACGAAAAGGAGCCGCAGGCAGCACCCCCCTGTCATCGGGGCACATAAAAATGGGCAGCCTCCCGCTGATTCCAATCATCTATTAATTAAAAGTAAGATCAAGGCGTGGCAGGCAAGTAAGCAGGTGGTTGGCCCACTGCAGAAGGGCGGGGCCACACTTCCAGAGGGGCTCTGAGAGTAGGACTCCTGCCACAAGGGACTATTTACATGAAGATATGCCAAGGCTGGGTCCTTTGTGACAACAGTTTTAAGATGCTTAAAACTCATAGTGTTCTGGACCCCACTTCCAGGGCACTCCTTTTTTTAAGAGATGGTACAGGGTGCTGCAATTTCTGCAACATTTTTAATAAACTCCCTGATAAATCCATCCATCTCTAGGAAACTGCAGTGTGGTGGTCTGTGGGTGCTGGTAGCTTACAAATTAAGTCTACCCTGTGAGCATCAGGGGTCCTACCGTTCGCTCTTATTTCCAACCTGAGGTATTTGACACTCTACTGAACCAACTGAGCTTTAGCTGGGCTGATTTTAAATCCTGTGTGATCAATGACACTCTCTTGGTACAGTCGAGACATTCCTCTCTGGTAATTCCTGTCACTAGAATATCATCAACATAAGATATTATATTACACTTATCACAATAATCAAATACATCCCACATTCGGGTAACAAACCCATGGCAATATACAGGGAAGTTGTTGAACCTCTGTGGTAGGTGTGTGAAAGTATACTGTCGGTTGTTAAAAGAAAAGGGGAACTTATATCAACAACTTTCTGCAAGCAGTATTGCAAAGAATGCATTCGCAAGATCCAGGATGGAGAACCATTGGGCACCACTGGAAATTGCAGCCATCACGTCTGGATAGTTCACAATGACTGTTGTATATGAATCTTGTAGGGTTAAAGCAAGGCTTTGTAATGCTAAAAGTGAGGCCATTTCTTTGTCCTTTTGCCTCCATTTCATAAAAGCGGACACAGCACTTACGAGATGGCTGGGAGGGAAAAGGGGTACTGTGTGAGGGTTACTGATAAGATATGACGTTAGCTGAATCCAGTCAACAGGGGAGTCTTGTCAACAGGAGAACCTTGAAAGTCGGGCAGGATTTGTTTTTGTTAGATAAAGAAACATCTTGAGACAAAATATAGGGGGCATGTAATTCATGAGAGTTAAACTTCGGTGTTCACGCCCACAGTGCCGCTTGATTGGACAGAATAGTGATTTAGCTAATAGATGATTGGAAGCACGAGCTAATCACGAACTAACGCTTACGCACTTAGTATAAAAAAGTATTTATAACTAGTAGGTGAGGTCCCTCTCTCAAAGAGGCACCTTGCTCAAGCAAATAAAGATTCTGTATTTGATTTTGGATACTTGCTCTGCGTGATTATTGCCCCAGCCTAGAGCGAACTGCACGTGGCTTTAAGAGCATAATTCGTAACACTACGGGCACCAAAGATGGAGCATGTCAATTCAACACTCTATAATCCACAGATAAGTACCATGTTATTTCATCCACTTTCCTCACATGCCAGACGAGTGAATTACAGGTGCTTCGAGTCTCAATGATCACATTCTGCTCTAAGAAAGCATTGATGGTGACTTTTATACTGGACACGGCTTCACTGTGAAACTTATATTGGCGCTGGGGTGGAAGGTCAGTGCCCTGAACCCTTACCTCCTGATCAATTCTCCCACAGGAAAGCTTTGACCTAGCCCAGACCAATTGGAATTTACTAGCCATCTCAAGTATGTCTCCTTGCCATTCAGGTCGGGACAACTCTTTGCTTGCTTTAAATCACAGCACAGCTGAGATGGGCACTTACCTCTAGAACCTCTGCCTGTTGCGGCCCCAAACTTCCAATTCATATTACCCTATTGAGCAGGTCAATTACCATGCCAAATTTTCATGCCCAATATTGCTATACCACGCAGTTCTGACAAGCCAAATTTAGACACCCCCCTTTTGGTTTCCAGTTTGGAATGGCTTCGGGTCTGTGAACCCCACTGAACTTTTGTTCCCACCAAAGCCTTCTAACCTTTTATATGTCATGAATGTCTAATTTTTAAACACCCCGTTCTCATTGCTAACCAGTGAGAATGTGGCACCTGTGTCCAATAACATGTTCTGGTTATTTTCACACCTCAGTGTTTCTTGTTGGTCCCCAAGTCACTGGGATCAATGGCTGCTCTCAATCATCAACATTTAACAGTGCCACAATCACTTGGAGAGGCCTGAGAAACACAGGGCTGTCTCAATGATCAGAGGCTGAGGCTGAAGAAACACTTTGTGGAGGTCTTACCTTAGCTTTTTCAATTTTACCAGCATTATACCTATCCTTCACAGCCTTTTTCTCATGATGCTCTATAAGCTTCTTTCACAACTCTCCAGTTGGCAAATCATCAATATCATGTCCACTTTCATATTGTAACAATTCCTTCTATATAGTGTTCCTTAGGTTAGAAGGATGTCTCTGCCAATCAAAGCATCTTTTCCCCTCCTGGGAACCATCACAATTCCTCCATGAGTCAAGTTGCTTTTGACTCAGGTTCTCCTTAACAAGGAGACACTCATGGCTTATGCCATCTAGACTCATTACCACTCTCAGGACTGGAATTGCCTCTGCTACTATTCTGCTTATTGGGCTTGGGTTTTCATTTCTGACAGCTTTTCCCTTTACCCTGCTTCCCTTCAGAAGCCTTTGCACTAACTGCTGCAATCTTTCCTTTATGGCAAGGATCTCTCTCTCATTGATTCATTTCATTTCATGTCCCTTGTGGGCCCAGCGAGCCAATTTCTCAAGTTCCAACTTGGCAGCCGCACCTCCCAGGTAGGTTTTTAGATGTCTAGTTAGCCCTTGTACCAATGGTACTTTAAAGGTTCTCACATTAAAGTTGGGGTGTACTCCGCCCCTGCCTAGGGGCAACTTGGCTATCAAATATTCTGAACTGTTTCTTGACAAAAATAGAAAAAAAAAATCATGAACATCAGAAATGAAGGAAAATCTAGTTGGCTAAACATCTGTCATGAAAAATAATCCCAATTTTTCACCATTTCTTAGAAGCTTTCTTATGAAATCTCCATAAATCACCCCTGCAAATCACCTTCCCACACCTAGTTGGTAGTTTTTAGTAACTGCAAAGCAGTGACTTCCCTGCAGGTTCTGATCTGGACTCAGCACTGGAGCATATACTCATTCAGCAAAATGTAAGCAGTTGTCTAATCCCACTGTTTTAACAATGCATAAAATACATCATATTTATGTTTGATTGATTCATAGGATTCTAAGAAAGTAGGGCTAGAGGACTGACAAGCTTCAAAACAATCTATTAAGCATGGAATGAAGGCTCTTGAGGGAAGAAGAGCCAAACATGGAGAGGAAAGAAGAAATCTTAGAAAAAACCACTAGATACAAACCTCTCATGTGATAAATGCTGAAGGGACTGTCATGCATGAACTGGGCTCTAAAGCCACACTCACAGACGTTCAATGAGATGATGCCTGACTTGGTGCACATCTATTGTCTCACAAACCAGAGAGATGCCAATACTATTAGGGCTCGAAGGGACCTCATGAGCTTATTTAGTTCAGCTCCCTACTCCAGACAGGAGCATCCTTGATTAAACCATCCCAGACAAACATCTGTCCAAGCTGCTCTTGCAAGTTTCCAAAGTTGAAGACTTCACAGCTCCTTTATCTTGGTGCCTGGTCCAATGCTTGACCATTCTCACAGACAAAAAGTTCCTCTTCATCTCCAGCCTGAATTCCCTTTACTACTGCTTCTAGTCATTATTCCTACCCCTGTCCCCTATGGCTACACAGAATGCAGTCTATCTCCATCTTCTCTATAATCACCCTACAGGTATTTGAAGATTTATCAAATCCCCCCTGTTCCCAGACCAGAATTGCGGGTGCAGGGGGGGGAGGTGACCAATTTGGCTATTGTGGCGTGAGGGCTTGGCAGGGTATGCAGATCACTGTGCAACCTGCTAATTGAAAAAAGAGAAAGTAAGCGGCCTAAAACATAGGTAATGCAGGGTGAAGGTGGCCCAGAGCTGCCCCGGCTTTCTTAGAACTGATTTTTTTCTTTTGCAAAAAAATAAAATAAAAATTATATACATTACAAACAAACAAACAAACAAAACTATGCCTCTGTGAACTTATTTTGTGACCACTATTGTTCACTTGATAGCTCCAAATACACCTTTACAGTTATACCATTGTCATTCCTGTCACAATGACCATACTATGCACCCACACTCTGACATGCCCAGGTGTCCATCATCTTGACCTTTAGTTGTCACAGTGACATAAAGGACCGCCTCTGCATCTCCTTCCCATTGCTCCCACCCCTCACCTCTCTTCCAACTTCCTTTCCCAATTCCCCAGTCCTTTCACTCATCCCTATGACTGTTGCCATCATCATAGTGATCATCTCTGTCCTCATTGTGACTAGTTGTCATCGTCACTCTCACTGGCTGTCTCACCTCTGAACAGTCTGTGCCAATCTTTCTTTTCCATGTGATCTCTGCCATCTCATCCCCAGTGTCTTCTACCAATTTCTTGTAGTATCCCTGCTTCTCGCTTAGACCTAGGGGGTGATAACAACCTTCTTGTGGTTCCCCCATTAAGTGTATTATATCTTAATACATGAACGAATGTCATCAACCAGGAGTCCGATTGTCTGTTTAGACCTCCTGGACACCTTCAATTACTAAATGATGAGAAGGATGAAGAAAATTATTAACTCCGATGGCACTACAGGGAATAAACTATACCACATCTATGGAGGTGGAGGGTATAGGCAATAAAGGTGAAAAGTTACTACTTGGCCTGGGCAACCATGGAACACCTCATCTGCCCAGCTTATCTATAAGATTCCTATTTATCATTTTAACAGTTGCACTAAAGACCTGCACCAGATTGCTGATGATGTCTTGCAATGGATACCAAAACTAAAACTGTCACCAGCCTTATCCCTCAGTGTCATTGTTCATAGGATGTTTATAGTTTGTTCTGTCATTCAGGTGCTGTATTCTATATGAATAAATAAACTTTTATTCATACAGAATAAATAAACTGTATGAATAAATAAACTGTATGAATAAAAAAACCCAAAAGTCGGTTAAGACTCCTTGAGAATGACTTGGGTTTTGCATATAATGTATTAATTAGCTTCCTCAAAAATTATCGTATAATTTGGAATCAGAACTCACAGTACAGTGATATCCTTTATTAGACCAACTAGATTTCTGCAAAAAAAAGTCTTTAATTGCAAGCTTCCAGGGGCACAAGCACCCTTCTTCAGGCATAGGAGAAAAGATTGTAAAAGTTCTCATAGGTGTGATGGCCAGAACCAAAGAAATTAATAAGCAAAAAATATGTGCTTCTTAGAGGCATTTGGAATTTTTGTCTAATATGAAGCTTGTATTTTTGTAACCCGCAAATGTAACTTGTAACTGTTTGTGGAACTGACTACGCCTCAGAGACAAAGCTATAGCTGTAAGATTAGCTGACCTAATGGTTTTTAGCTCAGAATTTAGCCTTGATGATGATAAAAACTGGATTCAACCGCCTGACCTACCCAACACATTCCAGGAAAGCACATCTGAAAAAAGAATAGTCAGAGAGTTCTAAAGAGGTTGGATTTAGGCGGAGTAATGTTGATTTCAAACCTGAAGATGCTGTGTTGTAATTTGCTTTAGATAAACCCAAGTTTGGGTAGTAACCTTTTATAATATTTTTTAACACCTTTTAATCCCATAGGGTAATAGCTATAGGGCAAATTGTGAGTGGCTCTAAAGCCAACAGATTAGCATAAGACTAGGTATAAAAAGCGCGTGCGTCAGGTGACCAGCAGGAAGGAGGGAACAGGACAGTAATTACTTTTCCTAGCCCGGACCCAGACTCCCAGTATAAGTGAAGATTGGATCCTAATCAAGGGACCTTCCCCGGTAATCTCTCCAACAGCATCAATCGGGGATGTCTAACTTCGCTGGAATTACCTGGAGCACACCTCGCATTGAGGGACTATTGATAAGTTGCCAATCCACGTCTGTCTATCTGTTGTTTTAAACAGCCCAGTGGCTAAAGCCTTGCAGCGCCCAGCTGGCCCGCAACAGATTGATCTATTTATCTGTTGTCATTATTTACAGCTAGCTCTTTAATACTGCATCATCTGCTTACTGCATTTATCTTTCTGTTAACTGTTGTGTAACAGAACCGTTGTGTAAACAATAATAAATTTGCCATTGATTTTCTCCCAACTCTGCCTCCTCGATCCCGAACCAAACAGCCCAGTGGCTGATGCCCTCACAGTGCCCAGCTGGCCTGTGATACCTAGGCAGAAATGAAAGTTTATATGTCTTTTCTGTTTTAAGAAAAGTTTTTCATGGTAAATTAGCTAGATCAGCTCCAAATCCTCTGAATCCGTCAAGAACCATATGTGGCCCTTGGGTAGAGGGCAAGTATCCTTCACCCAAGACTTTTCAGCCTGGGGCTTTAGGTTCTTCCAAATCCTTTGGCAGGCATCCCACATGCAGGCCCAAAGGCTTGGGGTTTGGATGCCCCCAGGTTTTGCTTGCCCTCAGTAGTACTACTGCAGGAGCAAGCTAGGGAGAAATCTCGCATTTCCATAAAGTCGGCGTGTAGCCATGATCCTCTCACTGGAAGCTGGTCAGTGGGAACCTAACTGTGAGGCTCTTGTAGGGAGTCCTGTTTGCAAGCAGGCAAGGGTGGAACCCTCCACTACAGTGCCGTTTTAATTGTATTACCTCAGCCTGGGTATTTCCTTTGCCAGGTTCATATTTCATAGGGAGTTAGTTAAAGGTGTGGTAAAATCTTTACTGTTCCTTCCATGCAGGAAGAGCGCACACCAACTGCAGATGCCTCCTCAGCCTGATGAAGGGTGTTTTTACCCGAAAGCTTGTTAAGAAGAATTTTTCCAACTATCTGAGTTGGTCTATAATAGAAGATACCACATTTACCCAAAGACCCCGGTCTGCCCGTTTCCCCAGACCAACCCCTGTTTGCAACAGTTCATTTTAGACGCAGCCTGGGCTCAGAGAAAAGTTGGAACAGTCCGTTTACCTCAACCTTGCTTGGTGGCAAACAGGACGTGGTCGTGGTTCCTTCGGGTTCTAGTGTTTCATATTTCACAGAGGCGTAAAAGGATGGCATGCTCTTCTGGGCAGGAACTGCTTATTTACTATTACTGACTGAGCATCCTACGTGGGTTGAAATGACCGCGCAATACGCTACACCAGACAACACCGCTGAGCAGCGGAACGCCACAGCGTGTCCCAGTACCAGCAGCGCCCCGCCCACCCCTGGAGCCGGGGAGCCCGAAGCCACGCCCCCTCGGCAGCAACCCGTTCCAGCCCCCCCTCCCCAGCGCGGGGCTCGCCACTTGGTTGGCTGACGGGAGGAGGCTGCGGGCCAATCCCGCGGCGGCTTGCACCCACTCTGCGCCTGCGCGGGAGGTTTGAATCTCCGGTGGCCCGTTGGTTCTGGACTGGCCGGGATTGGGCCGCGGTTGCTACTGACATGGAGCTGGCGGCTCGCGCGCGGTGCGTCACGGGGGCATGGGCCGCTGCGAGCGGCGGTTGTGGGGCACGGGGGGAGAGGCGGCCGCAGCCCGGGGCCTGCCTGCTCCGCGCACCCGGGACCTCCTCGCCCCAGACTGTCCCCGCGCCCTTCCCCTGCCCCATCTGCTGCCCCCCCGCGATCTGCCTCGTGTCTCTTGCGGCCCCCGTGCGGCTGGCTGGCTGCCCCCCACCCCCCGAGGTGCGAGCCTGCCTGGCCTCCGCACCACCCGCACGCTCAGGTTGCCCCGGCCTAGTGCTGGCCGTCTTTGCCATGCCTCTCTCTCTGTCTGCCCTTACAGGGTGTTTGAAGCCCAGATACAGAGCTACCAAGGGGACGACCCGCTGGATCCCTGGGACAGGTCAGTGCTCATGTGTCTGCAGCAGGGGTCTGTCTTTGAAAACCACCGCAGTGGCCTGTTGCTGATGCAGGGGTGTCCTTGCAGGTATGTGACGTGGGCAGAAGGATGCCTTCCCATTCAAGATAGGCAAAAACACGTATCTGCCTTGTTGGAGCAGCTTGTCAAAACTTTCCTGAATGAAAAGCGGTACCACCATGACACAAGATTTGTTAACCACTGCATTGCACTGGTAAGTGTTTACTTATGGATGCCTTCAAAACAGAAATAGGTTGCTGGTGTCTGAATTGAGTTCTTAACAAGGTTTCTATTTCACTACAGCGACTGAGTGCTACTTAAGCCCTGCCAGCCAAAAATACTGTTGCCTTAAGCCAAAATATGGCCCACCAAGTGCTTCTATTTAGCACATGGCAGGTCCCTGTGTGGGGGGCGGTAGGGGGCAACCCAGACTTTGGTATGTACAGCTGGTCACGCTGCCCTTAGCACAGAGCTGCCAGCTGGTAGCCTGCCCTATCCCTGCACGTAGCTTTTGGGCATGCCAGGAGCTGCATTTGACAAGGTAGGATGGGGTAGCACAGTAGCCAGACATGGCTTCCCAGCAACCACCGCCACCCAGGAGCAGGTATGTACCTTGCCTCTGGACCTCAGCCCTACTGCCAAGCCACCTTGGGCCTCCTATTCATCCCACACCCACCACCAGGTAGACACAGTCTCCATGAAGAGTCCAGGACCCGCCACGGCAGGGCGTGCTTGGCCAGGCAGATGGGATGCAGTGGTGGGTGGGCAGGGCTGGGATTGCAGGGCAATGACAGTGTGGGGCCAGGGCCCAGGGCAGAACCATGATCCACGCCCTGCATGTCCCTGTGACTGGTGCCAGTTCCACAAGCTGGGACGTGCAGGGATTGCGCCTGGGTCCACACTGTCATTGCTCTGTGACCCCAACACCCCCTGCCCACCCACAGCCCCATCCCATCTACCTGGCCAAGCATGCCTGGCCCTTGGGGGTTCCAGGTCAGTCTCCATGGAGACCCCACCTGCTCCATCTGGCATGCCTGGTGGTGGCTGTGAGGTAGACAGATGGACCCAGGGTCAGACAACGTAAATTGCCATCTTCCTGAGCTGCTACACCCCCTGCACTACTGCCACGCCAAGTGGTGTTAACAGCTGTGATGGGGCCAAGGCTGGCTCTTACCTCAGCCCTCTGACCCTTGAGCTCACCAAAACTCCTTAAGTGGCACCCCCCAGCCAAAATAATTGTCCACATCTGCCTTAAGAGGAGCACCGCTGTACTTATTTGAGAAATGTATCTGAATTTTGGAGTGAGCTTTGTCTTCTGTTTTAAAGAGATGCCATGTTAACAAGCATTTAATCCATGTAACCCTTAGCTGAAAATGTAAAGAGCATAAATGATTACCTGAATGATGAGCAGGGATCCTAGTTTTCTCTGATTTAAAAAAAAAAATCACAAATTCTCTGATAAAACCCAGAAAATCCATTATTAAAATTAAAAGCCCCCAACAGCCCCCTGCCCTACTTGTGCATCTTGCCCCCACCCACAGCCCCTGGCCCTGCTGGAGGGAGCCCCCAGATGCCAGGACTATGGGGCCAGGGACCCAAGTCTGTAGCTCCCTGCCCCCAACAGCAGGCAGCTGCAGCAGAAGCAGCATGGAGCCTGCTCAGGTTGGGGTAGGGCCAGCCCCTGGCTCCCCCCAGACCTGCCATAGGGGCCGCCAGCCCCGTGCAAGGCCCACGTACCTCAGGCTTCAGGAGCAAAGAGTGAAGCGGAGTGGAGCTGTGGCTGACTGAGAGCCTCAGGCCCCGCCCTTTTCCCCCTCCCCCTTCTTCTCTGGGCAGAGCAGAGGGTTTCCCGCTCTGTTTGCAAATAGCTCTTGCAGACTGGAGCTCAACTTGCCTGCAGAGCTGTTTGCAAAAGCAGGGAATCTGTAGTTTTCTCTGGTTTTCCATGGGAAATGGAAAACCAGGATCCCTGGTGATGAGGAATGAGTATGATCCATTATAAGTACTTTTTTGTTTAGCTTATGTCACTTACCCCAGAATCATAGAGAAGTTGGGCTGGAAGGGACTTTCGGAGGTCCAACCCCCTGCTTGAGGCAGGATCATCCCTATCCAAATCATCCCATATAAACCACACTCTAAACTCTACGTAAGGCTACAACAACCCTGACAAAACATAGACCTAATACTCTAGCCTGCCATAAATAACACAGGGGGATCTTGGCAGCCAATGTCCTGCTTCTATAAAAATGTTTTCAATACATGCTCAAGAGGTTCCTGGTAGAGGGCCAAGCCCACAAGGGCTCTGTGAAATGGCATCGTTCCGTTTTGACTTGAGTTTTGAGGTTTCGACGGAACAGATTTTTGTTCTGAATTTCATTTCAATTCGAAACCACTTGTCCATTTTGCTTCACCCATAGGCTATAATGGAGCAGCTCGAAACAGCCTCTCTCATCCGGCAGGCAGATCGGGGGCCGCAACCCCTGAAAGCTATGCCTGTCCTCCTGGGACTGTGGGCCCCCAATCTGCTTGCCAGATGAGGGAGGGAAGCCGGGTGCTGCCACCTTGGACCAGGGAGGTGGGGAAGGGAACCGAGCCCAATCATTCAGTTCTCCTCCCCAGCAAATGGGATCCATTGGGCTGAGTTCCCATCCCCAACGCTATGACGATTGGCTTCCCACAGCCTGGTTGTGGGAGGCAGGGAGAGCCAGGGCTGCGCTTCTGGCTGAGCCACCTGGGGCACAGAGTCACTGGGAGCACAGCCCTGGCTTCCCCCGTCTCCCACCTGCTGGCTACTTCAAAACTTGAAATGTTTCGACTAGCCTCGTTTTGTTTCGAAGTCCTTCATTTTGATTTGATTTTACTGTTTCAAGCTCAAAGTGAGTCAAAACAGTGTTGAATTGAAACAGCTGGCGAGAATTTCACACAACCCTAATGCCCACCACTACAGAGGAAGGTAAAAATCCCCCACAGTCCATACCAGTCTGACCTTGGGGTAAAATTCCTTCCTGACCCCAAATATGGCAATCATTCTAACCCTGAATAACTAGATAGATTGACAGGAACTGCAATATTATCAGTGCTGAGACTATAGTTTGGCTGTTTAGTCCTGCATTCTCTATCATTGCTGTCAGATATGTCTGAAACAGGCTAATGGGAAACATTAGGCAGTCTTCAATGAAGGACACCATTCTTGTTCTGCCTGTAGATCCTGCATTAATGAACATGTATTTGCATCTTTTTTTTTCTTCTTTGTAGGCAGCATTCTTGAATACTCCTAGTCAATTTTTTGACTACCTCTACAGCCAAGGAATTGGCACCAAAGTATCTGCATTCTATATTACTTGGGCTCAGTACCTTGGGAATGAAGGTAATATGCAAGAAGCTGGTGCCACTCTTCAAAAAGGTATTCACAACCAGGCAGAACCGATGGAAAAGCTGCAGCAGCTGTACAGGTAGTTCTTGTGCTCTTCCTTATTTGGAAGACTTATCTGTCTACTTGCTGGCAAACGCATTTGTTCAAAAGAGTGGTTAAGGAGACAGAGCACTTTACTACCCATATTACTCTCTCCCCATAGCAGGGAAAGATTACTGAATTTCCTTTGAAAGGGTCACACCAGATGAGCATCAGCACTTTCTTAGTGTTCAGTATGTTCAGTATAGTTTTGTGGGTGTCCTTCAGTATATTAGTTATTGAAAGAAAAGTATTGTATCCACAATGAAGACATAACAGGGTCTAGAACTTGATCCTGTCTTGTTTTTAGCAAGCCAAAGAATCAGCCATATGCTATTCTTTACTTTATTGATCTAGTTTTAAAAATACAAAATAAGGATAGCCTGTTTCACATCAAGCATCATATTTTGCAAGCCACTTCTGTTATGGTGCAAACTTGCTGTGTTTAGTATTGAGGACGATGGTATTTGAATTGTAGTGTTGATATAGCTCTGCTTCAGTTCTCCCCCGGTGTTTGAGTGTTCTTAATCCTTTCTGTAAGCAGAAATATCTCTGTTGACTTGAAGATGCTGTCTTGCTTATGCTTCTCCTCTTTGGTTTGTCGGGGGGGGGGGGGGGTTGTTTGTTTTTTTCCCCTTTGTGTTGCTATTCCTGGAATTGGAGTATTAAAATAAAGCCTTTATAACTTCACAAGCATGATCCTAGCAGAGAAGGTTTTAGCAGGAAGTGCATATATTCAACTTAAGGGAGTGGATATGTTGACAATACAGACTCTCTCTGTTTCTAGCTTCATATGTTCTAGGTTAAAGAACACCTGCCTAAGGAAGAGTGTGCTTCTTCAGATTCAGTATTTGTCTTGAAATCTTTTGTTCCAGGTGGCAGTCTACAGTGTTTTACCTTTTAGGTTGTAGCCCCCAGTCCATTCTGCAGTGCCCCAGCTCTCCCTGCCCTGTACTGAAGGCTGCCCCTACTACAGCCTCTGCTTACGCTTGCCACCACATGCCTCTGATTTCCTTCACACCAGCATGGGAAACGGAGGCTGCGCTTGTGAGGGTGAGAGAGCAGCCCCCGCCATGGGGCAGGAAAGGCTGGGGCAGCAGTGCGTGGCCTAGGTGCTGTGAAGCAGATCAGGTGCCCTCCTCTCCTTGTTGTTCACCTGTGTGGCCTAGATCTTGCCCATGGGCTGTAGATTACTGACTACTGTGCTAGGAGGTTAAAAACTGAAAAATAGTTCACTTCTTGATATCTTCTGCAAAGGATGGAATAATACTCATCTGCAGTAATGTAAAATGGGATTGTCCAACTTCTTGCTAATAAGTCTAGATGAAATTGTAGCTGTTTACTTGGGGGAGGACTGAGTTGGCTCATCTCAAAGATGCAACCGTAAGGGGAGGACAAGAGATGCTCTCCTTTCTCTGCTGAATGAATTTGAACCCTGAATGGAGTAACACCTCCCTGACACTTCTTCCCTGCAGCAGTGTTGCCAGCTTAGATATCTTTGTATGGCACTGCTTCAGTTATGGCCTGTAACTGCCATCCAGCCAGTTGGATGGTGCTGATTACGTACTGGGGAAGGGGGGGAGCAGATGTACATAATATTAAAAGTATCCCAATGGAGAAACTGATCGTTCTAGTTTTTCTGAAATCCAATTTGAATTAGAACCACTGTGAGTATTTAACCGATATGGTGCTTAAGTATGCATATGACTTGAAGCACAAAAGTTGATTCTTCTGTAATTGGACTGCTGGCATGCTTGAAGTAAATATGTATGTGACTGACCATTGTTGAATCAGGAACTATAAAAAGAAAGTAGGAGCTGTTGGAGAAAGAGAAAAAAAATCTGCATTTCCATTCTTCCAAGACTGTTTTTGTTTCATATTGTAGTTTGCTTCACAAGCATTTCTAATGCATGCAAAATCACAAGTTTTTCCCTCTAAACTAAAACATCGTGCTATACAAGAATATATTGTAAGATTAAGTTACTCTTCCTGTCCTCTCTTCACATCTCTGCCACAACTTCAGCTATGGCAGCAGTAAATATATGATCTTGTTACCATGCACCCAAGGTGCTCATGACTTCAATGGTATATTTTAGACGTGGCAGTGATGTCTCTCACCAGTCAGATGACTGATAGCGTTCCATGAGAACTGTGGGCTGTGGAATGTCAGCCTCTAAGAATATGGGCATGCAGGATGTGTGCTCGTGCAGTCGTAACTCTTGTAACAAGCTTCCCTCTCTGTGAATTTTAGAGTTGTGTTTTTAAGTGTGAACATCATACATGGAAATCTAAGGGATTTATTTCCCTATTTCTCTGCAATGTAGGCAGTTCCAGAGTTGCATATTTCAGAATTCTCCTCCGATCCAAGGTAAGGCTAATGAAATATTCAACTATAGCTTCCTTCGTGTTAATTTGAATAAATCCAAGCTAAATGTGTATATATAAATAGCCACATCTCTCTTTAGGTGCTCTTTCTCCTAAAGTCATGTTTCATTCATCAATGTGTAACCTTGCATAAGTAAACTGCTAAAGGCTTCCTCTTGTCAGTTAATTGGAAATATTTGCTGTCAGTACCCCTTCAGCTTCTAAGGGTTATGCAAGTAAGTATTACCATTATGCAATACAATGCATAAGATTGCAATTGCAACCTTTAAATAAAAGCTATCCCAAAAAAGCTTCCATTCACATCCAATGACACTACTGTAGTAAAACAACCAGAACTTGTTTAAGACTTTCTCTATATAGTAATATGGGAATGTTCCTGTTGTACGAATAAATGGGAACACTTCCTATCATTGGGTTTGTAGGTTGAAGAAGAATGGGTGAGAAGCAAAGTTGCAGTTGTAACATGGCATCAGATATGCATCCAAAAATCTAGAGGTTCTTTTGTTAAAAAACCTCCATGCTAAAATATGCAGCTCCCTTGACTTGCTAGTTTCAGTTGGGTCTCACGTAATTGCAATTGAAAAGATCACTCAGGCCATAGGTTTTTCATAGTTTCATACCTTCTAGGGTCAGAAGGGACCTGAGTAGATCTTCTAGTCCGACCCCCTCCCATGGCAGGAAAAGAGTACTGGGGTCAAACGACCCCAGCAAGGTGTTCATTTAACCTCCTCTTGAAAACCCCCAGGGTAGGAGCCTGCACCACTTCTCTTGGAAGTTGGTTCCAGATCCTAGCCGCCCTGACCGTGAAGTAGTGCCTCCTGATATCAAGCCTAAATCTACTCTCTGCCAGCTTGTGACTGTTATTCCTGGTCACTCCTGGCAGTGCTCGGGGGAACAGGGACTCCCCCAGTGCCTGCTGATCCCCTCCTGACTAGTTTATAACAGGCCACTGAATCCCCCCTCAGCCTTCTCTTTTTGGAGGCTGAACAGGTTCAGGTCCTGTAGCCTCTCCTCATAGGGCCTGCCGTGCTGTCCCCTGATCATGCGAGTGGCCCTCCTCTGGACCCTCTCGATGCTGTCCACATCCCTCTTGAAGTGCGGTGCCCAGAACTGGACGCAGTACTCCAACTGCGGCCTGACCAGTGCCACATAGAGGGGGAGGATCACCTCTTTGGACCTGCTCGAGATGCATCTGTGGATGCATGACAAGGTACGATTGGCCTTCCTGACTGCCTCCCCACACTGCTGGCCCATGTTCATCTTGGAGTAAATGATGACTCCAAAATCCTTTTCCGCCTCTGTGCTGACAAGGGGAGTTCCCCAACCTGTAGGTATGGTGCTGGTTATTCCTCCCCAGGTGCATCACTTTGCACTTGCCTGTGTTGAATCCCATCCTATTCTCATCTGCCCACCCTTGTACCTGTCCAGGTCCAATTGTAGCCTGTTGCTTCCTTCTAGTGTGCCCACATCCCTCCACATCTTGGTGTCATCAGCAAATTTGAACAGGGTGCTTTTTACCCCCTTGTCCAAGTCACTGATGAAGATGTTGAACAGTGCGGGCCCGAAATCAAGCTAATGATTTTAAAATTGCTTAGTTAGTGGGGCACCTAATTTGAAAAACAACAGGTTCTTTCTCCCTTCCTTCTCCTTTCCTCTCCTTAGGAGTCCATCTGAGACTCACAGGTGAGCACTTTACTCAAGTCTAGATTTTTCCTACTTATAGTAAAGACTATCTTTTTGTTATGTAGCTTTTACACTCACTGACTGTATTGTGTCCTTTAGTATCTGCTGCTCAGCCTCCTCAGAATTCCCAGTCTACAAATCAAATGGCTCCTCCAAAAGATGTCCCTGACCCTGGTGATCAAGCATGTGTCATCAAAAATCAGGTAATTATAATAAAATATTTATATTTGAGAGAGATTATGGTTTGTTTTAGTGGTTGTGCCTTGAGCATGTAAATATGGGCTCAGGACTCCAAAGTCTGGGGATCACAAATTCCTTTTAGGACCTTAAACACCTATTGGATAGAGAAATTGTATTCCATGTTGTGAAAGTTCCCTGAGTTAAACCTTCCAGTAAACATGCTATTTATTATATATGGGTAGTAATAATGTCTTCAGTATATTTAATGAGCACCAAAACAGAAACAAGCCCTTTTAACTCCTGAATTTTCAAGTATCAATAATACCAGCTAGCAGGCTGCATGCTTTTTTATACTTTCACCAGTTATATTGATCTTTTGCCATCTTGGAATTGCGGT
This sequence comes from Crocodylus siamensis, assembly GCF_052110815.1. Lineage (NCBI taxonomy): Eukaryota > Metazoa > Chordata > Crocodylia > Crocodylidae > Crocodylus > Crocodylus siamensis. The sequence continues at coordinate 204,991,166 of NC_143395.1, forward strand.
CTTGTGATCTTTTAATGTGTGAATTTTTTGAAGTGTTGATAGACTGGACAGGGTGCAGGAAGAGCTACAAGAATGAAATGGGATGTGTAAAAACTTCCATAGAGTGAGAACTAAAAAAATTCTACCTATTTACTCAAAAACATTTAGGGAGTGATTTATTCCTGGTCCACAAGTACCTATCTGGAAAAGCTGTTAGAAGACTTAACTCATCAGGCAAAGGCATAACAGGACCCAGTGGCAATGAGCCTGAAGTAGACAATTTCAGATTTAGATTAGGAATATGTTGTTATGAGCATGACTTATTATTTAGACCAGTGGTGCTTACCCTGTGGCCTGAAGGCTGGGCCATACCCAGCCCCTGAAGTGGCTGGATCTGGCCCACGAGACAGGGGATCAGTGAGTAGGAACCAGCTCGGCCTGGCACATCCCCTGTTGTGCACTTCACTGCTGTTCAGCTCCACAGTCTCTCTTTCTGTCTCTCTCTTTCCTGCTACTCCCCCTGGAGGGGAGTGGTGGTCTGCAATGCAGCTGAGTTGCAAGGACTCAGCCCACTGCTCTAAAAGGCTGAGCACCACTGCATTACATGAATTCATGAAAGGATGTGGATATGGTGGATTCTCCATCATTTGGAATCTTCAGATCAAGACAGGATGCCCTAAAACTGCTCTAACTAAGCCACAAGGCATGGGTTTGCTTGAATCAGAGTGAAATTATCTGGCCACCTTTATATAGGAAGTCAGGCTATATGATGACTATGGCACATTCTTCCCTCAGTCTGTGAAATGGCCAAGTGTCTTCCTTAAGTTCAGGATGATCTGTAACCTGCCCTAGTAACCTGAATATTTCATGTTTATTTTTGGGGTGTGTGACTTTGCATAGGCAACAGTGAATCCAATCTATCCTTTTGTTGCTCATTTAGCTTGATATAAGGTCCTCTGTCACTTTTTGGTTTTGACTAACCTGAACTTGTTGAGTTTTGCTGTGGCACTGATTTCCTAGATTTCCTTCTCTTCCCTTTTAAATCATTAACTGGTAGCTAGTGACACCTCATTAACTTGTTAATTTTGAAAATTGTTCTTGTTTCTGTTTTGTCTTATGTTTTCGCTTGTTTTAGGGTTGGCAGGCTACTCAATTAATTGACTGGTCATATAATGCCAATAGACAGTCAGCTGACCAGTCAATTATTTGACTGCAGTAAACAATTGTCAAATATTCAGTAAAGCCAAGGATGTCTTTTTGTAAGGGGGTGGCCTACCTTTTTTATTGCATTTTAGTGTCAGGAGGATTATACACCTTGCCTCAGTCCTGCAGAAGTCAGGCTATATATACACGCTCCATTTAGGAGCAGGCACCCACAGCCCTTTTTTTCCCTTCCCCCAGTAAGACGTATGGGGCTGCAGGAGCTCCTCTGTACTGAAGAAAGAACCAAAGCCAGCATAAAAAATTTTCTTGTGTTGGCTGTCTGTGGTGCCTGCAAGCAGCACCAAATTCAAACAGCAACATGCTTGAAGAGTTGGCCTGCTGCCCACTTAGCATTTTAAAAACTAGTTTTTGTCTTTTATAGTTACTATGTATGTTGCAATTGTCTCTTTAATTGGTAACTGTTCAGGTGACCATGGAGTTTTGAGACAAAAGCCAAGGGAAAGAAAAACTGCTCAGTTGTGAATATTACTTACATTTAAACTTACCTAACATTGACGGTTATAAAAATTTATTATAGTGTTTGGATTTTTTAGTCTGCAATTCAGTTGTTTCACAATAACAGTTAACTAACTGTTTGTAATTAGCACAAATATCTAACCTACTGAAGATTAAAGTCTCTTGTCACTGCTCTAATAAATTTAATGCTTAAAATACATGACTATTATTTGATAGCATTTGACCAATCAGTTACCCAATCCTAGTGGTACTTTCTCATATATGACTAGTTGCCTTAATGGTTTCTCATGAAAGACTTTCTCACCATTCTTCTTTTTATTGTCTTCTTTAACAAGGAGACTATGATGCAGCCAGACTTGTGCTTTGTGGCTGGACAGTTTTAAAATATCCCCAAATCATATAATAAAGGTCCAGAAGCATAACAGTGATTTCTATGCCCTTATACAAATAATGTGACCTCAAATAGCACTTGTATTCTGGGTTAAATTATTTTCTACTTTTGCAAGATCCTCTGGACTATAAAATGAATTTGAATTCAAATGGAATAATCACTCTTTTATTAAAAAAGCCTTTGTTCTTTAGGATTCAGTGTCAAAGAGGAAAGGTAGCAGGAGGGCTGGGAAGCCCTCCTGACTTAATAGGAACATTGCGATCCTCTTAAAAAAGAAAAAAAGAGGTGTACCCACAGTGGAATCTACAGACGGTCCTCAAGGAGGACTATACTTCAGTAGCCAGCACTTGTAGGGAAATAATCAGGAAAGCCAAGGCGGCGACTGAGTCTAGGTTAGCCAGGGGAATCAAGGACAATAAGAAGTTCTTCTTTAGGTATGTAGGTAGTAGAAGAAAAACAAATGGAAGTGTGGAACCTCTGCTTAACACCTTGAGACAGCTGGTAACCGACATTCAGGACAAAACTGAACTCTTAAATGCCCACTTTGCTTCGGTATTTCACCAGACCATGGGGAAAGTCAAGCGAGATAAGGCTCATAGGGGGCATGCTGGGACTGACAGCCTCCCCGCTGTGGATGCTGAGCAGGTGCAATACCAACTAGAAAAGCTAGACATTTATAAGCCAGCGGGACTGGATGGACTCCATCTGAAAGTGCTGAAGTTGCTGGCTGAGGTTGTTGCGCAACCCCTGGCAAGGCTCTTTCAGAATTCATGGCATACGGGGAGATCCCTGAGGATTAGAAGAGGACCATCTTCAAGACCTGGCAACTATAGGCCAATCAGCCTAACCTCTATCCCAGGGAAAATCCTGGAAAAGCTCCTTAAAGAATCTGTGCGTGATATGCTTGCAGAAGGTAAGATTCTGAACAACAGCCAGCATGGCTTTGTTGTGAGTGGGTCTTGTCTTACCAATCTCATCTCCTACAACCAGGTCTCTTGCCACCTGGACATGGGAGACAAGGTAGATGTTATATACCTACACTTCCAAAAGGCTTTTGATATAGTATCCCACGATAACCTTGTGGGAAAACTGGAAAATTGTGGGCTCAGCTGCTTGATGATTCAGTGGGTGGGAAACTGGCTACAGGGTAGGACCCAGGGAGTTCCCATGGGTGGATCCGTGTCGCCTTGGCACAAAGTGGCCAGAGGTGTCTCTCGGAGGTCTGTGGCCAAGTTTGTGGATGACACCGGTTATGGAGAAGTGTGGCCATGCCAGAAGATCAATTGAAGATCAAGTGGACCTGGACAGGCTAGGGAGTTGGGCAGACTGAAACCAGATGAAGTTTAATACTTCCTAGTGCAAGGTGCTCCACCTGGGGGCAAATAACCCTCAATACACATACAGGCTCGGAGGAGACGGACTAGAAGGCTTGGAGGGTTGGACTAGAAGATCTACAAGGTCCCTTCCGACCCTACTTCTATGAATCTATGAGACGGCTTGACCTGTACCACGGCTGAATGGGACCCTAGGGGTAATGATTGACCACCACGTGAACATGAGCCATCAGAGTGATGTGGTGGCCAGCAGAGCAAACAACATGCTGGCATGCATCAACTGATGCATCTTGTGTAAAACTAAGGAAGTGATACTCCCGCTGTACTCAGCACTGGTGAGACCACAATTGGAGTACTGCATCCAGTTCTGGGTGCCGCACTTCAATAAAGACATGGAAAAACTTGAGAGGATCCAGAAAAGAGCCACCCGGATGATCAGGGACTTGCAAGACAAGCCATACAAGGAAAGGCTGAGAGGGACCTGGGCCTCTAGCCTAAAGAAGAGAAGGTTGAGAGGAGACTTGATAGCAGCTTACTGCTATATCAGAGGTGTGCATCAGGAGCTCAATGAACAAGTGTTCCCTAGGGCACACCTGGAGAAGACCAGGACCAATGGATACAAACTCCTGGAAGGCTGCTTCAGGCTTATTACCTTGAAAAACTCCTTCACAGTCAGGGTGTCCAGACTGGAATAAACTCTCTCCAGAGGTGGTGCAGCCACCTACCCTGGGGTTTCTAAGAGCAGACTGGACAGTTACCTCCTTGTGGTCACTTGACCTTGGTTGTCTTCCTGCCTAGAGCAGGGGGACTGGACCCGATCTGCAAGGTCCCTTCCAGACCCTAACAATTTATGAAATGCTGGATGAGAAACATTGGAATGATTAGATGAAACTTCACCCAAATTGGACAGTGTGATCTACACTATTATCTAAAGCTAGTCTGTATTATAATGGGCTTGGTGCTATCTGCACTGATCAGCAAGTTATGTTGGAACATAACTGAGGACGAGGGATCCTGGTTTTCCCTGATTATTTGAAAATTTGCAGTTTTTTGGTTTTTTTTAAATTGCAAATTCTCTGATTTTTAAAAACCCCAAAATCCATTATTAAAATGGAAGGCCCCTCCAGCCCTGCCAGAAGGGCCCTCTAACTGCCAGAGCTACAGGGCCAGGGACCCGAGTCTACAGTTCCCTGTCCTCGGCAGGAGGTGGGGGCTGCTGCAGCGGAGCAGAGCATGGAGCCTGGCTCTCCCCACCCACCCTGCCTGCAGATGGGTGGTGAGCAGCAGCTCCCCACCGCTCTGCGCAATCCCAGGGGGCAGTAGGAGATCTGTGCCACCCTGATCTATGCGTGGTGTGGGTGCACGGTGCCTGTTGAGGCACAGGTTGCTGCCCTGCTGCCCTCCCCTGGGGCCTCTGCAGCCCAGTGGGTGCAATCTGGCACTGCAGGGCAGAGCAGAGTCGTGTAGGGGTCTCCTTGCTGTTGCAAGCTCTGCACTGCCCTGGAGACATGTACCCTGTGAGCATGGCGGCAGTGAAGGGCACAGCCCCATGCTGCTGCTGTGCATTCAGGGGGTGCGTTGTTGCCAGGGCAGCACAGAGCTCACGGTATCAAGGAAATCCTTGTATGGCTCTGCTGTTCTCTGCACAGCTGAATCGCACCTGCTGGGCTGCAGAGGCCCCTGGGGGGTGGGGGTGAGGGCAGCAGGGCAGGGAGCCTGAGCCCCACAGCAGGCAGCCCACGCCTGCCCCCACCCTGCACACAGATCTAGGGGGCACAGATCCCTCCCCCCTGGGAGTGCGCAGAGCAGTGGAGAGTCGGCACCCCCCACTGTCTGGACAAGCTGCCTGCAACCTAGTCCATGCCTTGCTGCTCAGCCCCTGGGTCTTGCTGCCGTTGGTGCCTTGTCATCTTTGAGAGGCAGCCACACACAGATGAAAATACATTTTCTAAATTGTTTTAGGGACCCTGTGGCCCGAATAGAAAGGCCTGGCTGGCCAGATCTGGCCCACAGGCTACATGTTGCCTGCCCCTGTGCTATGTTGTTTTATTCATATGGTTCAGTTTGAGAATGTAACTAGTAATGTAGCTTGCTTCTACCTACAGTGCTGAACTGGGCCATTTTTCATGTTGGCCTGGAATGCTGTGTAGTGCAGGGATGTCAAATATGGCCTGCAGGCCAGTGCTGGCCCATAGAGCCCTGTGATCTGGCTCATGGGCCTCAGCCTGATGTGGTCTAGTGTGGGCTGAACCCAACGGTGCAGGCACTATGCACGGTGCAGGCGAGCACTGCTTGTGGTGCCCCACTGGGATGTCCCTATGTGCTGGCTCTGGTGCATGGTTCTGTAGACGCGATGATACCTTGGGAGTTGTCCCACTGTGATTGGAAAAGGGCAAACAGCGCCCATCTTTAAGAAAGGGAAAAGGGAAGGATCCAGGGACCTACAAACCAGTCAGTCTTGCCCCAGTCCCTGGAAAAATCATGGAGCAGATCCTCAACAAATACATTTCTAAGCTGTTGGAGGAAAAAAGTTGATTAGGAACGGTTGGCATAGATTCACTAGGGGAAAGTAATGCCTGACCAACCTGATGATGAGATGACTGGCTCTGTGGATGCAGGGAGAATGGTGGATGTGGTATACTTTGATTTTAGCAAGTCTTTTGATACAGTCTCCCACAATGTTCTTGCAGGCAAGCTAAGGAAGTACAGGCTGGATGAATAGACTGTAAGGTGGATAGAAAACTGACTGAAGCATCAGGCTTAGAGAGTAGTAATCAATGGCTCAATGTTTGGTTGGCAGCCGGTATCAAGGGGAGAGCACCAGAGGTCAGTCTTAGAGCCAATTTTGTTCAATGTCTTCATCAATGACCTGGAAGATGGCATAGAATGCACCCTCAGCAAGTTTGCAGATGACACTGAACTGAGGAGAGTAGCAGATACACTAGAGGGTAGGGCTAGGATTCAGAGTGACCTAGACAAGGTGGAGGATTGGGCCAAAGGGAATCTCCTGAGTTTCAACAAGGACAAGAGCAAAGTTCTGAACTTAGGGTGGAACAATCCCATGCATCAGGACAGGCTGGGGACTGACTCGCTGGGCAGCAACTGCAGAAAAGGACCTGGAGGCTATGGTGGACAGTAAGCTGAATGAGCCAACAGTGGAAATGTGCCCTACTTGTGGAAAAGGCTAATGACATACTGGGTTGCATTGGTAGGTGTGTTGCCAGCAGGTCAAGGGAAGTGATTATTCCCCTCTATTCAGCACTGGTGAGGTCACATCTAGAGTACTGTGTTCAGTTTTGGGCTCCCCGCTAGAGAGAGGATGTGGACAAATTGGAGAGAGTCCAGTGGAGAGTGACAAAGATGGTGACGGGACTGGGGGATAGACTTATGAGGAAAGACTGTGGGAGCTGGACTTATTTTGTCTAGAGAAGAGGGGACTTAATAGCAGCCTTCAACTATCTGAAGGGGGCTCTAAAAGAGGATGGAGCTAGACTGTTCTCAGTGGTGGCAGACAACAGAGCAAGGAACAATCGTCTTAAGTAGCAGCAAGGGAAGTTTAGGTTAGATGTTAGGGAGATTTTTCTCACTAGGAGGGTAGTAAAACACTGGAACCAGGTTACCCAGAGAGGTGGTGAAAGCTCCATCTGTGGAGGTTTTCAGAACCCAGGTAGACAAAGTTTTGGCTGGAATGATCTAGTTGGAGATGGTCCTATTTTGAACCAGGGGTTGGACTAGATGACCTCTTGAGGTCCCTTCCAACCCATACTTTCTATGATAAGGCTAACAAAGGTTAATAAAGTAATTCACAAGCTTTCTAATATGCACTTCTATGTTAACTATATAAAAAACCATGCCGTTCTGACACACAACTACATAATAATTAGAAATATGAATAAAAGCAAATAAATTTTGATTTTACTAGTTATTGAATCATAGATGATTAGGTTTTGAGGCAGGACTGTCCAACATCTGGATAGTCAGTGGTCTCATTCTGTGTGAGTGACAGACATGGGCAGGCAGGCATGCACCTCCCTCCTTTCCCTCCCAGGGCCAGGGCTACTCCAGTTTCTTCCCGGCAGCTGTGCTCAGACCAAACAGGTGGGGTGAGTAGAGGAGGGGCTACAGGCGGCAGCTACAGCTACCCCAAAATTTGCCATAACCCCCCCACTTCCCACTATTGCCACCATCTGGCCCTAGCACAGCTGGAAGAAGAAGCTGGAGCAGCCTTGGCTCTGAGCCCACAGTGACAGCCTGCCATCACCCTGTGCACAGATCTTGGGGCCATCTGCCCCCATGGGTGCATACAGCGGCAGGAGCTGCCCTCACCCTCCCTGTCCCCTAGATGAGATGCTGGCTCCATTCCACACCCCTCCGCACCTTGACTGTGCAGTGCCTGCCTCTGCTGGTTCCCCTGCCCCAGCCCCACTCCCTTCTTCATCCTGGGGACTTTGATCTGCTCCCACATGCTCCTTCCCTCGCAACAGACTTACCAGCCAAACACTGCTCTCCAAGCTGCCGGGTTCCATATGGACAATCGGATCGGTATTGGCTGATATGGCTGGTCAATAATCAGCCATTGGTATCACGCCAAAAAATCTTTATTGGTGCACCCCTGATAAATTGGTAAGGAGTAAGGGGTGAGCAGCAAGTCTAGTACAAGGGCAGGAGAGCAGCCTTTGGTACAGAGCAAGGTGGGGGCTGGAACAGCAACAGCAGGCTAGAAGCAAACCTGCCTTTAGACCCAGCTGCCTTATTGTGGCCTGCCACTCTTTAAAACAGGGGCAAGCAAAATATGGCCCACGAGCTAAATCTGGCCTACCAGGCCATTCTATCCAGCCTGCAGGACCCCTAAAACATTTAGAAAATTACAATTTATTCTCCCCTGGTTGCCTGTCAAAGATGACAGGAGCCAGGGGCAATAGGATGCAGGGGGAGCCAGCAAGAGGAACAAGCAGCCCAGAAGTGAGGCCTGCCTCGCCCCACCCTGCCCAACTGGAAGCCTCTGCCTAGAGGCCTGGGAGCATGGGGCTGTTCCCACCTCCTTGTGCCCAAGAGGGAAATTCAGATAAAAGTGGGGGAGGGTGGCAGGGGAGGACTGTGGACTGAGTAAGTTCTCAGGGCTGGGCAAGGCCAGCTTCTGCCAAGTCCTACAGTTGTGGCCATGCAGCTGGGAACCATGTGGTGCTGAAGCACTGTAGCAGCAGGCAGGAAAGTGGTGAAAGCAGCAGCAGACAGGAGGAGCATAGCAACAGCCAGCCAGGAGCGTGGGGCCCATGCTGGTGCACTGGGCCCAGAGTGGAGCAGCAGGAGTGCAGAGCTCAGGCTCTATGGGAGGGCTCTATGGAGCTGGACTGGGATGCACCAGCAAGGAGAGCGGGGAGCCCGTCTGGCTCCGTAGGGTATCTGCCAGCCTGGCCCCATGCTCCTGCCACCCCACTCTGGGCCCCTGTCGGCTCTGGGACACCAATGTAGGCCTATGCTCCCACTCAGCTGTCGCTGCGCTCCTGCGCACCCACTCGCTGCCACTCCCCACCACCGCCTGCTGCTTTCAGCACTTCCCTGCCGACTCACCGGCCGCTCCAGCACCATGTGGCTCCCGGCTGCATATCTGGAAAGCATGTGGGGCCCGAGTAATGAGGGAGGAACAGAGTATGTTGGGGTGGGGGGTGGTGCCACGAGTCCTACACATACTCCACCATACACATGCACCCACATCCTTCACGCACCCCAGCCACCCTCCCCTCTGCTCGTCCTTCTGTCTCAGTAGGTCAGGCACTGGATGAGAGGGTGCCACTGAAGGTCACGCTTCACTGCCTTTTATTCCTTTCTGGCAGACTTGTGTGATTCCCCCAGCATCATCTTGACTACCCAGTCCAGAGGTTGCTGTTCCATGTGGGTCTTGAGTAGTACCTGACAGCTGTTGGTCACAGGGGTCTCTGCCTGCTGGTATCTGAAGGTTTGGGAGTCCACCCTTAACTTATTGACTTAATGCCTGTATTGTCATGGGTTACAGGAATAGTCTATAGGATGAGTGCCCAGTTCCAGGAATCAGTTCTTTAGCTTGATTAGCTTAAAATGGAGTTCCTTTGGCTAGGCTATCGTCTGCTGATGATCATCATTCACTCGCGTTCACTCAACATATTTTATCACTTTACAATTACAGTTTCACTGCAGTTTTAACTGGTCCAGGGTGTAACTTCATTCCGCAGGGAGTACATCCCTTAAGAGTTTAAAAGTATAAAATATGAAATGCCAGGGTAAAGATGAGACAGATGAAATATGAAAGAAAATGCACTGTGAGAAATATATAAAAATGCAATGCGAGGCAGTGAGGCTCAAAGGCTGCTGGGGATAGTAAGTGAATTAGCATCAGGATATATTTACAGTCTTTGCAGTGGATGTTTTAGTTCTTTTGTTTTCTTTATTGACACTCAGCTTAATCAATATGTAGATGTAGTTTCTAGGCTTTCTCCTACAGAAAGCCACTTCAGCTTTCTGGCTTGCTCTGAGCCTTGCCACATCCATGCAATGGGTGTGCTAGGTCTCTGCCAATACTGAGAAGGAAAAGAAATGCACAAAGTGGGGGTGCGGGAAGGTTGCAGGCAAGAAGGGACTTCTGTTATATCAGTGTCCAGAAGGGAAATGTACAAAGGGGGCTTTCTGCTACACTTCTGGTCACAAGATGAAGACCAGAGAGCAGGGCACCTGTCAAGAGGTGGAGCTACCCATGCAGCCTTGACAGTTTACCAAAACTCAGTAAACGGCCCTCCAGCTGAAATAATTGCCCACCCCTGCCTTAAAGGTTGCCGGCCCCTGGCCTCTCTTAGTTTCATAGTTTGTAGGGTCCGAATGGACCTGAGCAGATCATAGATTCTGGCCCCCTGCCAAGGCAGGAAAGAGTAGTGGGGTCAGATGACCCCAGCAACGTGTACATCTAGCCTCCTCTTAAAGACCCCCAGAGTAGGAGCCAGCACCACTTTGCTTGGAAGTTGGTTCCAGATCCTAGCCACCCTGACCATGAAGAAGCGCCTCCTGATATCTAGCCTAAATCTATCCCCTGCCAGCTTGTGACCATTATTCCTAGTCACTCCTGGTAGTGCTTGGGGGAACAGGGACTTCCCCAGTGCCTGCTGGTGCCCTCTAACTAGTTTGTAACAGGACATTAGATCCCCCCTCAGCCTCCTCTTGTGGAGGCTGAACAGGTTCAGATCCCGTAGCCTTTCCTCGTAGGGCCTGCCCTGCTGCCCCCTGATCATGCAGGTGGCCCTCCTCTGGACCCTCTCCATGTTGTCCACATCCCTCTTGAAGTGCAGCACCCAGAACTGGACGCAGTACTCAGTTCCAGTGTCGTATAGAGGGGGAGGATCCTTTTCTGCCTCTGTACTGACAAGAATGGAGTTCCCCAACCTGTAGGTATGGTGCCGGTTGTTCTTCCCCAGGTGCATCACCTTGTACTTGTCGGTGTTGAATCCCATCCTATTGTCATCTGCCCACCCCTGTAACCTGTCTAGGTCTGATTGCAGCCTATTGCTCCCTTCTAGCATGCCCACATCCCCCCACATCTTAGTGTCATCAGCAAATTTGAACAGGGTGCTTTTCACCCCCTCGTCCAGATCGCTGATGAAGATGTTGAACAGTGCAGGCCTGAGGACTGAGCCTTGGGGGACCCCACTGCCCACATCCCTCCAGGTTGAAAATGACCCATCCACCACCACTCTCTGAGTGCAACCCTCCAGCCAGTTGGCGACCCATTTGACTGTGTAGGTGTCGACACCACAGTCCCCCAGTTTCTTAATGAGAACGGGGTGAGAGACAGTGTCAAAGGCCTTCCAAAAGTCCAGGAAGACTACGTCCACTGCTACCCCTGCATCTAAGGATTTGGTGATCTGATCATAGAAGGCCACCAGGTTGGTCTGAGAGGATCTGCCACTATTGAACCCATGTTGGTTGTCCCTAAGCATGATCTCCCCTGCTGGCCTCTTGTGGATATGCGCCAGAATAATTTTCTCAAAAAGCTTGCCCAGGATCAAGGTAAGACTAACTGGCCTATAGTTTCCTGGGTCCTCTGTCTTCCCCTTTTTGAAGATGGGAACCACGTTGGCCCTCTTCCAGTCCTCTGGCACCACACCAGAGCACCATGAGTGCTCGTAAAGCCGTGCCAGGGGTCCTGCAATGACCTCAGCCAATTCCCTCGGTACTCTAGGGTGGAGATCGTCCAGACCAGCTGACTTGAATACATCCAGTCCCTCAAGAAGTTCCCTAACTAGTTCCTCACTATCCCTTGGCCCAGGTGTGCCTCCCCTGGGGCCTGAGGGGGGCCCAGTGGAGGAGTGACAGTTCCGGTCCCTGCTTAGGAAAATGGAGGCAAAGAAATCGTTAAATATGTTAGCTTTGTCATCTGGTGTGACGACGAAATTTCCTAGCGTGTCCTGCAAGGCCCCACGTTACCCGGAACCTTCTTTTTGCCCCCTACATATTTAAAAAAGGACTTCTTGTTGTCCTTGATCGGGGAAGCTAGTCCCAGTTCTATCTCCGCCTTGGCCTTCCTGACTGCCCCCCTGCATCTCCGAGCAATTGCAGTGTAGTCCTCCCTGGTGATGGCCCCTCCCTTCCACTGGGTGTGTGCCTCCCTTTTAGCTAAAAGACATTCCTGGATGCTTTTGGTGAGCCATGGGGGCTTTTGTGCCCTCCTGCTCCCTTTGATCCGTGTTGGGATTACCTCCCTTTCAGCTTAGCGAATCATCTCCTTAAGGAGTGACCACTCTTCTTGGACACCTGGCTCCCCTCCCCTCTGGGACCTCAGCGCTTTCCCGACTATTCCCCTTAGCTCATTGAAGTCCGTCCTCCTGAAATCTAGGGCTGCTGCCTTGCTGCAGGCCTTTGCCACCTTGTGCTGGATGGTGAATTCCAGCAGGCAATGATCGCTGTCGCCCAAGTGGTCGAGCACTCTCAGCCCCCTCACGAGGTCATTGCCCGTGGCCAGCACCAGGTCCAACAGGGCGTCTCCCCTGGTGGTGCTATGTGTCTCCTGAGTTAGATGTAGGTCCTGCATTCTGGCTAGGAACCTACGTGAGCGGTCAGACCTGGCTGACTGCTCTTCCCAGCAGATGTCTGGAAGGTTCAGGTCACCCATGATGACCACGTCATTTGACCTGATTACCTCCGTGAGCTGACTTAAGAATTCCTGGTCTAGCTCTTCCCTTTGTTCAATGTCTTCTGTAGTAGACCCCCACCGTTAAATCTCTTTCCCCATGACTGCCTTGTATTCTAACCCAGAGCACTTCAGAGTGCTCCTCCTCTGACCCTTTGCTAATTGATGAGGATGTGTATTCCTCCTTAATGTAGAACGCCACACCCCCACCTTTCCTCCCTGTCCTATCCCTTCTGTACAGCCTATAGCCCTTGACATTCTCTGCCCAGTCATGCATTGGGTTCCCACCACATTTCAGTGATCCCCACTATGTCTGGGTTTGTGTCAGCTAGCAGGAGGGTAAGTTTCATAGTTTCTAGGGTCAGAAGAGACCTGAGTAGATCATCTAGTTCGACCCCCTGCCATGGCAGGAAAGAGGACTGGGGTCAAATGACCCCAGCAAGGTGTACAGCCAGCCTCCTCTTAAAGACCCCCAAGGTAGGAGCCAGCACCACTTTGCTTGGAAGTAGGTTCCAGACCCTAGCCGCCCTGACTGTGAAGTAGCGCCTCCTGATATCTAGCCTAAATCTACCCTCTGCCAGCTTGTGACCGTTATTCCTGGTCACTCCTGGCAATGTGCGGGGGAACAGGGACTTCCCCAATCCCTGCTGGTGCCCTCTGACTAGTTTGTAACAGGCCATTAGATCCCCCCTCAGCCTGCTCTTGTGGAGGCTGAACAGGTTCAGGTCCCGTAGCCTCTCCTCGTAGGGCCTGCCCTGCTGCCCCCTGATCATGTGAGTGGCCCTCCTCTGGACCCTCTCCATGTTGTCCACATCCCTCTTGAAGTGCAGCGCCCAGAACTGGACGTAGTATTCAAGCTGCAGCCTGACCAGTGCCGCATAGAGGGGGAGGATCACTTCCTTGGACCTGCTTGAGATGCATCTGTGGATGCATGACAAGGTACAGTTGGCCTACTGACTACTTCCCCACCCTGCCGGCCCATGTTCATCTTGGAGTCAATGATGACTCCAAGATCCTTTTCTACCTCTGTACTGACAAGAATGGAGTTCCCCAACCTGTAGATATGGTGCCGGTTGTTCCTCCCCGGGTGCATCACTTTGCACTTGTCAGTGTTGAATCCCATCCTATTCTCTTCCACCCACCCTTGTAACCTGTCTAGGTCCGATTGCAGCCTATTCCTCCCTTTTAGTGTGCCCACATCCCCCCACATCTTAGTGTCATCAGCAAATTTGAACAGGGTGCTTTTTAACTCCTCGTCCAGGTTCCTCTTGCTTCTTACCCATACTATGAGCGTTTGTGTAGAGGCATCTGAGGCCTCCTGAGGATGTGTGCACTGGCCCCCTACTTTCAGCATTACCCTGGTCCCTGTTGCTTACCTGCATTATATGTTCTGCTCGTTGGTCTAGGCTGGGCTGTGCTTGTGGGTGTTGCTTGGTTTGGCAGTCCAAGGCTTCCTCTGCCCTCATCTTCCCCTTCCTCCAACAAGCCTAGTTTAAAGCCCACCAGAGGAGATCTGCCAACCTAGAAGAAAACACATGCTTACCTTTAGGGAAAAGGTGGAGACCATCTCATCCAAGCATGTCTCTTGTCGTAATGTGCGGGTCGTTGTTGAGGAAGCCAAAGCCCACCTTGAGACACCATTCCCAAAGCTGCCAGTTGGTCTCCGAGATGCACATTGCATGCCGTCTTCCACATCCGCTCAGTGGTGGGATAGAAGAGAAAACCATCTGTGCCCTACCTCCTTCAGCATGCCTCCCAGAGCATGATAGTCCACGATCAGGTGATCAGGGCTTCTCCTGGCCGCATCATTAGTACCCACATGGATTAGGACCATGGGGTAGTGATTGGTGGGCTGGATCACGGCCTGGATCATCCCCTTCACATCCTGAATCTTTGCTCCAGGTAGGCAGTAGACCTCTTGTGTCGAGGGGTCCTGGCGACAGATGGGGCCCTCTGTACCTCTCGGGATGGAGTTGCCTGTGACGATCACTCAGAGCTTTTTCGTCCGGGACTGCTTGGCTCCTCCGGCCTGCTCGGATTGTGGAGAGTGTGGAGTTGTCTCCTCTCTGGTTGCCTCCTCTCCTTCCTTCTCCAGAGTTGCCAAGGCCTAGTAACTGTTCTCCAGCTGGACTGGAGGAACTGGTACTGCTGTGTTACGAGCAGCCCTGGTTCTCTTGTCCAAATGTTATGTAACCTGCTCTTTTCTTGCACTGATCTGTGCTCGTTTCCTTGGTCAGAATTAGTTTAAAGGCTCTCTTTGCCTCCTGATTACTGAGCCAGAACTCCATTTGTTATGATTGTCAATAGTGTTGGTGGTTTTTTTTCCTCCTTTTTTTTAGGGTTCAGTGCTTGCTGGAACTCACTGTTCTTCTGGTGAAGTAGAAAAAATGTAAGTAGAACAAGTATAGACTTCATCACATTTGATTTATTTTTCAAACATATTAATTCTTTGCAATTAACTTGAACACTGCTTTCTTGCTTCCCCTATAGAGAATATGTTACATATATTTCTAAGTCTGCAGTTCTTCCAAAGCAATCTTCAGCCTCCAGTGGATGTGAGCAGGTTGCTATGTATAATAAAAGCCAGCTTGTTTGTGAAGGCTCAGAACTCTCATTTGAAGAACTAAGAGCCAAGCGTTATTTCAAGAAATATGAACGACTGAGAAGACAAAAAGAACAGGGTATTTCTCGATCTCTTTCCTTTTAGTCATGTTTCAAAATCTCATCATGATAGAAACTTAGTAGCTGGTTATTTCATTTCTTCTTCATTGTTGTGTCGATTCAGAAGTCCAAAGGCATTCTCAAGATCAAACACTGAATAGGGAATGTTAGATGAGTTGTTCTATGGTGACTTCCGGCACTTCCCAATGGGTTGATTGGCACTGCCTGCTAGATAAGGGATAGGAGAATGAGACAAGTAAAATACTTCCCCAACTGGCAGAATACTAGGCACTGGATTGGTTACTCAATACAGTGGCACTCAACTGTCTGGCCCTGCAATCTACATGAATGAGATGGGGCTGGTCCATGTGTTGGATTGGCACTGCCCCCTCTTGTCCCTGCATGCTGGGATTGGGCTGCAAGGGCCTGGCACCACATCCTTCAGCCCCAGCACATCAGAATTGAGTCCCTGGGGGTCTGGCACAGTGCCCCTGCCTGGCCCTCTGTGTTGAGATTGGGCATCTAATTCAGCAAACAGGGCCTGGGGCTCCCTATGGGTCTGGAAATCTGGTGATGCAGGACAAATGCTACTATTCTCCCCCTGCCAAATTTCCAGACCCATGGAGAGCTCTACAGGCTGGATGACACAAGGCCACAACTATATCTGGCCTGTGGGCTGGGGATTGAACACCCCAGTTTAGTAGATTGTATTTCATAATATTGTAAACTGCTGGTGAATAGAATACACAGTACAGAGTATTTTTGGTGGGGTAGGGAGGGACATATAGCAGATACAGACAGATGATTAAATTATTATGAATTAAAGGGGGGCAAGGATTTGCTTTGTCAGGTGTTCTGTGGTAACCATCAGTTGAATGTACTTATGTAAGTGAAAATTAACCTGCAGTAAGTAACCTGTCCCTCTTTCACTGAGGTTAAGATGGTATGGTTTAGTTTTTCAGCACTCAGGAGTGTGCAAGTGAGCAGTTACCACAAAGCAGCTGACATGCAGTAAGTCCCTTTTTAACTCATCGCAATTTTGTTTTTTGTCCATAACTTCTCCCTGATATGGTGGTAGGAATTGGTACTTGAAACAGCTGGCTACTCCTGACCTGGGTCTCTGCTAATATATCTGTGGTATTGATGACAGTGAGGGAAGCCTGGGGGCATTGTATAAATTAATTTCTGTATGCTCTTTAGCTTGTTCATTTTTAAATGTATGGTTAAGTTTCTTTTTGGATCTTACAGTAAGAGTAAACAATATCCAACCAAGCCTACAAATACATAGGCACCGTAGATTAGCATACGTTACTTTTCACCTACACTGTTTACCCCAAGTAAGTGTTCTGCAGCAAAAAAGCAACACCTAGAGAACTTTAATTTTGCCCTCTGATATGCTGTGCAAAACCCAAAAATATCCTACCTTTTTCTTGGCACATGGGAAACAATTACCTTTGTAAGGAATAAGTCAGCTTACTGATACTTGCTTACTAATAGCAAAAGAAGGCAGTTCACAAATCAGTGTTACAGGACTCCCTTAAATTCACAAAGGAAAAATATATAAACAGAAATCAGTATTTCCCATGCTTCTGGGCCTTCCTGATTTGCCCCTGTCCCCACTTTCTCCTACATGTCAGGGTGTTTTTAAGCCTTCATCAGAGGTGTTGGGTGTTGGCTACAGACAAGGCTGGGGACTGACTGGGGTGTGCCAGTGTTCTTGCTGGGATCAAAACTGCTCGAGAGTCTTGTCTTTCTGCTCAGGGTCAGACCAATTGCCATATATGTGGTTAGGAAGGAAATTTACCTGATGGTCAGACTGGTACAGACTGTGGGGGGGTTTGCCTAACTCTGTAGTGGGAACATGGCCCTCTACCTGGGATCTCTTGAGCATATATTGACAGCATTTTATAGAAGCAGGACATTGGCTTCTGTTCTCCTGCTTTACCTGTGGTAGTTTAGGACAGTGATTGTCAACCAGGGATATGCGTACCCCTAGGGGTACTTAAAAAGATCCTAGACCTAATGTGGCTGATAAATGCCACGTGTGTGTGCACAGCTGCAGCACAGTACACAGGTGGGCAGGAGAGCAGTTGGGTCTGACTGGTAAGTATGTTGTGAGGGAATGAGCTGGGGGAGGGGGCAGATTGAGGCCCCAGCGGTGGGGGCAGAGGCTGGCCAGCTGAGGTGGGACACCAGACTGAGCCACATGAGGGACGGCTCTCACCGCTGTGTACATCCCGAGAGGGCATGGGGGGCATGTGCCCTCAGATCTGCATGGGGCAGGGCGGGATGCCACTGCAGACTGAGGCCTGGGCTCCACCAGGCTCTTCCCAGTGGGGGCTGGGCTGGGCTGCACTCTGGGTGGACAGTGGTGCTGGGAGGGGGCTACGGGAGGGGCTGTAGCCACCCCAAAATTTGCCATAGCCCTCTCCTATTGCCGCCACCCACCTCCAGCACAGCCTGGCCTAACCCCTCACTGGGAACAGCCTGGTGCCTGCCCCAGCCTGCAGCTGCAGCTGCAGCCTGCCCTGCGCACAGATCCGTGGGCACACATCCTCTGTGCCCTCCCGGGGGTGCGTGCAGCAGTGGGAGCTGGGGCAGAGTGCAGGATGGAACCACGGCACATCTGGGGGACGGGGGGGAGGGAGGTGGCAGCTCCTGCTACTGCGTGTATGCCTGGGAAGGCACAGGGGCATGTGCCCCCGAATCTGTGCAGGGCAGGCTGGATGCCATGGCCGGTGGGGCTGTGTTGGGCTTTTCCTGATGGGGGCTGGGCCGGGCTGCACTCAGGACAGGCAGTAGTGTCGCTGGGAAGGAGCTACAGCCACTCCACAATTTTCTGTAGCCACCCCCTCCCGCAGCCACCTCCCAGCACCACTGCCATTGCCTGTCCTGACTGCATTGTGGCCCAGCCCACAGCAGGAGCCCACCCTTCCCTGCATAGATCTGGGGGCACATGCCCGTCCCGAGGGGCGGCTGTAGCTGCAGGAGCCACACCTCATGCAGCTCCGTCCTGTGCCCTGCCCTAGTTGGGCGGTCCCTTCCCCAGCCCCGCTCCCTCCCCCACTGCTGAGCCAACCCACCCTTGCCCCGCATACAGATTCAGAGGCATATGCCCCCATGTCCTCCCAGGATGCGTGCACCTGCGGGAGCCACCACCCCCTCCCTGTGCCTCCAAGACAAGCCACTTGGGGCTCCATCCGGCACTCTGCTGTGGTTGTGCAGTCCCAGCCACACTGTCTCATTGCAGGGGTCTTAATTTGGGCCCCCACCCCCTTAAAAACAGGAAAAAAATATAAAGCTGGAACTTTGAGAGAGAGAAGGGTTAGGGTATTATGCCTATGTTGTATCAGGGTTGACTTATGGTAAAATTTAGTTTATGGACTGTAGGATGGTTGGGGTAGGGCTGATCCTGCCTCAAGCAGGGGTTAGATTAGATGACCTTTAGAGGTCCCTTCCAGCCCGACTTGTCTATGATCAGAAACCAAAGAATAGTCATCCAGGCAAAGGCCTGCTCCCTAGAAGGCAGACTTCACAGTTTCATAGTTTGTAGGGTTGGAAGGGACCTGAGCAGAGCGGGGAAAAAGTACTGGGGTCAACTCAAAGTTGACTGGATGTCATCTTGTGAAAATTGGCTGGCTATTGTTGAGCAGTTTGTAGTAGGGCTAGCTTGAGAAGCTGATGTGTGTAGCTGTATGTTTTTGTTCTAATTCCTTGTCTTTTTTAAATTTGTAGAGTCATTATTACTTGCCCTTAGCTACTGCAGTTGTGTCTGTAAAATAAATAAAATCAGATACATAAGATGTTAAGTTGAAGTTTCTAATATCTGCAATATGAAAAACGTGTATAGGCTCTGACTGCCTGCTCTGCTTATTGTATTATGTTTTTCCCTTTAGAAAAAGAGGAGGAGGACTATGCAAAGAGAAAAGAATCTGCCCTTCTTGAGCTACAACTCCTCCATCAGAAATTTGAACAGCTTAATGGATTATTAACGTTAAAAGATCCAGTGGAAACAAAGTCAGAAGAAGCATCTGCACCGCAGACTGTGTCCACTAGAACAGAGGTAAATATGTACTGTAGTCAGTGGTAGCATTCTTTATCAAGTAGCAAACTAACTTTACAGTTGAATCATAGTCTAGACAGATTCAGTTAAACTTAACTTGGAAGTCAAGATTAATGCAAGTATTTTGCTCTCTTGTATATTGAAAAACATGTCAGATGCATACAACTTTGGTTTAAAGAACATTTAAAAACACTTGCATAAACAATCAGGAAAAGTTACCATTTTATGGAAAACATGGGTTTTCTTCTTTTTCTCCCCCCTGAATGACTTGTGTTTAAAAAAAAAACCTAAAACACTGACCTTGATTTTCAAGATTCTAATAGTGTATTTTAAAACAATCTTTTTACTTGCAAAGCTTCATCCAGCTGTTGTGCCCCATGCATCTCTACCACAAGACTGGGCAGTAGTTCATCCAACTACAAATCTGCAAACCTCATGGTGTTTGGGGCCAGACCAGCTGCAGCCAAGTACTTCAGCAGCTCTTAGTCCTGTGCCACAACCAGTTAAAGCTATTGGCCATCAGACTACCCTGTCCTCCTTAACAGAAGCAGCAGACAAGAAAGATGCAAGCAAAGCTACACTAGATCTTGGAGAACTTCAGAGTGGTCTACTACAACTTGACATCAACAGCAGTACTGTGTCTCTTCCCACTCAGGAGCATTCTAACTTCACTCATGGTCATGACATTGTACAGCAGTACGTACAAGTGGACTTTAACTCTTGCTTCAGTTGTTACTCAGCACTCTTGATAGCTGGACTACAGAATTCTAGCTAGGAATTCATGAAGCAAACCTGTTTTATTCTATATGTGGAAACTACAGTTAATTTGACTGAGACAATTGGTACTGCTTGTAAGGGAGGCCGTCCAGTTAGCTTCTCTTGCTCTTACGCTGATCTGAATTAACATGTTAAGTATTCAGTTGGCTTCTCTTGCAACCTAAGCTTATCTTCATAACTTCTCACCTTAATTTCCTAGTGAGGATTCCATTTGCTGAGGCTGAGTCCAATATAGAATGCTATTTTAAGGGGTGGCCATTAGCATAAGATCTTTTTCTATTTTTTTTTTTTTCCACAGACCCCAATTTTTACAGGTCTTCAAATGAACAAAACTTTGTTATCTTATTTACAGTAGTCAGTTAAATTTAACTCTTCCAGTTCAGTTTTAATTTGAAAAACCATATCTTTTCACATATAACATGCCACAGAATATATTACGCACCTTGAAGAAAAAAACATCTTTCCTGGTAGTAACCAAGTAGCAGCAACTAGAGAGCAGGACCTGCTCATTTTTCTACTTCCTCTGAGTTGCGTGTAGAGTTTACTTTCACTTGTGCCTGTAGCAGGCAGAAACTTTTACTGTTTTTCAAATAACACATGCTGCAGTTTCCAGGAGCTGTTTTCTGGGGGAACTGCATGTTGTATGTGATAAATTTTAGTACTGTTTCTTTTCTGGCTAAGCCTACATGAAGTTGTAGTATTCATGATGACAAATGCCACAGTGACCATTTTACAACTTAATTGGTTAGTCACCTTTAAAGTCACAGAACCCTTTCATATCACTTTTGCTGCAGAACCCCTACCCCTGGCTCCCCAGGCTATGTGAACTGGTGGGGAGCTAGGTGACCCAACACACCTATGGCAGACGCTGTTACCCCCAATCTCTGTGGAACCCGATAACCTGTTGAAGAACTCCAGGGTCCCACAGAACACGGTTTGAAAGCCACTTAGCTAGAGAACTAAGAAAGGAGAAACATTAGAAAAACTTTTCATGGGCTGTTGGAAGAAACTTGCAGAATTGTCACTGAATTCAGCATAGCTTTAATAAAGCTTGATCCCTCATCTAAGGAAACATTCCATAAGACACCAAAATTGTATTCCCTGGAAGAGTTCACCACTACCCCTGTAGGTTTTATTTTAGAAATGTTTTGTGAATGTTCTCTCATGTAGGTTTTATGGGTATTTAACATTTTTATACAGTCTAGAAACCTGATTTTAATACAGGGCATTGTTATAAAATCCAAGCCATATAAAATATCAATCAATATTTATATAAATGAAATTCTATCCATGAAGTTCTACAATTGCAATAGAAAAGCTTGGAAGTTCATAACATTATACACGTGTTGTATAGTCTACTATACAGTACTATATTACAATTCTCTGGGTTTTTTAGACTGTATTGGGCTACTCCAGTTCAAGTTCATAGCTGTATAGCTGTCTTGTAAATTGGACTCTGGTTTTCCTCTTTATAGTACCCAGGGGTTTTTTGTAGTACTGCAAAAGCACAGTCCTGCTGAAGCATGCTCCTTGTATTTGGATACTGTATTTTTCTCATAGAACATTTGCCTGTCCTCCCAAAATCTGCCCTCTAAAATTTGGGTGTGTGTAATAAGCAGGAAGCTGATCTGCTTGGGATAAAAGAACCCTGCTTTGATTCCTGCTTCACAATGCATCAGCTGTTGCATTTACTATTCAGGCAGCTGAGGGAGTCAATTGACTTAATGGCTTATTGTTTTTCATTCCAGAGCTATTAAAGACTGTCTCTTCTTTTTAATGGTCTTTATTATATACCACTAATCCATCTAACCTTTCTTAGGGCAGTTTTGCTGTCTGTTAGCTGCTTGTAGTTTCTCTCCTATTTCAGTCTTGGGGACTCTTTAGGTCTTTTCAAAATCATATATTTACTCATGGAGACCAGTCTTCAGCAGCAGCTAGGGTTTCAGCTTTAATTATGCAGGAACGGAAGAATGAGTCAGCTGAAGATTAGGCTCTGTCCTTGCTCTATGTAGCCATAATGCTGGAGAAAAAATAATGTTTTCCTCCACTCTGCCTTTCAAAAATAAAGTGTGTTATGTTCTGGGGTATGTTATATGTGAGAAAATGTGATATTCTATGGGGTTGCAAACAAGGAACTCTTGTTCTACTTTGTAAGATTGAAAAGATTTCTGGTTTCTTGAACCTTTCTTGTTAGCTTATAATGCTGTGGCTTCTCTTTTTTAGCTTGTAAGCTTCTTGCTTGCAGTAGTTTACTGATAGGTTTGCACTTTTGAATCCATTCTATCATGTAGAAGGTAAGGCAAGGATAGCATCTTGGAGACTAACAGAAGCATAAGCTTCTGCAGGTGACTGACTGTACTTCATCAGATGCTATGAAGCTTTGTCATAACATCTGATGAAGTAGGCTGTCAGCTATGAATGTTCATACCTTTCTGAACCAGTTGGTGTCTAAGGTGCCACCTGGCCCTGCCTTCGTCTGTCTTCAGACTAACATAGCTAAATATCTCTCTCATCTTATAATGTGTATTGCAACTTTTGCATGAGCTGGTGTTTTTTGTGTAGATTTTGTGAAGAGTGCTGTTAGTGTGCAGGAATTAATTTTACTGTAGGAGAAATGCATCTTTGTGAAAATGTTAGGATCCTTAACCATAATCTCACTCCTCTCTGGAGAAAATTCTTTATTTGGCCCAAATAGATGTTTTAAGGACGTTACTCCTTATGGTACAGCAAATTCTTCACCTTTAAACTAGGGGTGTTTTTAAAGATTTGCTCAGATTTCAAACTAATACTCTTTCTTTTTCCTTTGAAGGCGCTCAAACAAGAACACACCTGGCCCCAAGATAGGCGGCTTTACAGAAACAAAGGAAGGTATATTAACAGTTATAGAAATTGTGATCCTATTTCAGGTTGCATATGTGGCTTGGGGGGAATATACTATGCAGCTTCTAATCTTGGTGAGTTTAGGACTTCTTGTTTGGGAGCTAACAATATTTAACACGTTCTTAAAGATGTAATTTAATCTTGTTTCATAGTTAAACAAAATTAACTCAGTTAGCAGACATAAAATGGCATTTTACTTTCTGGAGCTTCATAGCAAGAAAATTGCATCTTATTTCAAAGTTGAATGCAACTGTTCAAACACTAATACTGTATTATCTTGCCGGTCAGAGCAATAAGCATAGAGCTGCTTTAATTTATTGTGTGAATTTCGTTAAGTTTCCTTGTTGGAGGTTTTAAGGACAGAGTGGACCCATCTGATGAACATTGTCTGGGTATATTTGTCTCAGTGCAGAGCATGGGGCTACATGATTTCTTGTGGTCTTTTCCAGCTCTCCTCTCCTTTAATTCTATAACACTTCTTGCTCTGTGTTGAGAATAGTGGTTATGAAATTCCATGCTTTGGGGATTCATCTCATAACCTGTAAGCATTGGGAAGGTTTATTTTTCTGATACACAATTGGACAGAAAAACTATTTCTCTTGTCTTTCTCTTCTGCTTTGGTTGATCAGAGCTGGGGAGGACATTGCATGGGGTGTTCAATTGTCTGAGGTAGCACAGAAAATCCCTTCTTGGGTATCTGGCATGTTTACTCTGTGCCAGGCTGATTATCAGCTTTGGAAAGGGACTTGGAAACATTGTGGTTTGGCTTTTGTTTTTTGTTTTGGCTTCCTTCCTTTACAGTATTGGATGTCACTCAACTGCTGGCATCATCAAGGCATATTTTCTCTATTTTTGTGCCAGTACATGGTCTTTGAGTACTAGTGACATGTCAGTCTCTCCTGTTACATCTAGCACATAATACAGCAAAAGCTGTGTTGACCAGTACCTTACAAGCTGGCATGCTGTGTTAATCAGCATGCCAGCTTTTAAGGGAAAAGTGAAACCGGAAGTGCCCACTGTGGCACTTCTGGTTTCGCAGAGCCCCCCATGGCCTGGGGGCATAGCAGACTACGCAGGTCCCCCCCTCCTTGTCCCTCAGGGCCCGCAGGAAGGGTGGCAACATGGTGGGAGGGGCAGCAACACCCAAGACGCGGCAGGACAGGCGGCGGCCCAAACACGCAAAGATGCCTGTTCGGGCCGCTCAGTTATCTGGCATATTTTGTTATCCAGAACCCTCCATTCCCCGTAGGTGCCGGATAACAAAGCTTTTAGTGTAGTTTATTTGGTCTCCCATGGACTGAAATTCTTTCATCTAATTCAAGTTTTGGTGCTTATAATAAAGGATATTTGGGTGAAATGTAATGGCCTGTGATAGATGGGAAGTCAAAGTAGGTCAGATGATAATTCCATCCAGCTTTACCCATCTCTGAAACTGACTGTAATTCTACTTAGAGCAGGGGTTTTCAACCTTTTTTGGATCAGTGTACCCCTGGTGGCTGGACAGAGGGGGTGGCTGGATGCAAAGCAGCAGCAGCTACCCTGTGTGAACTTCCCCCACGTCCAACCAGGTGGGCAGCATCTGCATGGGATGCTGCGTGGCAGCGCTCCGTCCTCGCCTTCTGGCATATACCCCCTAATGCCTTCTCAAGTACTCCCTGACAGAATAAAATAGTCTTAGAACATTACTTGCTACTAGCCAGTTAGTTAGAAATCATAAAATTGAGCATTTGTTGAACATTTCTGTTTCTAGCACCTAAAGTCGGACATTCTTCATTTGTTTCTGGAAATACCGCTCAAATCACACCAAACACCTCCCTGGGAGGAGTAATGCAGGCAACGCCATTCAAAGTACAACCATCACCCACTGTTCATACTAGAGAAGCGCTGGGTAAGTATATGAGATGACAACCTGGTTCTATTTGAGTTCATGACAGTCTTCACTGCTTTGTGCATGTCCTTTCACTGTATCTGATAAAGTGAGCTTAGGCTCATGAAAGTTTATGCTATATATCTTAGGGCATGTATACACATGTGCTTTAATATGCATTAGCCTATTTTAATGTGCATTTAAAGCATCAGAAAAAAACTATGCTCTTTTAACTAATGTGTATTTTTCTAATACCTCACAATGGAGGGCACTTCTACACATGCTTCGGGGGTGGGGGCGCTCTAATTAAAGTGCCACAGCGTCTTGTGTCAAGCTTTAGTTCAAGCGCCCCAATGCCATTTTGAAGTGTAGGGTTGCTGATGCACAAGACATGGAGGCTGGCTGGATCATGGTAATTGCCATGTTCAGTAGAAGGAACAATTCCTCCCCTTTATAAAACATTAAGAACATACCTTGTTCTAGGTTATGCAGCTTGTTGGAAGTGAAAGATAATTCAACTGTTTGTGTTAGTAGACGTGTTTTTCCTTGGCTTTACTGTGTCCATGCTTTTGTGGTCAGCTTCTAGCAACTAAGATTCTAACAGGTCAGGTAAAATTCTGGTTCCACTGATTAATCAAGTCTGCACTGATGTGCAGCCTTGCAGCATGTCTACAGGCACCTGGAGGTACGAGATGTAATATGCATTACCTAAAGCTCATTAATGAACATGTAGACACACCCTGAGTTAATCTATATGGTACAAATCTACCCTGTTTGGCTTCAGCTAACTGCCTCAGTCTTTAGTAGAACCAGAATTTTACCCTGACCTGTTTAAAAACTTAGTTGCTAGGAGCTGCCAACAAAAGTATGGGCACAATAAGCCAAGGAAAATCATGTCTAACGCAAACAGCTGAATTATCTTCTACTTGTAGTGGGTTGCATAACCCAGAATGTTTTATAAAGGGAGGGAATTGCTCCTTTTACTGAGTGGTCCCAATCCTGAAGGAAATTCCCAGTATCTTCTGTTACTGGGTGCAAAGTCTGAGAGACTTTTTGTATTTATAGTTGCTGAACAGTTCTGTTTGAGTCAACAGATGTGAGACCAGAATAGCTGTGCTAAGAAATTAATAACTGCAGCATTAGTTTCCCCTGAATGGAAAACAATCACCTTATTATGACTCAATAACTGCTCATGATTCTCATTTAAGAACATATAAATTGAGGAAATATAGAATGTGATCACAATTCTGTTGTCATACAGAAGGCAGTATAATTGAAATCCCATGTTATATTTTTATAACCTAAGAAAGGATAATGTAGGTATGGAACAAAATCTGATTCAATCCTTGATTCATATGTCTCCAAGTGCAAAAAAACAAAAGCAAATATTGTGTGTTCCTTGCTTTTTTGAATATTCAAGGGGATAAATAGAATTCACTGAGAAATCCAACGCTAGCTACAATTTAAGCTTCAAAAAGTGAAAGTAATTGATAACTGTTCATCTGTAAATGTTCATTTGGTTTTTCTGCCCTTTTCACTTATCTTTTATGAGATGATTGACTGCATAGTCCTGAAAGCCCATTGATTAGTATGCATTTAATGTCACTGTTTTTGTCATTTCTCTGCGATTCTGAGGTGGTTTTCTTTATTTTTACTAGGTTTTGTCATGGATATGTTTCAGATTCCCCTCCTGCATGAAACCTCCCTTGAAGACAGCAAGGAAATGTTTGAGGCCTATTGTAGAAAAAGTGGTATGTATCATTCAGGTTTTGATCATAAGGCTTCACTCCAACTCTGAAGTTTAAACTGGTAATGTGCTTTATTTGAAGGGGAAGAATGATACTTTGTATAGCAGTGGAAAGGCAAAGGTACTTCTTCCTTCAGGATTTAATATGAGTCTTGTTTACTGTCAAGCTCTAAATGCTGGTGCAAAGATCTAGCAAAGGAAAAATACTTTTACGTTATGTCCTACACAGATTTCAGGGACGGGGCATGCTACATTGGACTTAATTCTGTTGCCTCTTCATGAATATTTTACTAGCATCTAAAGTCAGTTCTGAAAAAGCCCTTGTTCATATTCTGACATCATTTTCTCTTCGAAGAGACATCTTCCTTTTTCCTTTTTGCTTATCGATATTAGTCCTGAACTGATGCACCCGTGAATGTTAGAGGACTGCATGTGGACTAGGATGTGTATAAAGTTCTCTGCTACATGTTCCTCCTCAGTAAGTGGATGGGTGATCTACCAGAAGCATGGTGCATTTATTTGCCCGCTGAAGTGCAGAAAATAGATTTACTATGGTCATGTGTCTCTGAACCAGCCTACTCTTGGTTTTTGGAGAGGACATCATGATTTTTGCTGTGGACCCTTATTCCTAGTTTTAGAATGGAGGAAACCAACTGTACAAACTCCTTTGGTCTCTAAAATAGCAATGACCAATTCATTTTACTGAGCGTGGCATGAGGACAAGTAAAAGTCTGAAAAATATGTGGTCAGGCAAGACCTTGTTTCATGACAACGTCTCCTCTTGCTGCTTTTCTTCCCACCTCACTTCTTCCAAACCTGTTATGTTTTCTCTAAAGCAGTTCCCTTGTCTTCTGCCGTGAGAGCAGGTATACAGTGCTCTAGAGCTTTGTGAAGTATTTGTTTTCTCCATCCCCACTGGCACTGAAAGTGGCTTTCTTCTGGGTTTTTCAGATTGCCTGATTCTCCCTCTAGTGCAGGGGTGGGCAGTTACTTCTGGTGGAGGGCCACTTACCAAATTTTGGCAAGCTATCACGGGCTGCATGGGTAGCCCCTCCCCTTGACAGGTGCCCCACTCCCTGGTTGCCATCTTGGGACCAGAAGTCTAGCCCCTAACCTCTGACTTTTGCCAACAGAAGTTCCTCCCCTTGCCCCTGGAAGTACTGCTTTGGGGAAGAGAGTTTGCTGTCTTAGTGGAAAAAAACCAAATTACATACTAAAAATCAAACACACATAGTAATATATTTTAATTTAATTAACAAATATATTTTTGTCTTGATTTGTGTGTGTTTGTGCTGTATATGCAGAAGTGATTGCATATGGGGGTTTGGGGATGTGTGTGTGTGTGTGTGTGTGTGTGTGTGTGTGTGTGTGGGTATGGGAGCCATGTAGTGCAAAGTGTTTGGCAGGCAGGAAAGTGGGGTGGGGGGGAGTGGAAGAAAGTAGTGTGCAGCGCTGGTGCCGATGGGGCCCAGAGTGGGGCAGCAGGAGTGCAGAGTATGGGCTGGCAGGGGTCTATGGTTCTGGGATGGGCTGCACCAGCAGGGAGAGGAGGAGCTGACCTGGCTCCATAGAGCCCATGCCTGCCAGGACCCCATGCTCCTGCCACCCTGCTCTGCACCCCGCCAGTGCTGGCTCTGGGGCAGCGGCGTGGGCCTTGCGCTCCTGCCCGGCTGCCTCTCGCTCTGCTTACTCCCAGTGCCCTTGCTCCAGCCCCATGGTACAGGCGGGGGCAAGTGCACAGCCCTGACCCTGCGCTTGCCCATCTGGGCTGAGCAGTGGTGGTGGGGATGGTACTCGGCACAGGAGAAAAGCCCCCACTGCCGGCACTCTCTGCTACAGCTGGCCAGAGCCCACGTAGGGCTGTTCTGCTCCTCTGCTGCGTCACTTGTGCTGCCCAGTGACTGTTTGACATGGCCATGGAGCAGTGGTAGCAATGGAGGGTAGGCACAGGCAGCCCTGTGCGGGCTCCGAGTGGCTGCAGCATGAGGCGCCAGCCACAGAAGGTGGGGTGGCCGCTTTTCCGCCGCGTTGAGCACCAGTTAGTTCCTTGCCACTGCTGCTACCTGGGTCCCATGCTGTTCGGTGCAGCAGCAGTGGCCACGTGGACCAGCCACAGGGCAACTCAGAGGTGGTGGTGAAGCAGCTGCACCGCAGTCTAGCACAGTGCAAGCTCCAGGAAGAAAGCAGCAGCAAACATTGCCCACCAGCAATGAGCAGGGGTGCCGCGTTCCTCCAGTTTGTGTCCAGCTGCTGCTGCTGCAGCTCAGCCCCAATGGGCAACTTAAAGCTGGTGTGGGGCCTGTGTAGCAGTGGCGGCGAGGAACAAAATGGTGCTCAGTGCGGGGGGGGAAAGCTGCCACTCCCCCTCCTCGTGGCCACTGCCCCGTGCTGCAACCTCTTGGATCCTATGTGGGGCTGCCTGTGCTTACTCTCCAATGGTGAGGCGGAGAGGCAGGACAGCCTTGTGTGGGCTCTGGCTGGCTGCAGCAGGAAGTGAGGCGGGACGAGGCACTTTTCTCCCATGCTGAGCACCATCCCCGCCACTGCAGCTCAGCCCCCATAGGCAAGTGCAGGGCACACGGGTTGGGGCTGTGCACTTATCCCTACCTGTACTGTGCGGCAGGGGCACTGGGAATGAGCAGGCATGCAGGAGCAAGCAGCAGCTGGGCAGGAGCACGGGGGCTGCGCCAGCGTCCCTGGGGCAGTGGGGCCCAGAGCAGGGTGGCAGGAGCGTGGAGTTCCGGCTGGCAGGAGGTCTATAGAGCCAGGTGAGCCCTCCCTTCTCCCTGCTGGTGCAGCCCAGCCCAGCCCACCTCCACAGACCCCATCCAGCCTACACCCCTGCTCTGGACTCCACTGGCAGTGGCCCCCCCATGCCACTCCCCTCCACTACCCCACTACTACCTTCCCACCTGGCCTCAAGGACTGGGGTGATCCACATAATCTTCCCTTGCCCACCCACCCATACCTGAATTTCCTGTGCCAGTTCAGGCATGAACAGCCCCACAGTCCCAGGCCAGAAGCCCCTACTAGACAGGGGCTTCCAGCTTGGGGGGGCCCAGCCAAGCGGGCCCTGCTGTTGCGGGAGCCTGCTGGTGCTTCCCCTGGGTCCCACTGCCTCTGTCTTCTGTCATATTTGACAGGAGCTAGGGGCAGATAAATATTCATTTTCAAAATTTTTTATGGTCCCCCCGGGCTGGTTAGAATGGCTTGGCTGGCTGGATCCAGCTCACGGGCCATATTTTGCCCACCCCTGCTCTAGTGGGTGGCAGTGTCAAATCTGTAATGAGTTCCTCTGGGGGTGGGAAGGGAATCATCATCATCATCATAAAATCACATCGCAGAACAGTAGAACTGGAAATGAGCATTAGAGATCATCTAGTCCAACCCTCTGCCTGAGGCAGGATGATCCCTATCCAAACCACCCTATATAAATTTATAATCTAAACTCTTTATAAAACTACCGTCAAACCTGATACAGCACAAGACAACACCCTAAACTGCTACAGGTAAGGCAGGAGAACCATGACAGCCAACATCCTGCTTCTGTTTGATAGTTAATAGTTCTATTTAATTGTGAATATATGTTCAAAAGGTCCTGGGTAGAGAGCCACACTCCCTGCTAGAGGAAAGCAAAACCCCCCATAGTCCATGCTAATCTGACCATGGGGTAAAATTTCTTCCCAGCTCCGAATGTCGTGATCAGTATGATCCTGAGCAGAGGGGCAAAAGCCTTTACCCATAAACCTCTGGGTTTAAGTCCCAGCAGGAGCATAGACACACAGTCAAAATCCCAAACCTTGGCTGCAGCCAGTACCCAATGCCACTGAGGAAGGCTTAAAAACGCTGACATATGTAGCAGAAAGGGGTAGGGTGCAACCAGCAAAGGCCAGAAGCATGGGAAATACCCATAGTAGAACACAGACATAGCTATGCCTAGATCATCTCCTACCAGTGGCTCTGCAACCTCTTCTTAAACACTTCCAGTGATGCAGAGTCCACTACTTCCCTAAGTAGCCTATTCCACTGCCTCACTGATCTAACAGTGAAGTTTTTCCTCGCAACCAATCTAAAACTATTTTGCTGCAACTTCAAGCCAAGGGTCCATATCCTACTCTCCACAGAAAGAGAGAAAAAGTGTTCTTTCTTTTTATAGCAGTTCTTCAAGTATTTGAAGACTGCTATCATGTATCCTCTTTAAAGGCCTTTTATGCAAGCTGAACATGCCTAGCTCCTTCAGCCTCCCCTCATATGACTTACTTTCCAAGAACTTTGTCATCCATGTCTGGATCCTCTCCAACTTCTTCCCATCCTTTTTGGAATATGGAGCCCAAAACTGCATGCAGCACTCTGGGTGAGACCTAACACTCTTTTAGACTTGGTCCTGGCCGAAGGAGATGACCTGGTCACTGACTTAAAAACACAGGGTAGCCTGGGTGACAGTGACCATGAAACCATCGCGTTCACTGTCCATCACAAGGCAGACAAATTGGATAGCAGGGTTCAAGTCTTGGACTTTAAAAATGCAAATTGCAACAAGTTCAGGTCACTCGTAGGGCACGTGCTGTGGGACCAGGGACCAAAGGCAAAAGATGTGCATGAAGAGTGGTTGCTTCTTAAGGACATGATCCTCAAAACACAAAGAAAGTCCATTTCCATGCAGAAAAAGGGCAGCAGAGGGGCTGGGAAGCCCTCTTGACTAAACAGGGAAAGGACAGTCCTCCTTACAAAGAAGAAAGAGGTGTACAAACAATGGAAGCTGGGGACAGGCCCCAAGGAAAACTATACACCAAATGCCTGCAATTGTAGGGAACAAAGCAGAAAGGCTAAGGCAGCAACTAACTTAGATTAGCGATGGAAATCAAGGACAAGAAAAAGTCCTTCTTTAGGTACATAGGGAACAAGAGGAAAGCAAATGGGAATGTGGGGCCACACTGCTCAACAATTCAGGGCAGCTGGTTACCAACACTCAGGATAATTCTGAATAATTGCTTTGCCTCTGTGTTTCACCGCGGCATGGGGAAAATCATGCCACATTGGGTGCAGAATTAGCAGGGCAGAAATGACTGCCTTCCTACTGTTCCCACAGAACTGCTGTGTGATCAATTAAAGGAATTTAGACATATATAAGTCAGTAGAACCAGGTAAACTCCATCCAAGGGTGCTGAAGGAGCTGGCTGATGTCACTGCGGAGCCCCTGAAGAAACTTCCAAAACTTGTGGTGCTCCAGAGAGGTCCCTGAGGACTGGAAGAGGGCCTATGTTGTGCCCATCTTCAAGAAGGGGAAGAGGGAGGACCCAGGTAACTGTAGGCCAATTAGCCTAACTTCTATCCCAGAGAAAATCTAGAAAAAACATTAAGGAGTCTATGTGCAACAGGCTTGCAGAAGGTAGGATTCTGAATGATGGCCGACATGGCTTTGTCACAGATAGGTCTTGTCTTACCAATCTCATCTCCTTTTACGATCAGGTAACTCGCCACCTGGATAAGGGAGAAGTGGTGGGTGTTGTATACCTTGACTTCCTAAAAGCCTTTGATCTGGTATGCCATGATCTCGCAAGAAAATTGGAAGATAGTGGGCTTAACTGCGAGACAGTTAGGTGGGTACAAAGCTGTCTGTGGGGTAGGACCCAGAGAGTCCTAATGAATGGAACTGTTTTCTTGGCGAGACTTGGGCAGCACTGTCCCACAGGGGTCGGTGCTTGGTCCTGTACTTTTCAACATCTTCATCAGTGATTTGGATGTGGGGGTGAAGAGCTCACTGGCCAAGTTTGCAGGTGACACCAAGTTATGGGGAAGCGTAGTCACTCTTAAAGAGGCTATAGATACAGGCAGATCTAGGCAGGATGGCAAGTTGGATGAATCAGAACCAGATGAAGTTCAACGTTGAGAAATGTAAAGTGCTCCACCTGGAGATAAACAATCCCCTGCACACCTACAGGCTTGGCAATGCCAACCTGACCAGCACTATGAATGAAAGAAACCTGGGGGTAATAATACACCACAGCATGAATATGAGCTGGCAGTGCGACTCTGTTGTCAGCAGAGCAAATAATACTCTGGCATGCATCAATCAATGCATCTCCAACAAAATGAAGGAAATGATTCTCCCATTCTAATCGGCACTAGTGAGACCCCAACTGCAGTACTGCATCCGGTTCTGGGTGCCGCACTTTAACAAGGGCGTGGTGCAACTTGAGAGAGTCCAGAGAAGAGCCACCTGTATGACTAGAGGTTTACACAGCAGGCCATATGAGGAAAGGCTGAGGGACCTGGGACTCTTCAGCCTGAAAAAGAAAAGGCTGAAAGGGGACTTGGTAGCAGTTTACAGCCACATCAGGGGCTTGGTGAACAGCTGTTCACCAGGGCACCCTTGGGGAGAGCCAGAAGTAATGGCCACAAATTCCTGGAAGACCATTTCAGGCTCAACATTAGGAAAAACTTCTTCACAGTTAGGGTGTCCAGACTGGAATAAGCTCCCTCCAGAAGTGGTACAATTGCCTACCCTGGAAATCTTCAAGAGGAGACTGGATAGTCATCTTGCTAGGGTCACCTGATCCACTGGTCTTTCCTGCCTGGTTCAGGGGGCTGGACCTGATGATCTTTCAAGGTCCCTTCCAGCCCCTTAAAATCTATGAATCTATGAACTGGACTTATTTAATCTGGAGAAGAGAAGACCAAGAGGAGACTTGCTGCACCCAATGATCTTCCGAAGTCTCTTCTGGCCTTACAATCTATGTCTCTGTGAATAATTAGTGTTGAATAGAAGCATTATCACCTCATGTATCTTTCACCTAAAGTTTCTGTTGATGCATCCCAAAACTGCATTCACATTGAGTCTGTGATCTACCAAGACTCGTAGATTCTTTTCCATCCATCCAATTGTTACCTGTTTTGAATTTTATTTTTGATTGTTCTTCCCAAGGTGTAGCACCTTGCATTTCTCAGAAGTGATCTTCATTCAGTTACCTTCAGCTGAGCTTTCCAATCTTTCAGGATCTTTCTGAATTGCACTCCCATCCTCCAGCGTGTTCACAATCCTTTCCATTTTCATTTCATCTCCAAATGTGCTTGAGAAGCTTTCTATGCCAGCATCCAGATAATTAATAAACATGTTGAAAAGCACTGGGCCAGGACAGGCTCCTGGGACACTCCACTCCAAACCTGACATTCTGACATGGATCTATTATTAATTATCTCTTATGTGTTGCTATTGAACCAGTTATCCATCCACTTTATAGTAGTTTTATCTAGCCCACATTTCTCCAATTTTGTTTATGAGAAGGCATGTGGGATCTTGTCAAAAGCCTTGCTGAAGTCCAAATACACTATATCCACAGTATTCCCTTCATCTGCCCAAGTATTTACTTAGTCAAAGAGGGAGATCAAGTTTGTTTGACACAATTTGTTGTTAGCGAATCCAGCCTGGCTGCTTGTGATCAGCTTTTTCTCCTCCCAGATGCATACAAACGGCCTTTCTTATGATATCCTCCAGTAACTTTACAGGTATTGAGGTGAGGCTAACTTGTCTGTAGTTCCCTGGGTCCTCCTTTTTGATTTTTGTAAAGAGGGGCACTATGCTGGTGCTTTTCCAGTCCTCTGGGACTTGACCTGTCTCCATAACTTCATGAAGATCATTGCCAAGGGCTCTGAGATCTGTGCTAGTTCCTTCAGTATCCTGGAGTGAAGTTCATCAGGCTCTACTGACTTGAATTCATTCAGACCCCACAAAAGGTCTGACCGTATATTTTGTAATCTCTTCACTCAGCTTGGCCCCCTCCTTATCCAGACAATCCTTACAGGGTGTCTGACTGCAGCTTAATTTTTGTGAAGACTGAACAAAGTAGCTGTTGAGTAGCCCTGCCCTCTACCTCTCATTTCCCCTGACTGTTTCACAGTAGACCCAAAGCTTCTTTGCTCCTTCTTTTCTCACCAACATACTTGTATAACCTCTTCTTGTTCTCTTTAACCTCCCTTGCCAACTTACTCTTTATCTTTTGCCTTCCTGATTTTGTCCCTGTTCTTGCTATTTCCTGGTACACTTGCTTGATGATTTGCCATTTTTTCCATTGCCTGTATGCTTTCCTTTGCATTCGCATTAGAACTCATTTTAACTAAACTGACCCACAAAGCATATCTATATAATATTTAAAGGGTATATTACTCCTACAGTTGATAAGATAATCCTACACACTTCATGTAGGGAATAGACACAGGCTAGTTGCTGTTGGAGTAGCTAAAATTACTTGCAGTAGGATGTGTTCTGTTTAGGTAAAGTCAAAACAGCATTGACTTCTCTTTGACTTTCAGAGACTTGTAGAAGCATGAGAGCTAATGATTTTGCACCTGTTACACCTGCATTTTCCATCTTTGAAGATGAGCCTGAAAAAGAGAACAGCCGGTAAGAAGCTAGTCACAAATGGAAATGCCTTTCTTAGGGGTTGTCTGTCAGGTTAGTGTTGTGCTATGATGGCTGTTGGCGCCATCACAGGGGGTTTTAATCTTTGCAGGTTAGGACTCTTACAGGAATTGTGATCTATGGGAAGTTCCAACTCAGGGGTAGGCAACCCTGGCATGGGCGCCAGAGCATGGAAGGCATTTTGCTTGGCATGTGCACCTTGAGGCAGATGGCAGGGAAGGAGCCGGTGCTGTACTGCCACAATAAGGCTTGGGCTTCTCGTGGGTTTCACCGCCGTCAGCACCTGGCACGCCAACAAGTCAAGGTTGTGGGTGTTTTTGGCATTCTGTTCTAACTGCTCTGTGGTATAGCTGAAACCAAGTTGAGTATAATCGTAGTGACTCATAATTGCATGGCTTCCCTGGTGACTAGGGACAGATTTTTATTAGAATTATTATTATATCTATTGAGACCATTATAAGCATCTCTGATTCTTAACTTTCAATGCAATTAGTCTGTAATTCTCCATTCTGGTTTCTTGTGAAGGTTCTACTAAAAATTATTTTTAAAAAGCAATTTCTATTAGTGTCCCACAGCATAAAAACAAGACTGCAGAGGTCGGAGCCCTTGGAAAACGTCTCTCAACTGCATGTGCTGCACCATTAAAAGTAAGTACAAGCTAATTTTAACAAATATTAGGGGATCATGGAAGTAGTTTCATTTATTGGACTATTTGTTCGTCTGCACATTGTTCTTTCAATATCTTTCCATTCGCTCTACGCTCATCACACTCATTCACCTACACATACAGACTATAGTTTTACAAAGCAATTGTCATTCATTATTATATTCTATACTAACTAGCTCAAATCACTACA
The DNA here is from genome assembly GCF_052110815.1 of Crocodylus siamensis. NCBI lineage: Eukaryota > Metazoa > Chordata > Crocodylia > Crocodylidae > Crocodylus > Crocodylus siamensis. The sequence continues at coordinate 205,026,972 of NC_143395.1, forward strand.
CAGGAATTCTGGTCTGCTATTCCTGGTTTTCCTCTCCATTCCGTCCCACAAAATTCATAAGGATTAAATTTTGAAGCTGTTGGCTATAACTTCTGTTAACACTGATGATGGCTACCTCTGAGGATGGTCAGCCATATGCAGAGCTCTCAGGTTGCTTTCTGTATGGATAAGTCCAACAGTGCTTCCGTGACTGATGTAGTTAAGTGGTGGCTGTAGAGCCTCACTAAGGTTGCTTTTTTGCCTTTGTCTATATAGGTAAGCTTGGGAATTAGGCAGGATTCAAGAGTTTTCAGATGTTGTCATGGTGGCTTCTCTAGCAATGGGAGGCTTTATTTCTGTCTAAAGGATGTCAGAACAGACCAGCGTTTCCATTTGTGATTATTTGTTAAAAACATTGCTGCTTCAGGATTAACTACAAAAGTATGGGAAACTTCTGCATGAAGAGTGAGCCTTGCAGATTTATTTTAACTACCTGAGGAATGTTGCTTTGTTGTTGTTTTTTTCACCCTCTCTTGTGTAGGAGGGCACTCGGACAACAGAGTTCTTGATGGACGACTCCACAGGATGGGCTGTACCGGATAGCAATAAAACATTGGCACTTAGTCCAAATAACACAACAGACTTTGCACATGCTGCCCAGCTTGCTTCAACTCCATTTAACCATGTCCCAACATATTCATGGCAAAACGTTGAGGACAAAGGTAAATAAACTGCTTTAGAAAATGGTGTATGCTTAGTATGCCATGTCTAATTCACTACTGCATCACTGGTCCCATGTTAAGACAACCTACCATCAAGTTTGTGAAGTATACGTTTATGTACACAAGTGTAACAGTATTACAGTGTTAATTGTTTTAGTGGAAGAGCAGGGAGCATGAGTCCACAGTGCCAAAGTTCCTGAACGATTTATAATTTAGACAAGACAGTTTAGACATGAAAGCAATGAGTCATGCCATCAGAGCTCTTGTTTTGTGCAACTTCCAAAGGAGCCTGCAAAGTGGGTATTTAAGCTCTAAATCACTCTTTTTGTGGTTTCTTCTGTGAGCATCTTTGGGCTTCCTGCATACCTGCCTTTCAAATGCTGTCTCTGGTAAACAAAACTCTTACCTCATCCTCCCAAATCTCTTAGCACTTGATCCTTCTACTATGATTCTTACACACCACTGGCAGCCTGCTCACAGCTACTGAGCTAAACTTACCATCACTGGTTTGTTTATATCTACCATAGGGGTGCCAAAGATGCAAGCCACAGGCTGGATCCAGCCTGAGACATAAAGCACTCATTCCAGCTGCTGTGGGATCTGTGCCTCATGCTTGTCCTGATCCAGGACATGCAGTGCACATGGTGCCCACTTCAGCCAGTCTGGGACTTGCGTGGTACCCACAGGCATCAAGTGCAGCGTGGTTCCCAGATTGACTGGAGCAGGCATCATGTGCAGTGCAGTCCTTGACTAGCCAGCGGTGGAGGATGTCATATTGTAGTAAGGACTCTGGAACAGGCACCAGGTATAGTGTGGTACGCAGTCTGGCTAGTCCAGGATCTGCTGTTGTGTGGTAGATCCAGCATACAAGAGAGAGGAGGGGAGCTTATGGGCCCTATCTGGCCCATTGATTGCCCCCTGCTAACACTCATGCGGCCAGCAGGACCAGGTAAGTTTGCTCCAGTCTACAGCAATACTGTATGGTTTATTGACTAGTACACACAGCTGCTCAAAAGAGGTACAAGCTCACATTCCTGTTGCAGTCACTTTGCATGGGTTTTTCACTTTGTCTGGTTTATGGAACAAATTTGCCATAAATATGTATTTCAGAAAATGCATTGCATGATGGTGGGAAGATAGCTTTGGATTGTTCTGAGGAACTACATATGCAGGCATCAAAAACCAGTAACTTAAGGTACAGTATGACATCCAAATTTTGAGGTTTCACAGTTTAAGAATGTGAATAACACTTTAGCAGAGCTGGGAGCTTTTATCCTAGTGATTGATCCTGTAAGTCAGGAGCCCCCCCCTCCCCCCCCGGCCACAGCCTTGCTGGTGCCTCTTGTCTCTCACCCACAGCCCCTTCTCCCCCAGCCCTGCCGGAGGGCGCCCCCAGCTGCCAGGGCTACAGACCTGGGTTCATAGCCCCCTGCTGTGGGCTTGGGCAGGCTAGCGCCTAGCTGCCACATGCACTCCCCAGGGCAGGGGGGGTACCCCCCCGCCCCCATCTATACCCAGGGTAAGCACAGGTTTCAGGCTTGAGGTCCTGCCCTGCTTCCCTCCCCCAGGGCTTCTGAAGCCCAGGTGGTGCGACCCAGGACAGCAGGGCCACAGCGGGGCTCTTTGCTGCTGCTCACCACCCTCGCTGCCCTGGCAAACACCTTGTGTGCCTGCTGTTGCTTCAAGGGGTGCAGCCCTTCGCCACTGGCCTCACATGCTGGGGCAGTGGGGGAGGGGAGCAGTGGTGAGGAGATTCCCGTGCAGCTCCACTGCTGCCTGCAGCACTGGGTCATGTGCACTGGGCTCTGGAGCCTCCGAGGGAGGGAAGCAGCGTGGCAGGGAACAGCAGAGCCGTGTGGAGAAGCTGCTAGCCGCTGTTTTCTGCTTCCCTCCCCTGGGGCCTCCAGAGCTTAGTGGGCATGACCTGACACAGCAGGCAGCAGCGGAGCCGCACAGGGGTCTCCTTGCTGCATCTCGTGCCCCACTCCCCCTCCTCCCCAGGCCTCTCCCCCCGCTGCCTCAGCGATGTGCCTCCTATGCAGTGAGGGCAGCGGTGCAGGGCTGCACCCCTCAAAGCAGCAGCAGGTGCAGAAGGCACGTCACCAGGGCAGCAGGGGGGCAAGCAGCGACAAGGAGATTCCCACGTTGCCCCACTGTCCCCAGCCTCATCAGGTCATGCCCACTGGGCTCTGGAGGCCCTGAGGGAGGGAAGCAGGGTGGGAACTCACAGCCTGCGCCTGCCCCAGGTACAGATCTGGGGGGGTGTGGGTCCCCCCTACCCCCCAGGAGTGTGTGTGGCAGCAGGGAGCCAGCCCTCCTTCCCCTCTCCCAGATGAGCCACCCACAACTCTGTCCTGCTCCCCACTGTGGCCCTGCAGCTGTGCATTGCAACCCTGGGCCCCAAGGCTCACCTGACTGGATAGCAGCCTCAGCCCTGCCCAGCTCCCTCCCTACAGGGGCCTCAATCCCCCTCCCCCCTGCACTTACCTGCTGAAGTTGCTCTGCAGGCTGCCTGGGGCCATATGCATGACCATGCACATCGCGCCCCCTGCCTGACTGCCCTCCTCCCACTCCCTCCCAACTCCCTGTGGGCTGGAATTCTGCCAGCCTGCAGGGAGCTCATGGCAAAATCTGCAGGTTTGTCTTGTAAAACAAGAAATCCACATTTGCCTCTGGTCAAAAGGTAAAATCTGTGGGAAACGGAAAACCTGGATCCCTGGCAATAGGTCACACCTGACTTTTGTGTCAATGACCACCAGGAGCACAGTGCCTGGTGCCACAGGAGATGAAGCTTTTGTGGGCTGGAATGGGGATGCTCAACATTTGGCCCATGGACCAGATCCAGCTTTTGATGCTGTCATCCGTCTCTCAGGTCTCCTCATGGGTCCAAAAATTTGTCAGCAGGGGAGTAGTACCACCAGTCCCCCACTGCCAGATTTCCAGACCTGTGGGAAGTCCTGGCCTCTACACACTAGATTGAGGCACAGGGCCTAGTACTGGTGCCTGGGGCCAGACACACCACTGGACTAGAGGCAAAGAATAGTGGCAATTTGCCACAAAGGTTGCCTGTTGGTGCTAAACTCTTCTAACCTCCAGAACACTAAAGCAGACTGTCTCTATACTACAAGTGGGAGGTAAAGGACTTGGTTCTCCAGGTGATTTTTCAGGCTAAGGTTGTCCAGAAATAGACCTCTTTTAACCCCTTCACGCAGCTACCTTGATACTACTCCAGGGGACTTACCAAGTCTTCCTTTTAGAAAAAGAATCTACGGTGCCATTAAAAACGTAGTTCCTGTGTCTCTGCTGGTATTATTTTGGACCCATGGTATTGTGCTGATTGTTCTACCTTTCTGTGAGGCTGACTCTCCTAGTGGCAGTTAATTTGGCAAGAAGGGTGGATGATAGCCAAGCCCTGACTGCAGATCTCTTTACAGACTGCCTTCTGTCTAGACATAGTTTCCTAGAAGACCGACATCAAGTACCTACTCAAGTGATTGCTGGATTGTATCTCAGTGTCACAGATCAGCCTTCCAGGCTTTCTTTGAAAATCATACTCCAGAGCTGAGACATTATTACATGCACTTAATGTGAAAACAGCCTTGTCCTTTTACTTACACAGGACTAAGCCTTTCAGAAGGTCTCCATAGTGAGGGGTCAGAATATTGTCCAGTGGGATATCTGAATGTGTGGTAGGCTGTAAATGAGACTGCTGAGGTAGAACTCAAATACTCAAGAGCTTTTTCTACCAGACCTCAGGCAATTTCCAAGGCTTCCCTATGCAATGTTTCCATAATTGCTTTCTAGGAGGAGGCCACCTGAAAGGGGGGTGGAGGGGTGGGTGCAGCCTGGAGACCTTAGCAACAGTGTCAGGAGTTATAGGGAATGCCAGTTGGGCAGTACTGGCCTTGGAGGACTCAAAGACCTGCCTCCAGGTGTATGGGAGCTGCTTTGGAGTTGTCAGAGTATCCATATACATCCTCAAACGCTTGCAGGAGAAGAGTTCTTTCCCAGAACTGGAGTTTTGGATGTGATTTACACATGCATATCCATGTCCTGCCCTTCTTTCCCTCTTCCTTGGAGTCATGGGCCACTTTAAAGGCATGATGGAATCTGATCCCTAATCCCAAAAATCACACCTCCTGCCATGCCATACTTGCACGTGATTTCGGGACCAGAAATCAATTCCCAATTGTGCCGTACTTGCCAGTGCCAGGGAAGCCTGGGTTTATGGTTCTGAGCTCCCTCTGTACCAGCAAGTTGAAAGATGGTTGTCTGACAATTGGCTGATTGTTGGCTTGGCTGAGGACTATGCTGGGGTCTAGAGTCAGCCCCAGTGTGGTCCTGTGGGGCTGACAAACAGCTAATTGTTGGCTGGGTCCAGTAACTGCATCAGGGCCTGGAACTGGCTCCAATGTGGACTGCCAAGCTGAGAATCAGCTGATTTTGTTGGCCTGGTGGAGACTGTGCTGGGGCCAGTTGTAGACCCTGGTGCAGTCCTGGACCCAGCCAGCCACAGCTGCTTGGGACGGGGTTCAAAGTCCCCAGCAGGGTGGGATCAGAGGCTTCTGCCAGGAACTTTAAACCCCATGCTTGGCAGCTCTGGCCTGGCAGCCTAATGTAGCAGGAGCTTCTGCTTCTCTGCACTGAGCTGCCTGGTATGGGGTTTAAAGTCCCAGAATGAGGGAGCAGTGACCTCCCCATGCTATGCAACAGTGGCTGGGTAGCCTTGTATGGGTAAGCTTCAGTTTCCCTCCACCACCAGCCTCCGTTCTCCCATGCACAGCTGCCCACCAAGTGTTTCTCAGCACAGGGTTTAAAGCTCCAGTGGAAGGACCCGTTGCTCCACCCAACAAGGGACTGCCAATCAGCTAATTATTGGTAGGGACCTACTTAATTCATGATTTTGCAGAAACTGTGAAATGGGAATTATCAGCGAAACCTGCAAAATTAAAAAAAAAATTGTACTAAATTAAAATGCTGACTCCCCAGTGGTCCTCATGGCCTTGCAGCCCACTGGCAGTAAGGGAAGCTGCCAAGATGGCAATTGCTGCCCCTTCTCACCACCCCCCCCCCCCCCCCCGCCCCTCACTGCTGATTGGCTGAAAGGGCTGCCCATTGCAGGGTCGCATGATGGATAACCCTCTATGCTAATCAGTGGCGAAGGGCAGGCTGGCTGTGAGTAGCCCACAAAAATCCCTTTCGCTCGCTGCAACTTTGGTTGATCACTAGCCACACATTTGAATTTAAGTCACCATATTAATGAGCCATTAAAATGTTCTTAATAGTATGTGGAATATTTTTTATGGTTTGTTCCCCGTTTTATAGCATCTAAAGTTTGGGGCATATGTAGTAACCTTATTTGTGCCATGATTAGCATGTTAATTGTGGCATGAATGTAATGTGTAGAGGGGGCCACACACAACTTAAGCCTCTGCAGCTGTGGAACTTGGTGCCGAAAAAGCATGGTGCCCTTAATTCCTTCTGTGTGAGGCCCAAGAAGTGGTTTACTCAGTGCAATCCAGCAGTAATACTAAGGCAAAAAGCCTCTGAGATCTAGTGCAATAGCACATATGCATAAGAAGGAAGTGTATATGGATAACACATCTTTATATTATTCATATATAACTTATTTTTCTTTTCCTTGACAAAGATACATTGGGAAGAAAGCCTTGTATAGGACCAAATGTTCAGTTACATCTCTAAATGTAAAATGCTAATGTGTGTAATGATGCTGTATTGCTGAAAGACAGAAATAAGATTGCACTGAAGAGGTGTTATGTGCCTTAATTTTTATTTCTGGCTTTTAGATGTTAATTTAGCCCCCACTGGAATTCTAAAAGTGTATTGAGGCAGCAAAGTAAGTTTAGATGGGATATGAGGGAAAGTTCCTTACTGCTAGGGCAGTGATGCACTGGGAATAGATCACCCAGGGAGGTAGGAGAATTTCCTCCATTGGGGGGGGTTTCAAGAGGAAGTTGGATACGAATTGTTCAGTGATGATTTAGGATTAGCAGAGGTTAGAGCATATTATGAAAAGCAACAGTTGGAAAGTCCATATTTCCCTACTACCCCAACACGTGCCCTTTCCCCCAGAAAGATCCTCCCACTGGATTGCTCAAACTGAGAAGAGCTCTGCAGCCCAAAGCAGGTAGAAATAGAAAACTGCTCAGCAGCAGGAGAATGAAGCAGCACTCCATAATTGGCTAGTTATAAAAAAAAATGTTTTAAAGGGGCTGTGAAGTTAGTGGAGGGCATGGTATGACAGGAAAAAAAAAAGAGTACTGGTTCTCCAGCTGGATGTGATGCCTGGAGTTGTTTAGGTTCTTAGGCTGAAGTACAGAGTGGAAAGCATGTTGTTATCCCATGCTTATGAGCTTGTTCTGGTCATCACAGGGCATGTCTACATGTTCATTAATGCACTTTAGGTAATGCTCATTACCTATTGTACTTCCATTGTGAAGTACTAGAAAATGCGCGTTAGCCTATTTTAATGCACATTAGCTAACAAGCACTTTTTTGTGATGCTTTAATGCACATTAAAATAAACTAATGTGCATTGAAGTCCACATGTAGACACTCCCATATTAAACCAGAAAGAATTTTTTTCCCCTCCTGATGCTACTGGTGTCTGGGTCTTTTTTTCACTTTCCACAGGAGCGTTGAGTGTTTCTCACTGCCAAGGCTGGGGATTTGGACTGGTGTGTTGACTCTCCTGCTGGGACATAAAAAAAAAAAACCCCCAGAGGTTCCTGGCTAAAGCATCTTGCTCCTTGGCTTAGGGACAGACCAACCACCACAGTTGGGATCAAGAAGGAATTTTACCTGTCAGATTGGCACGGGCTATGGCAGGGGTTGCTTTTCTTTCTAGTGGAGGGTTGCATGGGCTTCCTCCTCGGATCTCATGGGCGGTTTTGTAACAAACTACCTCCTGTTTTTGTTAAGGCAGGATGTTGACAGTGCCTTTGTCTTCTTTGGCCTCCCACTTTTCCTGTGGCAAGTTAAAGGGTGCCTTTGGTGCTTTAGGCATTATGCCTCTGGTAGTTTTGGGTGAGGATTGTCCCTGAAGCTTTTAAGAGGCTAAGCAAACACTTGTCTGGGGTGGCTTAGACAGTAGTTTTGGACTAGGTGATCTCCTGAGCTAAGTGGAGAGCTGCTACACAGAATAACCCAATGGATATTACGGAAGCATCATACAGGAAAATAAAGCCCTAGTTTTATTCTCTTACAGTAAAGATATGCTATCCTTGATTGCTTACAGATTTGCTCTTCGGAATGATGTCCATCTTGATAGGTGGGACTTCTGCTGTATTCCAGAAACCCCATTTACAACTGTTCAGCAAAGAACTAATTCTGTGGTTCAGCAGTTGGTGTATGCAGATACTCGTTTCACTCCGAACAGTTTTTCTTGAATCATAAGCAGTTTGTAGTGCACTTGTGCTATGACCATAAAAATGTATCATCTAAAAGTAAAAAAAGGAACCCTAACAAATGTCTTGAGATGTTCATATCAATCAAAATACCAATAATAAATTATTGACATTGGGACAACATTTTTGTTACTCAATACTTGTATCTCTTTGGGGTCTGGAGAAGGCCAATGCATTAGAACTACTCTAACTTAATGTTTTGTGCATTAACCATGTAGCCCAGTTCAGGAGAGGGTCCATGAAGAGTCATTCAGTGCTCAGCAGACTACTATATGTGCAGAGAACAGACCACACCAGAATGTTAAAACTCCAGGTACTACATATGACCAGTATCTTTCTTTTGTCAAAACTGAGATTGAGGCTTTATGATGTACTTAGCAATGTTTGCTCATTCACACTGGAATGAAATGTGCCAACAAGCAACTGTCTTGTACTTTCTCTAAGATAATTGTTGCTTGGAATAGTTACCCAACACGTGTAAGGGGGTATGAGAATGCACATCCCATGCATCTTGTGTGGGGCTGAGAACCCCCAGTTCCACAGATTTCATAGGAGCCTGAAGATTTTCTCTGCTGGATCCAATCCAGTCACCTGGCTTTAGCAATGCTTGTATTTTCAACTGGTAACACCTGTTTATTCCTTCTTTTGGACCCCCGACCCTTAAACCCTACAAAGTTAAATCTTTAATAATCCAAGTTAAGACCAAGTAAGAAACCAAGGTAGATAATGTCACTGAGATTTCTCTAAGCTAAAAGATTAATTCCTCTTTTTAAAACTACATTTTGTATTCAGTTCACAAATTTTTTCTTTCATAAAGCCATTGTTGAGAACCCATGGGACGAGGGCTTAATTTGCAAACTCTTATTGGGGCTGTCTAAACCGCTGAGTACCTACTCCAATACTTTTGAATGGAAATTAAACCTGCCAACCATCAAACTGAAGAACGAAATTGGCTTGGGTAAGGACTTTCTAAAGCTTTTTTGCTTTAAAGTATTCATTGTACTTTGTCTGAGAATCAATTTATATATAAAATTTAATATGTACAATCTTAGTCTTCTGAATGTGTTTAACAAAACATTCAAAAATGGCTCCCAGATTCTTTAAACAACCCCACCACCACCACCACCCATATTTTAAAAATTTGATCCACTTTAAAAATTATTATATTCTGGTGGGTATCTGCCATTCCTAGTGGAAAATAAAAACCAGTAAAAGACTTGACATGGAAGTTTAAAAGCTTTGTTTCAAACAGATAGAAGTCCCACTTAACAGACACTGTTTTCAACAGTAATTGTAGAGTAGTAGGATGGCTTAGGTGCTAGTAGGGCTGTCAAACAATTTAAAAATGTTATCGCAATTAGTTGAACAATTAAAAAACGTAGTTGTAATTAATGACAATTCTAATCATGCAGCTAAAAACTCAAAATTATGTTCAGAAAAACTCAAATTATGCAAGATTATGCAGGTATTTTGTATGGATGGGGGGTATGGGGTATGTGTGGGAATTTGTGAAGGTGTGGGGGGCAGTGTGCACCCCTGGATTTGCGCACAGGGTGGAGGTGGGTTGCCTGTGCCAGCATGCAGCTCCCAGGGTAAAGGCAGTAGGACACAGAAAGCCCCACCTCACCTACGCCCTGTCCACAAATCCCAGAGGCATGTGCCCACTGTGCCTCCCCCAGGGGTGTGCACAGTAGTAGAAGCTATACTCCCCCCAGCTCCCTGGATGAGCCACCCACAGCTCTATCCCATGACCCATCCCAGCCCCAGGGCCCAATGCTGGATGGTGTTTTACATGCTGCCAGGCTGCATTCCTGGCCACGTGCAGGCTGCAGGTGCTCATCTTTGTCTGTGTCTATGTGCACCCTTCTTTCCCTGCCACCCTGCTTTTCCCCTGCTGCAGCAGCCTGGAGCCTGCACCTGGGCTGCCCTGTGTTCCTCTGCGCTGTCACCAGTGCCCCATTGGGTAGCCTGGAGGCAGCAGTGACTGTGGTAGAGCGGAGTCTGGGTGCAGGCTCCAAAACACTGTGCACAATTAACGCGTTAAAAAAATGAATGCAAATGAATTAACACATTAATCATGTGCATTAATTGTATTAACTGCTATTGACAGCCCTAGGTGCTAGTTTTTACCTTTCAGGGGATGCTCCTTGGAATCTTTTTAGTTTTACAGAGTACTACTTGAAAATACTTTTTATTTTGGCTGAAACCATAGGAAGTTCCACAGAACTCTCAAACTCTTATTCTTACTAGGTAGGGTAGGGGACTGATTTTTTGGTAAAGGAATTTATACACTAAAGCAATAATTTTATATTCTCCAGTCTTAATGTAACTGTCCAGTTTATTGTGATTAGAAAGCTTTTGTGTAGAAAAATTTGAAAATGAAACTTAATCTGTTTTATCTCATTTACATAATCCTCCAAAGGTTCTAACGCATTCTATGTGGATTGCTTACTGGGAGAGGGGGCTTTTGCATATATCTATCAGGCTTCGGTCCTGGATGCAAATAACCCTAGAAATAATCAAAAAGTAATATTAAAGGTAAGTGACTGTAGTCCTAAGTGTTTTATCTAAGACCTTTTACATGCTTGTTTTACTGAAGTCCTGCAGTAATTTGGCCAGTAAATTGAGACTTATAATTAGATGGACTCTTCAAAGCCAGATAAAACCGAATTTAGAAATAAGATGCTCCTGGTCATTCTTATGCCTTCTCTGCGAGACTGAAAAGCCCACTAATATCTGGTGATGGTGTCCCTATGAATGTATCTAAAAACATTAAGAAAATCAACTCGATTTTGTGTGGCATATGTAAACAGATTGAGATCCCTAGTTTGTGGCAAGAATGTGTTTTTTCTGGTCTTTTGGAAGATAATGCGCAAAAATGATTAAACAAAAATATTTGTTCTCTTTAAATATAGTATTTTAATCTGATAGTCATCTTTATGTATTTAAGAAAATACGTTAGTATAGATTCACTTGAGCATCATCACTGGTTTTAATAGCTGATATGGAAATAAAAAGGGTTTTCAGTTCTGTATTGGTTGGCTCCTACTGTTCCTTGTTACACCATTTTGCTCTTAAGTAAACGGTGTATTCCTATGTATGTGCATGTGTGTACCTGCAAGAGACATTTTATTTTAAAATAATATGGGTTTATAGGTATATTGTTGTGCTTTAATTAGCTGGAGAACACTTTCAAGAACATTATGTTCAGCTTTCAGAATGGAAATAGTTAATCCTTGACAAGTGTTATAATAGGTCAAGAACAATGGAAAAGAAGAAAATACCCAAATAGGTCATTAATTGTAGGGAATGATCTTACTTTATTTTTCAGTAATATTATTCAGTGCATTTCTCACTTCAGTTGATCTGTTTTTGGTTACAGGTGCAGAAACCTGCAAACCCTTGGGAGTTCTATATAGCAACTCAGCTGAGAGAGAGGCTTCATTCGAGCGTACGCCATCTATACATTCACTTTTACTCTGGCCACTTCTTTCAAAATGGAAGTATTTTGGTTGGTGAACTCTACAATTATGGAACTTTACTGGTAAGTGTACTAGAGCTTATGATCTAAGGAAGTGTAATTTTACTTCCTGAAATAATATACATTAGAGTACACATAAATCTGTTCCTTCTGTCTGTTTTACAAAATTTTATTGCAAATTTAATAGCTAATACTTTGTTTTGCAAACATAGGACTACAGTTCATGTTATAGGAAGTTGTCTTTTCATGTGGTTGACATTCTCTTTCTCCATTCTTATTTTTGTTTACAGAATACTGTAAATATTTACAAAAAACTTCCTGAAAAAGTGATGCCTCAAGCACTTGTATTCTATTTTGCCATAAAAATTATTTACATGGTGGAAGAGCTCCACAACTGTGGAATAATTCATGGTGACATTAAACCTGATAACTTTGTACTTGGAGAAAGGCAAGCATTTCCTTTTTAATACTAATACTACTAATGCCATTGCATCGAACTTGATACTTATGGTGGCAATTGTTTTCTTGCTTAACTGCAGATTTTTGGACAATGACACCTGTGATATAGATGGTCTCTCTCATGGTCTGACACTCATTGATATGGGTCAAAGCATAGACATGACACTGTTTCCAGAAGGAACTGCCTTTACAGGCAAATGTGAAACATCTGGATTTCAGTGTGTTGAAATGCTGACACAGAAACCATGGAACTACCAGGTATGAGACTGTCTGTCTGTGCCAGGGGCAGGCAATTATTTTGGCTGGAAGACTGCTTAATGAGTTTTGATGAGCTGTCAAGGGCCACAAGGATAGCCCCACCCCTTAACGAGTGCCCCACCCCCCATTCACCATCTTGGGAGCTGAAGTCCTGCTCCCCTAACCCATGACCTTTGCCACTGCAAGTCCCTCCCCTTGTCCTGGCAGTACTCCTTTTGGGAATGAGGGTTTGCCATCTTGGAACCAGAAAAATCCCCAAATGATATACTAAAAATCAAACTGACAATAACGTATTTTAATTTTATTAAAAAAAAAAAAAAAAGACTGTCCAGATTTGTGTGCATTTGCATTGCATATATAGAAGTGATTGCATAATAGCTCAAAATTAAACTTGTATATTGCGGGGGGGGGTGAATATAGGGTGGGTGGGTATAGGGTTTGTGGGGGGCTGTGGATATGTGTGTGGATGTGTGTGTATTTAGGGTATGAGAATATATGTGGGTAGGGGAGTGTTTGTGGGGATGTGTGGGTGGGTATGGGGTTTGTGGGGGGCGGTTGGGTATGTAATAGTGAGCAGGGCTCCTCCCAGAGGGGTGTGGTTATGTGTGAGGGGCTGCATGTTGGGAGGGGTGTGGGGTTTGTGGAACTGGATGAGTGGGTGCAGTTTTTGTAGGGTGTGATATGTGTGTGTGGGGGAGGGCTTGTGGGTATCGTGGGGTGTGCATGGGAGCCCCCTCCCTGCACCCTCCTGAGCCGGTCAGCACCCACCCCGCAACAGCTCAGAGCCCGCATACTCTGTGGCACATCCCCACCACTGCCAACAGCGTGCAGCCTCATCCCTGCCTCATGCCTGCTCTGGACTTACCCCGGCGGAAGCAGATCAGCAGGAACCCATGCTCACAGCCCTGACCTGGACCACCATGTGCCTGCTTCGTACCGCCTGCCCATGGCACATCCTGCTGCCCCTAAATTTTTCTAGCAGCATGGAACAGAATAGCACTTAGGTACTTAAGTCCACTTGCATATCTAATTGGTGGAATAGAGTCTAAATCTTTGAGGAGTGCAGAATTTAAACTCAGGCTTGATCAATGTGATCATTTAGTGCCTCAGAATATTTTAAGAAGCCCTGGAGAGAACCTTTGTTCACATAATTTGTCCAAGTCATACGGTAACAAGAAAATGCTTTCACAAAGAATTTGTATAGGAATTTTTCAGATTAGCCTTTTAGCAGGATCAAATCTTTAATCTGAACTCTTTACAGTAGACATCTCTCTCCCTGCAGACTGACTACTTTGGAATTGCTGGAACAGTTTATTGCATGCTCTTTGGCACCTACATGAAAGTGAGAGAAGAAGGAGGGGTCTGGAAAACTGAAGGAGTCTTCAGAAGGTTGGTTTCATTGTGGGGACTAGTGGAGAGTCTTTGTAAAGCCTTCTAAATCTATGGATTTGCCAATTGGAGAGAGGCTCGTTCACAGAGGTGGGCAAAATACAGCCTGTGGGCTGGATCCAGCCTGCCAGACCATTCTATCTGGCCTGCAGGGCCCCTAAAAAAGTTTAGAAAAATTAATATTTATCTGCTCCTGGCTACCTGTCACCCTCCCCCCGCACAATTCTGTGGGAGCTTCTGTAACAGGGTCGGGCAATTATTTTGGGCAGAGGGCTGCTTACCGAGTTTTGGCAAGTTGTCATGGGCCACAAGGGGAGCCCCACCCCCTGATGGGTGCCCTGCCCCCTGGTCACCATCTTGGGATGGGATGTCCTGCCCCTTAATCCCTGACCTTTGCCACTAGAAGTCCCTCCCCTTGCCCCGGGAATACTCCTTTCAGCAAGGGGTTTGCCATCTCAGAACCGGAAAAATACCAGATTATATTCTAAAAATCAAACATATACAGCATTCATTAATTTGATTTTTAAAAAATGTTTTTGTCCTGATTTACATGTGTTTGTGTAGTGTACGTAGAAGTGATTGCACAATAGCTTAAAATGAAGTCTTACTCTTGTATATTGTGATGGGGGGTAGGTATAGGTTTGGGGGCTGTGGGTATGTGGGGCATGCATGCAGGGGACAGATGTATGGGAGTGGGGTGAGGGAGCATGTGGGTGGGTATGGGGTTTGTGGGGGGATGTGTGGGAGGAAGGGTGGTTGGGTTGTGAGTGGGTGGGAGGGTCTGTGTGTATGGTGGGGTGTGTTTGTGGGATTTGCCTTATGAACTCTCTCTCTATTGCTCATTGCACACTCTCTCTCTCACACACACACACACACACACACACACACACACACACACACACACACACACACACACACACACACACACACACACACACACACACACACACACACACACACACACACACACACACACCCCTACTGCTCCTGCCTCTGGGGTCCCAGTGTGGAGCCATGCTCCACAGTCTGGCGTTGCAGCCCGGGGCCACATGGTGCTGGAGCAGGCACGCAGGGAAGCAGTGAAAACCAGGGCTGGGGGTGGGGCAGAGCTGAGGTGGCCTTGGTGCCAACTGCCCCTGGCTCTTGTCATCTTTGACAGGCAGCCAGGAGCAGGTAAATATTTATTTTCTAAATATTTTAGGGGCTCCACAGGCTGGATAGAATGGCCTGGTGGGCCAGTTTTTTCCTGCCTCTGTTCTGTAAGTTTGTTTTGCTTTTGCTTGCAGATATTCCCCTAACAATTTTAAAAAATATGATTCCGGGTTTAAGCACAGTGGGTTTATGGCAGGTTAACTGCTGCAGCATGTATTGACCTTGGTGTAATAAAACCAGCATCCACTGCTTTTGTCAGCTATGGATTTGACTTGTCCTTACTTTCCTGAAAACTGACAACAAGAGAGTATGGTAGTCAAGAAGTTTGACTGGCTTGTTTGACATGTTGTTTAGTGAAATTGTATTGTGCTGCTTTCAGGCAAGGTCTACAGATATTTGAGTGGGAAATATTTAGAGAAATAAAATGACACTGGCCAGTTAAGAAAACATCATGCTGCTTCTGGGTGGGGAGGCTGGAAGGGAATACAGCTACGTATTTGTGTACCATAGCAAGACACTTGTACCTGCTGACTAAGTATGACTTAATAAAATGCATTATTGGAGGAAAGCCATTGCAAGAGGAAGAGTACACATGTGTATTGAGCTGACTTAATTAAGTGCTTGTTTCTCCTCTTCAGGGTTCCTAATGCAGAGCTGTGGCAAGAGTTCTTTCACACATTGATAAACATACCAAACTGCTATCATCTGCCCTCATTAACAGCTTTGCGAGAGAGGCTACGTGACTTTTTTAACAAGTCCTTTGCAAAGAATATAAAGTTATTTCGTAACAGGCTTGTAGTATTGCTCTTGGAGCACAAACGGGCAAAAAAGTAAGTGACTCTCAGTCAAGGATTTACCTGGGAAAGGTCTTCATTCATCAAGTAAATAAGTTTCAGATATCTTCAAATAAAAGATTGTTTTAAAGTTGTGAAGTCGTCTTCAGTTTTACTTCACTTTCTTTTTCTGAGAAAAAGCATGATTCATACATAGACTTTTGAGGGTTATTAACTAGAGGTGCACTGATATATTGGTCCATACCAGATTGGCAGCAATAAAAGAAAAGTTGAAATTATTGGCAATTGGCCTTTTTTTGGCTGGCATAGCTGATGATGTCACCAATAAATGCTGCGGAGCCTCAGCATGCATGTGGTCAGGACTGCAGCCCAGCACCTTGGAGAGCAGCATCTGGCCAGTACGTCTGTGGGGGGGAAGGGGCAATGGATGAGGCAGATCAAGGCCACCATGGTGAGAGAGGGAGTGGGGCCAGGACAGTGCAGGTGCTACCCAGTTGGGGCAAGCAGGGCGAAGCTACAGGCAGCTTATCCAGGGGGGTGGCTCCCTGCTGCTGCGCACACCCCCAGGGAGGCATGGGGAGCATGTGCCCCCCTGAACTTGTGTGTGGGGTGAGAGCAGGCTGCCCACTGTGGACTTGGGACCAGGGGCTGTCCTGGTTCTTTCCTGGGAGGGGTGGGGGAGGCTGTGCTTCACAGGAGTTATGAGGTGGGCTTATAGCTGCAACAAAATTCACCATAGCCCTCCATCTCAGTGCTGCTGTTACCCACCCTGCCCCACCCCACCCTTGCCTGCCCCAGCACTCCGCCAGGAAGATACTAGCACAGCCCCTGGCCCTGAGCCCGCAGTGGGCAGCCCAGCCCAACTTTGCCCTGTGCACAAATCTGGAGGGGCACATGCCCCACCATACCTCCCCTGGGGGTGTGCACAGGGCAGGAAACTGCCAACCCCCCACACCTGTGGACAAGTTGCCTGTGGCTTTGACAACACTGCCTCACCTGGGTAGTGCTTGCCCCAGCCTCACTCCCTTGCTGTGGGGGCCTCAATCTGCCTTCCCCTATGCCTCTTCCCTAATAATCAGCCATTGGTATCTGCCAAAATAATTTTTATCAGTGCCCCTATTACAAGTTTCCCTCACTTTATGCAGTTTTTGCATGTGTGAATTCGCTCATATGCAATGAGCCTTATACCAAGAATTGGTTATATGCAAGGTAAATTCACTCTTATGCAATCTGTGTGGTGGAAGCCTGCAGTCAGCTGCTTTGTGCGGTGCATTGTGGGGGTGATGCACACCAGAATATAGTCTTCTGTGCAGATCTGTGCATCTCGCTTGTTGTCTGTGATGTGTTTCTGTAGTTGCCATCCCCATTATGGTAACATTCACCACCACCCTGTGCTTGTGTGTATTATCTGCTGTTGGTAAGCAACAAAATTGTCTTGTAAAAGTGGTAGAAATGGGTCTGGGGGTCAATACAGTTGAGGTCTTGGAACATATCCCTATTTGTTGCATTGTAAAGTGGGTTCCCTTTATGCAAATTCGAGTTGTGTGCCATTTTCTATGAATGCATGTACAGCATAAAGGGAGGGAAACTTGTGTTGACTTTAAACAAAAACTGCCTTACTTCAGCTGTAGAAGCATATTGAAATCTTGCGCAGTAATCAAACTATATTTTTTTAGGAACTTAAGTGACTGCACATGGTGCTGCACACCATTTTAGGCCATTACTTTGGCCCCATGGGGGGGCGGGGCTGGGGGAGCAGGGAGAAGTTGGGGGCTTGTGCAGAGCCTCCTGTTAGGGTGGCCATCAATTGGACTGTTGGGGAGCACTGAATCTGCAGCTGGAATAAGGCTTTAATTTGTGTCCCAGCAAGGCTGCTGGTCACAAGGCAAAATGATGTATTAAAATAACCTTGCAGAAGCTTAGGCAAGTAGTTTTAACCATATAATAGAAGTGCTGTGAAATATATAAAAAAAAGATTGTCTATATTAAATAATCACTTTCATTGTGGTAACGATTTTTTCTAGAAAAAGCAGCAATTAAGTCTGCTGTGAACCAGCTACAGCAAGGAACAAGATAAGATACAGAGGCACAAAAAGGGTGGGATGGCACAACCTGGGGCAAGAAAACAGATCGGAATGTGAAAGATAACATGTAACCAAGATGAATATATGCAAAAGGGTGGATGGTGACTGGTAAAGAAATCTTCAGGGTCTGCCCATTGACCAAAAGAAAAGGGTTCATGGCCTTAGACATACACTCATAGCCAAACGGCATGTAAATGAATGAAATGCATAGGCAAGTCCATGTTAATGAAGCAAACAGTAAACAAAGGCAGCAGAGCTTGAGATGGGAGGAGAAATAGATGGAACAGAAGGCGGGGCAGAGGTGGAGTGAATTAACAGATTGGAATGTGAAAGATAACATGCAACCAAGATGAACATATGCAAAAGGGTGGATGGTAAAGAAACCTTCAGGCTCTACCCACTGACCAAAAGAAAAGGGTTTGTGGTCTTAGACATATGCTCATGGCAAAATGGCATGTAAATGAATGAAATGCATAGACAATTCCATGTTAATGAAGCAAACAATAAACAAAGGCTGTGGAGCTTGAGATGGGAGGAGAAATGGATGGAACAGAAGGCGGGACAGGTGGAGTGACTTGAGATGACAACTGTAGGTTTCACATAGATACAGGAGAATGGGGATGATGTCTGCATTGTAGAGCTGGACTTGGTGTCTTTCCAGAGATCCGGATCAATAAAAACACTGAAAGCAATTTCCTAAAGGAAGCGCTTGCACACCAGATCCTGTGGTGAATCTCTTCATCAATGTTCACTCTGAGGGAAGTGGCTACTGAGGTAAGGGAAGTACTCAGCTATCTGTGGGTCTTTCCCTCAATACTAATTTGAGAAGGGATCACATTCAAGGCTGATAGAGCACTTCACTTTTCTCAAAGTTGAGAGAGAGACCCAAAGTTTGGTAGGCTGTAGTGCAGGGGTGGGCAAAATTCAGTCCACAGGCCACATCGGGCCTGTGAGGCCATTCTATCCGGCCTGTGGGACCCCTAAAAATTTTTTGAAAATTAAAATTTATCTGTTCTTGGTTCCTATCAAAAATGACAGGAACCAGAGGCAGTTGGACCCAGGGCAAGCCCAGCGGGCTCCTGCAACAGCAGGGCCTGCCCAGCCCTGCCCCTCCAGCTGGAAGCCCTAGCAGGGGCTTCTGGCCTGGGACCAGGTGGCTGCCTCAAGCAGGACCTCAGGTAAGTAGGGGAGGAGCTGGTGCAGATCGCAGGGAAAAGCGGACCCTCCCCCACCCTGTGGGTGGCACTCCCTGCTGCAGCTGCTTGCAGCCCACACGGGGATGTCCCGAGCACACACAGGCAGCCCCACGCAAGTTGCGAGTGGCTGCAGCGTGGAGTGCTAGCCACAGGGCAGGTGAGGGGCCATTTTTCCCTGTGCTCAGCTCCAGCTTGTAATCTGGTCCTGCACTGGCTTTCGGCTTGCCCAGTGGGGCTGCACTGCAGCAGCTGCACCCCTCCCCCCACGAGCACGCACGCACACACACACACGGCAGAGTTTGCTCCAGAGCTCATGCCGTGGTAGGCTGTAGTGAGGCTGCCACCGCCACCTCTCTGCTGCCTAGTGTGTGAGCTCCGGGCAGGCAGCAGCAAACACTGCCCTGTGCGGCTAGTGGGGTGGGGGGGCCACAGCTGATGATGCCATGGCATAGCCCCGACAGATGAGCCCAGGGTGGCGCTGGGCTGAGCCTGGCAGCAGGGGCAGGTTACAAGCTGGTGCTGAGTGTGGGGAAAAGCGGCACCTTGCCCGCCCTGTGGCCGGTGCCCTGTGCTGCAGTCACTCACAGCCTGCCTGGGGCTGCCTGTGCCTGTTCAGGACAGCCTTGCACAGGCTGTGAGCGCCTGCAGCAGCAGTGTGCCAGCCATGGGGTGGGTGAGGGGCCACTTTTCGCTGCACTCAGTACTAGCCCCTTCCCTGCCGGCGAGCAGGGGCTCAGGCCTGTGCACTGCTCCCCATCTGTACTGTAGGGCTGGGGGGCACGGAGCGATGGGCGTGGGAGCACAGGGCCTGCACCAGTGTCCAAGGGCCAGCATAAGCAGGGCGACAGGGATACAGGGTCCCAGCTGGCAGAGGCTCTATGGAGCTGGGCCAGATCCCCTCCCTCTCCCTGCTGGTGCAGCCGGGCTTCACAGACCCCTGCCAGCCTGTGCCCTGCTCTGGGCCCCACCGGTGCTGACCCTGGGACATTAGTCCCAAGATGGTGACCGGGGGTGGGGCACCCATCAAGGGGTGATCTACCCACGCAGCCCTCGACAGCTTGCCAAAACCGGGTAAGCGGTCCTCTGCCCGAAATAATTGCTCACTCCCACCATAGAGAGATCCAGAAAGGTCTGGAGGATTTCCTCAGCCCATGCAAGGATGGTGCAGTTGTCAGCATATTGAAGGTCAAGTGTGCCTGTTTTGCATACTTTGATCATCAAGCAAAAATGGCTCAGATTGAAGAGTGCTCCATATGTTTGATATTTAATATCAGTTCCAGAAGGGAGGTGGTCCTTAATGACAGTAAAAAAAAAAAAGAGAGAGAGAGAGAACAGAATTGGGGTGATGATGCATCTTTGCTTGACCCCAGTTCAAAAGACAAGTGGATCTGTCTCCAACCTGCTACAAAGAATGGTCACAGTCATCTGGTCATGGAGAAGCCTCAGGACCTGATGTGTTTTTCAGGTCATCTAACTCTAGCCAATACTTTCTTCCACAAGTCTTGACAGCCAAAGGCATTTAGTAAAGTCAATGAAGGCCATATACAAGTCCTGATGTTGTTCCTAATGCTTCTTGGACCAGCTGGGCAACAAAGATCATGTCAGCTGTCCTACACGATGGTCTGAAACCATACAGTTTCCAACAGGACTTCCTCAGCAAGAGGTAGAAGATGGTTCAGGAGGATGCAAACAAGGATTTTCCCTGCTGTGGAAAGAAGGCAGTATCTCGATAGTTCCTGCACACACTTATCTCCTTTCTTGAAGATAGTAATGATATTGGCATTCCTGAGATCCATAGTTTCATAGTTGGAAGGGACCTGGGCAGATCAACAAGTACAACCCAGGAGGCGCTACTTCACTGTAAGGGTGGCTAGGCTCTGGAACCAACTTCCAAGCGAAGTGGTGCTGGCTCCTACCCTGGGGGTCTTTAAGAGGAGGCTAGATGAACGTCTTGCCGGGGTCATTTGACCCTAGTACTTTTTGCTGCCAAGGCAGGGGGTCGGACTTGATGATCTGCTCGGGTCCCTTCCAACCCTACAAACTATGACCCCCTGCAATAGCAGGAAAGAATGCTTGTAGTCAAATGACACTGGCTCGGTGATTATCTAGCCCCTGGGTTTTCCTCTTTTTTTCATATTTGAAGGATAAATTTGTGGAGACTCCAGCAGTTCCTTGCCACTAGCCTTGAAGATTTCAGTAGGTATGCCATCTGGTCCAGTAGCCTTCTTGTTGTTGGTTTCCCTGATGGTATGCCAGACTTTTGAGTTGGGATGTTTGGTGAGGGATCCCTTTTCAGGGTGTTGGAGATGGACTTGATGGTGGGATGTGAAAAGGATGGGAAGAGGAATGTGGATAACCTTGAGAAGGGTCACTCATATGGTTAAGTACCCGCATGTAAGGTCCTACAACGAGAGACTGCGATACCTGGACCTCTTCATCCTCCACAAGAAAAGGCTGAGAAGTGATCTTGTGGTCATCTATAAATTCACACTGGGAGGGCCAGTAAGGAATAGGAGATACACAAAGGGGTGCTCTGGTAAAACAGCAACTAAAAACAACGGCCACAAACTGACACAGATCAGATTTAGATTAGACATGAAGAAGAACCTCTTTACGGTAAGAGTAACCAGAATCTGGAATGGGCTTCCAAGGGAGGTGGTGCTCTCCCCTACCCTGGGGGTCTTTAAGAGGAGACTGGACATGCACCTGGCTGGGGTCATCTGACCTCAGTGCTTTTCCCTGCCTACAGCAGGGGGTCAGACTCTGTGATCTACTGAAGTCCCTTCCAACAAAATTTATGAAATCTATGAACTTGCTTACCTCCTCACACTTCAATCCAGCCTTCTAAGCATCTTGAGGTAGTCCATGGTTCCATAGGACCCTGGTTGAATTGCTCCCATATTTAGATAATGGGGGGAGTGGGGAATAGCTCCTAGAACAAGTATTTTTAAAACAATTTTTGGAAATCAGTCAACAAGTAGTTTGTCATTGGATCCTATCAGGATTCTGTAACGCTAAGGATTAATACAATAGTGAAATGTCTTGCTTCTGGATACCATGCAGGTGAGACCAATACTGTATACAGTTCTGGTAGGAATATGGTTTTTAATTTTTGTTTTGCTTTTATTCTGCAAAAATTAGAGGACTGGAGAGAAGATGCCCAAAAATTATTTGAGGTTTGGGAAAAAGATGCCTTACCCTGATACACAGTGCTTGACCTACATATGTTATTATCAAAAGACAAGTGACTTGCTTGGGTCCTAAATGCCTTCACAAAGAGGAAAATATTGTGTACTGAAGGGCTCCTTAATCTAGCAAATAAAGTAATTTTATGAATGTTGCATATGATCTTGTCAGTGAAGTAAAATTATATTTTGGATTGTGCACATCTAAGACCCTTTTCTTTGCTTTTTCTTTCTAATGTCTTTGTTCTAACTGTGATGAAGCATGACCCTTGATTCAGCCAAATGTGCCTTTGAGATGCTCCTTTGGTGTTCTCATAATTTTAGGGATGCCATTCTGTTCCAAGCCCCTCTACTACTTGGCTGCTGAAAGCGGACTGAGATGCTCTGAAGGTCATCTCTGACTGATGGCACCTCGGCTTTAACCCGTCAAATCTAGGTCTTGCCAGCTCTTAGAAGAGGGGATTTTACCAGCTAGAAGAATCAAACTCTTGTCCTGTCATGTGCTCAGAAGTTTTAGATCCCCCTTCCAATAGAAGGCCAGCCTGCATGGTCAAATGCTTTGGAATCACACACCACTGACACAAAGTTACAAAAGATAACAAGAAGATTGATTATAAGAACAAAAGCTATTGTAAGGTAGCCAGATGTTGAGATCAGAGGCAGAAACATAAGAATAAAAACATACACAAGAAAACAAAAACAATCACTTTACCTTGTCCCTGCATCTCAGTCCTAAGCTCTAAGAATGCAATATGGTGGTCTGTGGATTTCTTGTATATGGTGATTTGAATTTTACCATCCTGAATATTGATCATGGTGTCCACAAAGGAAATGCTGGAAACAGTCACCCCAAAACACACCAAGGAAGCTGTGATATACAGCCAAGCTCTCCGATACCACTGAATTTGCAAAGAGAATGCCCGTGACCTCCACCTCACAATCTCAAAAGGGCCTTCAGACAAGGACACTGAGAGAGAGAGAGATCGCACTTTCGAAAGAGTCACCTGGATACCACATGGAGATTTACTGCAGTATACACAGAAAATCCCCACAAATCGCACACTATTAGTTATGACATATCACCTTTCCCTGGAATCTACGTGGAAAATCCTCAAACTATTCAAACCATACTAGAAGATGACCCAATGCTTAAAGACATCTTTCCAGAACCACCTTCAAACAAGCACTAAACCTTGCTAACCATCACCAGAAGCAAACTTCCTATGACCCAAACCACATTGACAAGTGGATCCAGACCATGCCAGGACTAGAAATGCAAAACCTGCCAACATATATCCACCACCCCAACTCTAACAGCACTCCACAACAGAACCATCACCATCCCTGGATCTTATAGCTGCACCTCCAGAAATGTTATACATCTCATCCAGTACAACAAATGCCTTGAGGGAAAATGTATTAGAGAGACCAAACAACAACTGCACACCAGAATGAATGCTATCAATGACAAGAATACCTAACTACCGGTGGGGACATATTTCTCACAAGACGATCACTCCCTCTCCGCTCTCTCAGTTCTAATCCTCAAAGGGAACTTACAAAACACCTTTCATAGATGAGCCAACGAACTTCACTTCATGGTTTTTTGTATCCAGTAGATTTATAGACTCAATATAGACATTGGTTTTATGACACATTACAGCCTGCCTAGCATCTGATTCATCAGGTGCCTGCCCGACAGCCTCTTTTCTACCTTGTACTCTATCACTGCACTGTCTCCCTTCAGCCTTTTTTTCTCTGCTCTCTTCCCCCTCCCTTCTCTGCTTCACCCCTATGCCTGACCTTTTGTCATTGCTATCTATTTACATTTTTACTTACATCCTGCTATGCTTTTAGCCTCTTTCATTTCTTTTCTTGGAATCTCAGAACAGCAGAGACTCCCTATGCCTGAAGAAGGGTGATTGCACTTGAAAGCTTGCCAAGAACTTTTTTCCAACTACCCAGTTGGTCTAATAAAAAATATCACATCTAGTCAGAGAACCTTGCCTATCATTTAATGGCCAGCCAAAGACAAGGGGGTCTTTGGTGGCCATTAAACATACCCTTGTTGGATGTTAATGCTCAATGATTGCTTTTCTCAAGAGTAAGTAATGGAAGAACAATTAAGTTAATTATAGCCCTACTAAGCAGTCCTGACAAAAATATAAAGCATAAAAATAACATTCATATCAAATACTACAACTTATACAGATGTAATAAAGATAATGCTAAACACAGCTTAATGCCACCTATCCATAGAGACTACACATGCTATATCAGCAAAATAAATCCAGGGAAACATGCATGACATTCCACAAACACCTCAAATATTGTGGATTCATGACACTAATATGGAAGAAGCAGGGGGAGGTTTAGTGGGGGAATGGTTTTTTTATTGGATCAGCTGTGTAGTTCGGAGAGATGTTAGACAGACTTTTGGCCACAGTGCACTTCCTCAGGTTTGGGAAAGAGTACAACATAAGCTAAATACCAGATAAAACAATAGATTGTGTCCCATTCTGTATGTTGAAGAAGATAAACTCTTGGGAAGTGAAGAAAGGTAGCTACTTATGTCAGGCCAAAGTGGAACAGGGTGGCACCTTATGGAAAGAAGCTAGTTCAGAGAGGCCTGAGCTTTGACAGGCAACAACCTACTTCAGTAGACTGTCACATATGAAAGCATATGTTTTTCTGAATCAGTCTCTAAGGTGCCATCCTGCCCTGCTTTCTGCCTTAAGGGAGTGGAAGAGGATAGTAAACTTAAAGAGCAAAGAAAAGTTGGCAGAAGTCAAGGCAAGATAAGAGAAAGGCAGTTAAAACAGATAAGCTAGTTGTGTAAAACAGGGCTGTCCAATTTGTAAGCAGCTGAGGGCCTCAAGCCAGCTACAGCATTGCAACACTCCTCCCCCAGCACCATCCTATGTGGGCACTTCCCTGCTCCCCCTGCTGTGTGATGGGACTCCTGGTCCTCTCCCCAGCTCCGAGCTGCAGGCTGTGCTGCCATGGCCCAGGCTACTCAGAGGAAGGGGCAGGGAGCAGCAGCCTGTGGGCCTTGGCTGCTGCTGCTTTTGCAGCCAGAGAATGGGGAGTGGCAGCTGGGCAGGAGCTGAAGGCTGCACATTTACCCCTTGTGAGCCACATGGAGCCCATGAAATGTAAGCTAGACAGCCCTGGTATAAGAGTGCATAACCATTCAGTAGAGAAAGGAATCATTATTCTCTGTGGAGTACAAAAAGATTAGAGGCACCAGTCAGTGCATAACTAGTTACAAAATCCTTATCTGTGTTTGGCCAGTGGTCTCTACAGTCTAGTAAATTTATGAATTTTTATTCTCAAGACCAACTTCTGAAGGTGTTTTGTAGATTACCCCTGAGCATAAAAAAAAGTGAGAGAGCGGAAACAGAGGAATTAGTCTCCGAAAACCATTTTTATTATTTTGTGAGAGTTCATTTTGAAGCATAGCTGTTGTATAGCTTCATCCACGTAGTTTCTGGTGATGAGTATGGTAGGATCTATGGGTTCAGTTGCTTTCATTGTAGAGAGCGTTGATTGTGGTGGTGGTAGTGGATGCATGTTGAAAGGTTTTGCATTTATTCTTAAGGCAGGGTTGCCTACGCCCTGGTATGTGCTGCTCCAATAAAAGAAATTACCAACAATTCTGAGAAGCAAGGTTATTTCCCAGACCATCAACACTCCAGTCTTGTTCCAATACATTTTTATTTTAAACAAGCCACCTAGTTGCTGGGTACCGTCATAACTTCTGGAGAGCATGGAATTGCTGGGTTTAGACAAGAATCTGATCTATGCTGTGAGCCCAAGGAGCTGAAGCCCAAGCTTTGGTCTGTATGTGGAAGAATCAAATAAAATCTCACCCCCTCTTAGGCTTATTATCTGGAGGAGGGAGCAGAGCTGAGACTTATGTTTTAAGGACTTAGAGCAGCCCTTTACAAAAACAAAACAAAACAAAAAAAACCCAACAAAACACCCAAGAGAAGACTAGGCTAAGCCCTATTAGCTCCATGACTCTGGACCATAAATCTCTTCCATTTGAAGTAACTGGGCTATACCCTGCCCTCTGCAAATCACAATTGAGTTACATCTAGGGTGTCATGCCCTGTTGCCCCAATTCAGACGCTGTGTCTCCTATACAACAACTGGAACATCAATACAAACACTCACCTCAAGTGACAATCCTTGCTTTTGCTATTAACAATCAACACTGTGGGGTTAGGGCACTGGAAGCCACTATAAGAATTCTGGGTGTAGCCAGAGGACTATGTCCAGGGTGGATTTTGGTGCTGAGGCAGCAATGGATGAAGCAGTTATTAGGATGAGAGCAAGAACAGATCCAGGGGCATGCTTACATCCCTTTTTTAGACCGTACCACAGAAGCAGCAACTTCAGACATTTTTAAGTCCCCAAATCAGGTAAGAATCTCTCCCCTTCTTTCTAGTCTGTGCTCAGTGATGTCCCCTTCCTCCCCCAATGCTGTCCCCAGCTGACCCAGGGCAGGGGATCTCCAGCGTTGTTTCTGCCCTGCAGGTTGTAAGAGAATAAAACCTAGACATCATTCCCCTTCTTCCCACCCCTCTTCCCTCAGAAGCAAGCTCAGGGAGAAGGTATGTGCCTGTTACTACAGCCATCCCTGGCTGAACCTAGCTCCCAACTGCCCCACTGGAGCAGGGCAGAAGCAGCTTTGGAGATTCCCCCACCCTAGTGCAGCCAAGGACACTGGCAGCAGTAGGCGAGGAAGTAGGTGAATGAGAAGGGAGGACTCTGCAGAGTATTCTGGCCATCCACCTGGGCCACTGTGATGGGTTCAAGTTCTAGGTGTGACTCAGCTCTAACTATAGGGTCCCTCACCTCCTTACTCACCCACCATGTCTTTCATGCTATTATTTTATTGGGAGGGAGGCTGCCTGAGGGTCTTGGAGCAAGCCTGCCATTGTTCCCATCTCAGGCCTCTCTCCACCCCAGCCCTCTTGGGCTCCAGGCCCTTTGATCCATCTCCCCTCCCCCTCCCCCAATCTGTGCCTCCCTTGGCCGCCTCTGCCTTTTTCCACCCCCTCTTGCTGACTCCAGGTCTAGTGTACTCTCCCTCTGCCTCATCCCTCAGAGCTCTTCTCTATTCAGCTTCCATGCCAGACTGCCTGACCTGCCTCAAGGGTTGCCTTGCATCTCACTGCCCCTGCCCCTTTTTGCCTGCGAGTGTCTCCTAATTAAATTTTGTTTATTACCTAGTCTCCAGGACAACCCAGCTCCAGCTGTGCCCTGCCTCCCTTGCAGGGTTCTCTCTAGGCTCTTCCTTTCAAAGTTACAGAAAGCCCCAGGCTCTGTTAGGTCACTCATGCCCCGTCACTCTCCCCTTGAGCTACACCTTTGCTGCTCCCAGTGGGAAAGTAGTGCCACACTCCTTGCTCAGAGCTGGAGGTCTCAATTTCACCCTCCTGACAGAGTGTTAGACTTAAGGCCCTACTTCCCAATAGATCTTGTTCACCGGTGAAGCATAAAAAAGGGACTTCCACCTTTAACTACAGGTTAAGCACATGGCACAGACCATCAGTTTCCAGTTTATGAATGAAACCCACTGCCCCTTCTTTCTCACTCATACCAAGGCCACTGCAAAAATAAGCATTCAAACAGGTTTTTTTTCCCACCTCCCTGTGGGGAGCACTTTCAGGGCAGGCATCTCTGCATCAGTTTAGGTTGGAGACAGATGTTCTGAGAGCTTCTTTGGAAGCAGAGCAGCCTGCTGATGGAAACAAGTTCTAGGGAGCAACTGGAGGCCTATCCACATTTTCTCCTTCCTACTACCCTGTTGGGACTAAAGGAACATGATTTTAGTAGCTACAGATTCATACACATGCACACAAAGCAGTATTTCGCAACTAAGAAAAAGTGTGTGTGGGGGAAGGAGCAAGGTTGGAACCGGCCCACCCCCACCAGCCAATTTCAGTAGTGAACATTTGATTTTAAGGGCTACTGAAGTAGGGCTGAACTAACAACTTCATATCCAGCCACAGTGCCAGAACCACATTATTTATTTTCATCATTTCAACATACCATTTATTCATAATTGTGATTAATAATACATATATAAAAACTTACTGTACTATAAAGTATTCAGGTACAAGTAGTTGCATGCTTCTTAGCAAGGCCAGCTTCTTAAACGTGTAAGAGAACAATATTTGTAGATGGCACACCAAGAAATTGTGCTATCTAGAATTTCCACATGCACACTCGACTCTCCATGTGCTTCCCTTTATCAGGCTTCCAGTTCAAAGTTAACAAGAACTTTCATGCCAGGTAAATCTGACTCCATCACCAGGACTCAGGAGATTCCAGCATTATGTTGCCACTTGAAACATTTCATCTACCCAGTTCGCAAAAAGAGCATTATATCTTGCAGATCTGCAACAAAGCTGGAAGTTCTTCGCGCGTCAGAACTGTGTTAGATGAAGAGTCAGAGGTCAAATGTTTCAAATGACATCCAAGAATTTGTGTTTCTTTTGCTGGTGCTGGGGATTCTCATTTATGCAGCACTATCAAAGGTGGGACTCTTTGGGTAAAGATCAGCAGGGGAAAGGTTCAAGATCTCATCGAATGAAAGGCCTTCATCTTCCGAAGGTATCTCTGCTTCAAACATACGCTGAAGCAATGCATCAACTGTCCTATACCCTAAGAACATAAAGGCATATGGGTTTCTTTACTGGCAGATACAAATCACCTCCATCCCCTTGATATACATTCAGGGCCCAAATAAGTGAGGTCCTTCTGCAACATGTTCACCACTTTGGGTAATGTCACGGGGTGTTCATTCCAGCTGCCTGCGTTCTTACTCCCCAACAAGTGAGGAGTAGGACAGCTCTTCTATTTTGCTCATGTTAAGTCCTGCAAGAGCCCATGAATATAAAGAACTATTTTCCACAGGCTTTACTTCCATGGCATATTTCGTACTTCTCTCTCCCCTCCCCCACTTACTATCAAGCACCCTGAATACACATGGTAAAGATCAATCTGTTTAAATTAAGTGCTTCTGTTTCATAAGACTTCTGAAGGAAGTTTTGACAGGTTGGGGAGGAGGGGACAGGAAAGCAGGCAACATATGAAGCCTCAGAACTCAGGATTTCACTCATTTTTGTAACAGTGATATTTAATAGGAAACAGCAAAGCTACAGAAAGAACACCTTAGTGGGAGGAAAGAGATATTACATTAAGTAGTATGGGAGATTCAGAGTTACCAAAGAATCTCAGTCAGGATGAAAATGGAGTGGATATGAGAAGAGTTCAACAGAAGAGAGGCTTCCTAACATCGGGAGGAGAAGCTGAACCACTGAGAGTGTTCCTTAAATCAAGTAGCTATTTCAGGAGGTGGAGTGTGTGCTGCAAGGCCCAGGAACGAGAGAGACAAGCTGCTACAAGACACATAAACACAGACACTATTAGAACAGCATTTCTGGCTTTGCCAGCCACAACTTGCATTCTGATTGACCATTGGGCCTGACAGTGCCACAGGGCAACCTGGCCAGCCCAGCTGGCACCACGCTGAGCCCATTGTGCTTAATGGATAAGGAAGATTAACAGAAGAGAAATCCCTTGGGCCACCCACCTGCTCTGAAAGGGGTTTTCTGAAGAGTCACCAAGTGGTTCCAGCAACAGAGTGCCATGCAACCATAAGCAACTTTCCCACTCATCTCATTATGACTTGAGGCAGGAAGAGGAGCCATTTTAGGTTCAGACTTTACGTGGTGGGACTGGAGGAAATGGGGAAAGGGGGAGGCAGGGGAACTTAGGCTTTAAGCATTTCATCATCAGTTTACTGGGAGCAGCAGAGGGAACTTCCACCAAAGCCAAATTTACATGGTGAGGACACATTGCAGTAGTGACAGTTAGCAACAGCAGATCATCTTGGCTGAGTGGAGGCATGTGGTACCCAGTCAGGGTGGCCCCTGGAGGTACCTCAAGAACAAAGGAGTTACATTTAGTGCAACTGTCCCCACCACCATGAATGTCGCGATTCACAGCTAAATCAGACAGGACTCTCCATCTACAAGCCAGTGGGCCTTTGCACTACAGCTTACAGCTTTGACTCTACAAAGACATTTGATCAATGAGCAAAAAGTTGCTAGTGGGTTCATGCTCTAGAGAACAGCCTGTGGGAACAACCACTTACTTTTAGAAGCAATTTTAAAGACAAGCCCTCTAGATGTCTTTATTCCATCCCCTTCAAGGTTGTTCTCAGTAGTCTCCATGTTGTCTATTAGCTTACCATCCAGTAGGTCTTCCCTTAAAAAAAAACAAAAAGAGGGGGATATAAATTCTCTTTTCCACCCCCCCTGAAGCCACTCACCAGTCCAGTCCCACACCCTCAGCCTGCTTGCTCACTGGCCTTACTGACACTTGTAACTTAAGAGTCATGGCAGATACTTGCTCATCTGCACTGGCTCCTCCCCATGCAGAGCAGAGCTCTGGTCAGTCAGGCCCTTCCTCCAGTAGGAAAGCAGGACTCCAACCACTCTAGGAGGAAGGAAAGGGGAAATGCCATTTGGGGTAGGGAGAGCACAAGAGCCATCCCAGGTATAAGAGTGTTGATAAGCATGTCACCTGACAGCCACAGACTTCCTGTTAAAAGAAAAAAACTCCAGCCTCAGATAGCAAGCATGCACTGGTCTGCCATTCCCTCTCACAACCCAAAATGTCTGTCACTTAAGTCCTGATGCTTTCCTGCTCCCCTCCCCGACACTCTAGCCCCAAACTTGCTAGCCATCCACGAGAACAACAATCTAGCCCATCTTGTAATGCTCTGGAGAACTTCCAATTAGAGGTCATGCTTCTTCCTAGCTTGTGCCCGACCCTGTGCTGTGTTCAACACTCAAACTCTGATCACCAGCAGCAATCCCATAAGTTTCTGGATTCCAAGCCTTTCTGAACAGAATATAAAAGTGGGGTAGAGAGAGAGAGAGAGAGAATGTCAAGCCCAACAGAAGCAAATACTGGATGCCAATTCATAGAAGAGGTCCACCTGAGGACTAGAAAGCTTCATTATGCAGAGTGCCTCTATAAATTAGTCCATCTGCGACCTGCCTCAGTGCCTCTCCTCTGCAGGTGTAGCTAGAGCCATGCAATATCAGTGGAGAAGGACAGCTTATATGGCTCATCTAGGTGAGGGTAACATGCAAAAATAGGTGTAAGAATACTACTTCCTAGGTCTTGTTCTAGACTAGGGTTTAAACAATTCACACCTCACTGCCTCAGAGTCCAGACAAGGCCCCAAATGCTTGCAACAGAGCAAGAAAAAATGGCTGTGGCAGAAGAGCAATTTGGGGCACAGAGATCTGGGCTAAAGAAATTAATCCAGTTTTGTGGTAGCTATCCTATTCTTGGAAATAACTGAGCTCTCCCCTAGACATTTTCTATTGCACTTTTTTGGGTGATTGAGAAACTGTTGAATTAAACCTGCTCTCAAAGACCTAAACCCCTCTGTCAAAGACAGGTTGTGAAGAGGCAGAGAGATGGAGGAGTTTAGGGATATAAATTAGAGAGGTTCTTCAGCAAACAAGGAGAAGCAAACAGGACAGTTTGCAAGCAGTCCACTGGGAGCAAGAGGAGGAAGGGGAAGAGGCACCAGATCCTGCTTTGGGAAGGTAAGCGAGCCAAGACTCCGTGTGTTTGGCTTTCTGAGGCTTGTTTGGTGGGTTTGTGCACTCAGAGTAGCTGGATGCCAATTGATCACTGCCTGGAAAAAAGACCCCAACAAAGGGGCCTAGTCAATCCAGGCCCAGGAGAGGTATATAAAAGGAAGCAGTTCAAGCAACCAGGGGAGCAGTGAACAGGACAGTTTGCATGTCAGTTTGCTACCCCTGCTACACCAAGACTTAAGCCTGTTGTTCAACTAGAATCCAAAGCAAGGAAGAATTTGCTTGGAAACTCGCATTCTTTTAGTTTAAGCTTCCTGAGAGGAGAGAGGTTTGCAGGGACAAGGGAACCCTTCAGGATCGAGGAACAGCAAACGGGCCACCTACAGAGGAGTTTGCAAGGGAAGGTCTGCTTGCAGATTAGGAGACCCAGAGAGATGGCAGATTCTGAAGCATCCCTTGGCCAGGAAGACTTCATCAACTCCATATTGGAGAAAACCTTTGGGACTGTGGAGGAAGAAAGAGGGCATGAACTCCCAGGAAGCTGGAAGCTTGCAACCTCTGGCAGCAAGAAGTCATCATTATCCCCATCTGCAGTAGTTTGCCTGGAGAACAGATATGGAGCGCTAGCAACAGAGGGGGAGCACAATCCATTGGTGGAAGAGGCCAGGGCAGCAATCCCCAAGGTGTGGAGGATTGAAACTACTCCCGTGAAGAAGTGATGGGTGGTAATGGTTATCAACTCCCTTCTGCAGGGGACAGAGGGATCCATCTGCCAGCCCGACCTGTTGTCCTGGGATGTCTGCTGCTTGTCTGGAGCCCAGATCTAGGATGTGATGGAAGGATTACTGACACTCATCTGACCCTCTGACTACAGCCCCATGCTGCTTATCCACATGGGCACCAATGATACCATCAGGAGTAACTCTGAGAAGATCAAGTGCGACTACAGGGCTCCAGGTGCAAAGGTAAAGGGGACAGGGGCTCAGGTGGCATTCTTGTCAATCCTTCTGGTCAAAGGGAAGGGCCTGGGCAAAAGCAGATGCATCCTACAGATCAATTCATGGCTGCGCAGGTGGCATTGCCAGCAGGGATTCAGCTTCTTCAGCTATGGGATGTTATTCCAAGAAGGACTGCTAGGAAGAGATGGGATGCACCTGATGAAGAGAGAGAAGAGCATTTTTGCAGACAGGCTCACTAACCCAGTAAGGAGAGCTTTAAACTAGGTTTGCCGGGGAACAGAGAACAAACCCCGTGGTAAGTGGGGAAGTGGAAGACCTGGAGCAAGAGCAAGCAGGAAGGGGCAACAGGGGAGAGGCCTCATTCTTCCTGAGAAAGTAGGGCAAATCAGCTAGTCACCTCAGGTACCAGTACACAAATGTGCGGAGACTGGTAAACAAAACAGGAAAAACTGGAAGTCCTTGCAGAGTCACGAAATTATGATGCAATTGGAATAACAGATACTTGGTTGGATAGCTCACATAAGTGAAGCACCATCATGAATGGGTACAAACTGTTCAGGAAGGACAGGCAGGGGGAGAAAGGGAGGAGGAGTTGCACTTTATGCAAGAGAGCCATATGAGAGCCAGAGCTCCAGTATGAAGCTGGAGATAGGCCTGTTGAAATTCTCTGGGTTAGGGTCAGAGGAGAGAACAAGGGTGATGCCATGGTGAGGATCTGCTAAAGACCACCAGAATGAGGTAGACAAGACTTTCTTCAGACAACTAGCAGGAGTTTCCAGATCACAGACCCTGGTTCTCAGGGGGGACTCCAAAAAAAAAAAAAAAAAAAAGTCACCTTAACATCTGCTGGGGAGGCCAACACAGCAGTGCACAGGCAATCCACGAAGGTTTTGGAGAGTGCTGGAGACAACTTCCTGGTGCAAGAGCTGGAACAGCCAACTAAGGGCCATGCTCTTCTTGACCTACTGCTTACAAACAGGGAAGAATTGGTGGGAGATGCAGAAGTGGATGGCAAGTTGGGCACCAGTGACCACGAGATGACCAAGTTCAGGATCCTAACAAAAGGAAGATAGGAGAGCAGAGTAAGGACCCTGGACTTCAGAAAGGCAGACTCTGACTTACTCAAGTAACTGATGGGCAGGATCCCTTAGGAGGCCAGTCTGAGGGAGAAAGGAGTCCAGGAGAGCCAATTGTATTTTGAAAGAAATCTTACTGAGAGGACAGGAATAAACCATCCCAGTGTGCAGGAAGAACAGCACACATGATAGGAGAACAGCTTGGCTTAGCAGAGAACTCCATGAGTGTAACACACAAAAAGGAAGTTTACAAGAAGTTGAAGCTTGGACAAATGACTAAGGAAGAGGATAAGAGTATTGCTCAGGTATGCAGGGATGAAAACATGATGGCTAAAGTGCAACTGGAGTTGCAGCTAGCAAGGGATGTGAAGGGTAACCAGAAGGGTTTCTACAAATATGTTAGCAACAAGAGGGAGATCAGGGAAAGTGTCAGTTCCTTACTGAATGGAGGAGGCAACCTAGTGACAGATGATGTGGAAAAGGCTTAAGTACCCAATGCCTGTTTTACCTTGATCTTCACAGGCAAGATCAGTTCCCAGACTGCAGTGGACAGCACAGTTTGGGGAGAAGGTGAGCAGCCCTCATTGGTGAAAGGACAGGTTAGGAACTATTTAGAAAAGCTTGATGCATCACATCCAGTCCCATGGACTTGTACACATCTGAGTGTACTAAGGGAATTGGCCAATGTGGTTACAGAGCTGCTGGTTATCATCTCTGAAAATTCAGTGATTGGGGGAGGCCCTGGACAGTTGGAAAATGGTAAATATAGTGTCCATCTTTAAGAAAGGGAAGAAGGAGGATCTAGAGAACTACATACTAGTCAGCCTCACTTCACTTCCTGGAAAGATCAAGGAGCAGGTTCAAGGAATCCATTCCTAAGCACTTGGGAGGAAAAGAATAATCAGGAACAGTTGGCATGGATTTTCCAAGGGCAAGTCATGCCTGACCAACCCAATTGCCTTCTATGATATGACTGGCTCTGTAGATGCAGGGAAAGCAGCAGGCATGAAGCACCTTGACTTTAGCAAGGCTTCTGATGTGGACTCCCACAGCATTCTTGCAAGCAAGCTAAGGAAGTATGGGTTGGATGAACAGACTGGAAGGTGGACAAAGCTGACTAGATAGTCAGGCTCAATGGGCAGTGATCAATGACTCAAGGTCTAGTTAGCAGCTGGTATCAAGGGGAGTGCCCCAGGGGTGAGTCCTGAGGCTGGTTTTATTCAATATCTTCCTTAATGATTTGGAAAATGGGATGGATTGTACCCTATGCCAGATTGTGGATGGCACCAAGTGGGGGCGGGCAGGGGGGTAGTAGATACGCTGGAGGGTAGGGCTAGGATTCAGAGAGGCCTGGACAAATTGGATGGATTAGGTCAAAAGAAATATCATGATGTTCAACAAGGACATGTGCAAAGTCCGGCACTTGGGCTGGAATAAATTCCATGTGCTGCTACAGGCTTGGGACCAACTTCTGCAGAGCTGCTGCTTAGCTGGAAGACCTGGGGGTTACATTGGACAATAAGAGTCAGTGTGCCATTGTTGCCAGGAACAGCAGTATACTGGGCTGCATTAGAAGGAACGCTGCCAGGAGATCAAGGGAAGTGATTATTCCCCTCTATTCAGCACTGGTAAGGCCACATCTGGAGTACCACGTTCAGTTTTGGGCCCCCACTATAGAAAATATATGGACAAGCTGCAGAGAGTCCAGTAGAGGGCAACAAAAATGGTTTGGGGGGCTGGGGGCACATGATTTCTAAAGGAGCTGGGCTGCTTTAGTGCAGAGAAGACTGAGGGGGCATTTGATTGCAGCCTTTTAAGCTATCTGAAGGGTGATTCCAGAGAGAATGGAGCTAGATTGTCCTCAATGGTGGAGCAATAGTTTCAAGTTACAGCAAGGGAAGTTTAGGTTGTTATTAGGAAAGATGCTGTCACTAAGAGGATGGTGAATCACTGGAATGCATTACCTAGAGAGGTATCAGAATCTCCATCCTTGTAGGTTAAGGCCCAGATTGACAAAGCCCGGTCTGGAATGATCTAGTAGGGAATGGTTCTGCTTTGAGCAGGGGACTGGACTAGATGACCTCCTGAGGTCCCTTCCAACCCTAGGTTTCTATGAATCTTATAGAAGTACCTTACAAAAAGAAACAGGGTTGCTCCCCAAAGTGAGAGATGCAATTTAAAAACAAAAGAAAGAAAACCACCACCAACCCCCCAAATGGTTGCAGGAGTTCCTGGAATCCTGGGTCAGATGCTTGAACAATTGCATTTCTGAGTTAGGCACCATAGAAACAACAGCATCCTTATTTTTCCCACCATAAGCCATACATGTTGAGACACACTGATAAAAACTAGTTCCAGTCCTAGACTACTTACTCTTGGACTCCTACTCCCAGCTCCTGAATTTTCTTCTCAATGGCCGTTTCTACTTCACTCTTTTCAAGTGAATACTCAACGAAGAAAGCTTCAAGAATAAATGCTATGAAGATGCTGGGGGAAACAATGAGCAAAAAGACATAAGCAGCGTATTAAGTGTCCCTGTGTTTCTGCAGTGCCCATCACCACAGGTGTAATTAGTGTATGCCATGGGGCACTGAAGGATTCCTTGCCCATAAGCACCATCAGTAGAAGTCTCAGTCAGTCAGTGGCTGGTTTCCTTGCACATGCCTGGGACCAACAGATGTTGCAATGTACCAATACCACAGAGAGATGGAGGAACTGGCCAAGTCCCTTTCCAGAGCCCTGCTATAAAACTCATGGAGCAACACTTTTCTTCTTCCAGCTCCCATCCCCAGTGCAGCACATTTAGTTTTTTGCCTGACCCCCAAAGTGATATGCTCATTTATAGCCAGAGTCCCACCTGCCTCTAGAGCATCCAAGCCATCTGCAAGATGACAACTGCTACTTCCTGTCTGGTCTCATTCAAGGAAGAGACTGGTCATTCCCACCCCTAAACCCTCTGCTAGCTCAATACCATCAGTCAACAGGGGGTATTTGTAGGGTAGACCAATACAGCCTACGCTTTCAGGGCTCAACTATATCCTCTTCACAGCACAGCAGGGCTCCAGGGACTGACTGGACTTTAATCATGGCCTTGTCAGTTGTGCAGAAGCCTCCACCTCAAACTCTCCCCTTCCCCCTTCAAGCAGATGAGCACTCTGCAAAAACGTACTTAACAATCATAATAACCACCACAATGTGGAAGGCTATGAAGTACAGCTTTGCAGCCTGATGAGTTACACGTGCAAATCCACCGGCAAGAAGTATAAATAAAAGTTAAGGACTAAAACCAGGAGGAAACATATCTAGGTGACAAAGGCACCCTGCTGGAGCAGTCAAAGCAGCCAGACTCATTATACCTTGTGACAAGCGAGCTCTCCTTAGGATACCAAGATCTTTCTCCATTCTGACTACACTGAAGTCAAGTGTGTACGGCAGGAAGCCTTTCCACTGGCTTCAGTGGGCTGTACTTACAAATCCGTTTTGAGTATTGAAAGGATATCATGCCACTGATTAACGACTGTTAGCTCCATCAGAACAATGAATGAAGATGCAATATCATTGAAGTTGTTCTTGCAGTATTTCGCTCTAGCAAACGTAGAATCTTTTAAGGCCACGTTTCCACATTCCAAGGCATGAGGGTCAGTGGATCCTGCTGCAAAGAACTGGATTTTTCCTTGGAACACTTCCATACCAATGATAGCAAACATGTAGTATACCACCTGTGAGAGGAGGAAGAGTCACTGGCTTTCTCTGCAGAGGAAGACGTGGCAATTTTGCCAAGCACCGTAATAAAGGGTCTACAATTCTATCATGACCACTGCAAGCTAAACATCCTTTCCATGCATGTCCCAGCTTTGTGTTTAAATACTGAAACACTGGAGCCAACTATAGTCCAAACAGTAATGCTGTTTGAAGAAAAACTAAGGCTAGCACCAATAGAGACCTAGTCCATAGAGAAGCAAAATCCATGCGAAAAACGAGGACTAGGAGTTGAACATGCAAGGAAGAGACTTTCCAATAAAATCTTAAGTTAAGGGACCCCAGGATATTCTTCATTCTTATCAACAGTGTACTTTTTCTAGAGACATTCTTGGGAGGTGAAGGAG
The DNA here is from genome assembly GCF_052110815.1 of Crocodylus siamensis. NCBI lineage: Eukaryota > Metazoa > Chordata > Crocodylia > Crocodylidae > Crocodylus > Crocodylus siamensis. Next base: position 205,064,877 of record NC_143395.1, read on the forward strand.
GGGTTTCTACTCGGCCAGACTGACGTTCTGGATTCCGTTCTGGTCTTACACACTTGCCATCACTCCCAGACCCCACACTGATCTCTACTTCTGGTGGCTAGGCAGAATCTCATCCTATCTGATATTATTTACACCTAAACTAACTCTGAAGACTTGAGTATATGTACACTGTTGTGATTCCGCCCTTCCTTTAAACAACGGCATGCTGCTACTGGATGTGCCAACCCTTTACATTTTAGAGATACAATGACAAGAAGACTCACCAAAGCCAGCCCGCCAAATGTCAGCATTGTAGGCACAATGTTTATTAGCGTGTTCATGATAACCCGGAACCTAGAGCACAAGGATTCGTGAGAACATAGGAAGACTGCACTGCATGAAGATGTTTACTTAGGAAACTATTCCAAGAATCAGCCCCTCTGAACAGAAAGGCAGCACTTTGTTTTGCAGGTGGTTGAGTACATTCTTGGCTAGATTGCTTCTGTTAGTTCCCATTTTCTGTCCTCCTCCACTACTGAGATAGGGTGGAAGCAAGCAGGTTTTGCCAAAGTCTGTTAGCAGCAGCCCCCTGAGGACACCTAGAACATGCAAGTGCCCTTATTGTGCAGGTATGCAGTGTCAGAGGGTCACGCTTATTCCTGTTGGGGCAGGAAACTCCATGCCTCAGAATGATTTTTTTTAAAAACGGTGGCTCTCAAACTTTTTTGTACCAGGACCTATTTGTAAATATTAATGGCCAGTCCCAACCCAGTGCTCCTCAATCCTGACCTGCTGCCTCCTGCTCCTTACAGGTTGTGTGGGGCATGGGGATCCCTAAGCAGCCCCTTGCAGGCTGGAAGTCTGACAGTCTGTGAGGGGAAGCCAGTTTCCCACATTTTTCTCCTTTACAAGAGAATCCACTTTTGGGTCACAACCAAATGCTGTTTTAAAAAAGGAACAGATTGGCGATGGGGTGAAATCACAAGATCAGTTTAACTGGCATGGCCTCGCCTTTGTGAGGATCAGCTTTACTCCAACATGAACCAGACTGGTAGGGATGGCTGCTCAGACCAACAGCTGGGTCTACACTTGTGTGCCACTTCTAAAACAGGCAGCTGCAGGGGAGATTTAGGCTGGAGATTAGGAGGAACTTTCTGACTATGAGGGTTGTCAAACAGTGGAACAGGCTACTTTAGAGAAGCTGTAGCATCTCTGTCCCTGGAACCTTTTGAAAGCAGTTGAACAGACACTTGCCTGGGATGGGTTAGTCACAAATGATCCTGAATTGAGCAGGATGTTGGACTAGATAACCTCATGTGGCCCTTTCCAGCCCTAGTTTCCTCCGATCCTAAATGTAACTTGTGAAACCTGTAGTGTGGTTTATCTAAAGCCTAAAACACAGACTCTGCTCGCCACAAATTGGTCAAAGCTGATAGCCAACAGGCTCAGAATCACTGTCAGGCCACCCTCCAGATCAGCTCACTCTTAAGAAAAGGCTGCAAGCCCTCTTGCTTCTATACCTTTGAATGCTATCAACAATCCTTATGAGCCTGAGGACTCGCAGTATGAAGACAATATCCAACACCTGCTGACCGTTGTATTTACTTGCTGAGTAAGAAAATAAACAGGTTTTAATATACTCTTAAATTGATAAAGCTTCTTTGTCTGCTTAAGACAGAAATGTAAAAACTCTGGCATTCGGAGCTGTGCCAGGTGGCTAAAAACATTGTTCAGACCTTCCTACTGTGAACAACCCAGCATCACAAGGAAGTTTGCTCATTTCTAGCACTCCCCCCATCCCCACCCCCCCACAGAACCTCTATTAGAAACATGTATACTTATGGGTCTGGAGGTAAAATGAAGGTTCTCTCCTCAGTGGTCCATGCAACATAAGAGGTAGGATTTACATTAAATGGATACCTTTCATTGTTGATGTGTAGCTAGCTTATATCTGTTATAGTACTTTTGGTCTAAAAATATGAACTCCATTATTTACTGTACTTAATACCCCCCCCACTTCCTTCACACATCACAAACCCACAACAAATCTTGTTACCAAAATAAGTATTGTGCGCTTACAGACATGTTGAAAGCCTCTGAATTTCAGACATCTGTCAACTAGATATAACCTACTCAAATCAGACAAATAGGAAAGCAATGCTGAGCTTACTTGATTTGAACGCAGCATTGAGTATTGTAGCTACCAGAGCAGCAATGATGATTAAGGTGTCAAACCTAGTAGAGAAAAGTATGATTCTATTAAAAATCGTCATCACAGTCCTTTTGCTACCATACATGGTAGGCTAGTGATACACACAACACTTGGAATCCTGAAAAACGTTTAGACATGGACTTATAAATGCTAATGTGCACTTGCATGTGGAGCTGGACCAAAAATGCAAGCATAGATTTTGCCAGACTAGATCCATGAAACTTTTGCAAGAGGATTCCAAATGAAAACTAGTTGTTTTCTGTTGCACATTACCTTTCAGATGTGTTAAGTGCTCTTAAGAACAGGAACATCAGCACATTAGGGTGGGAAAACAAACTAAATGCCCTCTGAGCATCTCAGAGTTCTCTTACAGCAAGAATTCTCCCTAGCTCATCTTGAACAGCTCGTTTTGCAGACAGGTCAGACTACTATACAGGGGCAAAAGGTGAGTGGGAAGTGGTCCTCCAGCATCCCAGGAGGAACTGCTCCCAGCCTTCCCCACTTGGGCACTCTATTCTGTCCCCAAGTGACAGTGCAGAGCCAGCAGCCAGAGAAACCCTAAAAAGTAAGGATCCCTACCCCTCGCCACACACACGAGTCCTTTCCCCTTCGCTTCTATTCTGGACTTCCTCCTTTCCCCTCCGCTTACCTGGCTTGTTGGCATGATACTGGGGGAGCAGTTGGGGAAGGGGAATCCACTCATCCACCAATACTCTCTGGGTTGAGCTCAGCTCAAACAGTGGCAGCAGCAGGTGGGCATATTCCCCTTCCTTGCTTGCTTGTTCCTCTGAGACAATGCCAGCAACCACAGGTGAGCAGAGTGCAGGTGGGATGGGAGAAAGGTAAGAGGGGGGAGCAACAAGTGGAGTAGAGACTTGATCCACGCTGGCAGGGGATGATGCAAACCCAGTCCAGGCTGGTGCACACTTAAGCTTGGAACATATCCTGTCCTAGACAGCAAGCAAACTGGGCAGGCATGGAGCAGACTTGGCAGCTCTTCACCACATACCTGCTCACCAGCCCGCTAGGGGCAGGTCAGAGCAGCGCATGTTAGAGAGGGTATTAAAAAAACCTCTGTAGTCTGCAACTGCTCACAACATGTGCTCTCTTTAAACACAACTTAGTATTCCTTAGACTACCATATGCTAACTGTAACATGTAACTGCACCTTAAGTCTTTTCAAAAACACCCCCCCACCCCCGAGTCATTTCCATTGCACTCCACATTCCTAATGCAGCTAAGAAAGCCACACACCACAACTAAGAACCCTACTTACCAGTTCCAAAACTGGTTCTTTGCAAAGAATGTCCTGGGTTCATAAGTATACAGCTTCAAGAGTATCTCAGTGATATACAGAGAAAGGAAAGCCCACTCTGCGTATGAAATCAGTGGGTTTTCCTCATCCAAGGCAATGAATATAGCATTTATTAAAATGATCACATCGTAAGTCCAAACAAATCTCCTGCAAGAAAAAAAAAAAGCCAACCTTTTATATGCAATGACAGAAGAAGTCATAGTTCAAAGAACACTTTTCTCCCTCACCGACAACTACTCCCCACGCACTTACTCATTAAGGCAGCTTTGCCAACCAGTCATTTTTTCAATTTCAGTATTTTCTACAACTGTGTATTTAGGAGAGTTCTTATGACCATCTTGCACTTGAGCACATATTTCAGTAGAAGATTTCAAGTCACAGTGAACAACAGTGTATTTTCCCATGGTCAGAAGTGAGCATTTCTCAGATACTAGTAATAATTCAGCTGGCATCAAATCAAAGCCAGCTGGCAGTACTGATAAGAAGGTGAGAGTAGAAAGTAGAAGAGAAAAAAGAAACCAGAAACCAGTGAAATGGTGGGTTATAAAGAATACCAAGCCCTAAATTAGCTCTTAGCACCAGCTGAATGAGTCAGTGAAATGGAAGAAACTGCCTATTGCTATAGACATTACTGAGTTACTGTAAGTTTCACATAGCACTTAAGTCCAAGGATGGAAAGGAACAGCCAGGTTTTTGCGGGTCTAAATATTCAGTTTATCTGAAAACTCATGTACCAGCCACCTCTAACAAACATCTGCTCAGTTGTCCCCCATGCAGTGAAAGAACCGAATGGTGCTTTTTGGGAAATTTCTGGTGGGCTCAGGATTGTGCAGCCTCTTCTATTCATGTTAGAGGCAACACTCCCAGCAATTTGAGGAGGAGCAAAAATCTAGGCCAAGACTTTTGAAACAGCATACGCAGCACATTCACTTGTGCAGTGTTGGACTATTCCAGTCTGTTGCCAAAAGGAACACTTGCCTGGAAAGAATTACCAGTTTGCAACATATTTAAATATTGGAGGCTGCCTGTTGAGAGAGCAGAGACACCTACTTGTGTCTAACCATGCTGCGCAGAAATCTGCTTGCTGCAGAGTTATAGACATGGGGCAACCAGTGCTCCAGGGGATGGCTTCGGATTTTCATTGTGATCACCTGGATGTTCAGAAGGTCTGCCAGACGCACAAATGACTTTTTGTCTGCAACAGTCAAGGATGCTACATGTTAGGAGTTCACATTAGCAGAAATTTGCACAAGCAGCCTGGATAACAGCAGATCCAGTTCTGCAAGGGCAAGGGACCAGCCAAGTAGATGCTTAGGATTCAATTTCCTTAGTAGTACTTCAGAAACAAAATATAGCAATGCTATTGTTTAAGTAAGAAGAGCTACCCTGTCCTGTCCCCTCACCCCCAGAACCTTCCACACACCAAGTGTGATTTCACGAAGTTTTCAGTTTGTTCCTACTCACCCACATAACCTTTCTGCTCATCATCTGAGATTCTCAGCAAGAGCTCTCGATGGGAAGTGCTGATCTCTGGGGCCACTAGCTTGACTACCTGCTTCCACTGGGATTCTTTAACAACAAATTCTGAGCCTTCCTTGACCTTCAGGATGTTGAAGGCTTCTACCATCTTGTGACGCTTCATGTAGGCAAGTTTACGAATCTCATTCTGGAGAGGACAAAGGAGTTTAAGAGGTCTCACTTCTTAATTCCCCTCTATCCATCACTTTTGTCCATCTTAAAGTTCATATCTACAATTCTTTGCCATGGAATCTAGAACAGAACCTACAGGGAAAATGCACTAAAAAAAAAATAAAACAAATGGTCAAGAAGGTCACCATGCAACCAGAGGAGCAGAGAAGGACTTGTCTAATGTGACCCACCTGCTCTGCTGCAACTGCAGATAGAAGGTCACCAGGTGCCTCCTGCCTTACTCTCCACTAATGAATTGCACCTGACCCCAATTTCTGCTCAGTCTATCCAGGCAGGATGCACTGGCAGCAATTCTATCCTACAGATCAGATCTTGCAAGACTGAAAAAAGAGGTGGCTTCCCCTGGGCCTTGGATCACAATGCATGATAAAGACAAGGCAAACTGATGCATAAAGAACTGTATGGAGGGATGAGTTGCATGGTTTTGCCACACACTAGGAGGGCTCTCATACTAGAATACTGAAGAGCAGGAATCAGTTTAAATATCACAAATGGTAACAACTTCCTCAATTTCAATGGCACAGAATGGAGTTAGCGATCCCCAAGAAGCTGAACCCTATGATCAGAAAAGGCAACCACAGCTTTCATGATAAATCTTGTGTCCTGCTTCCATTAGGAGGTTGTCTCCCAGAGCTCCAAACAGGGTCAGCTTTATGTAATAGCACTTCTAGTTTAAGTCTGCACCATCTGGCGTCATGTGGACACTTAGAATTGTAGAAAATGAGGGTTGGAAGGGACCTCAGGAGGTCATTTAGTCCAACCCCCTGCTCAAAGCAGGGCCATCCCCCACTAGGTCATCCCAGCCAAAGCTTTGTTTAGTCAGGTCTTAAAAACCTTCAAGGATGGAGACTCTACAGCCTCTCTGGGTAACTTGTGGTAGTGTTTACTACCCTCTTAGTTAGAAAGTTTTTCCTAATATCTAAACTAAACTTTGCTTGCTGTAACTTGAGACCACTGTTCCTTGTTCTGTCATTTGCTACCACTAAGAGCAGTCTAGCTCCATCTTTAGGTAATTGAAGGCTACAATTAAATCTGCACTCAGTCTTCTCTTCTCTTCTCCAGAAGAAGTAAGCCTCGTTCCCTCAGCAGCTCCTCATAAGACATGTGCCTCAGTCCCCTAACCATTTTGAACAGCAGAGAACCATTAAAAATGTGAAGAGGTCAATAAAATCCAATGTTTTCCAATCCTACATGGACAAGCCGTAGCTTGTTGTTGTTTCTGGATCAGATGATGCGCTTCCCTAGCCTTTACCTTTAAGTGTTTTCTGTAATTGTTGTACACAACAGCCAGGAAGACAGACATGAAGATGTAGGTGTTGATTATAACATAGGTGATGAAAAACAGGGAGTACCACCAACTGAAGTCAAATGCTGGCATCCTAGAGAAAAAGGGGGAGAGTGCCTTTAAATCACTTTTGCAGCAGACAACAAGCACACAGACATCATCTTAACTGCTGTAATCCTGTTTCAAACAGGCTTTGAGAAGTCACATTCCCCTCTAGACAGCTGAGAGCAGACAAATGAAACAATTATAGAGATAAGATACGCACACTTGGAAAGAGAAGCCACAGTCTGTTTGCCCTATAAACAGTCTGTAGCACTGAGAGGCAACCTCTGCTAGTCATGGACCAGAAAGACCCATCTCAGGTCGGAAGCAGATCAGTACTTCTCCCCAGAGAGAGTCCAGAGGAGAGCCACGCGCATGATCAGAGGTCAGGAAAACAGATCTTACGATGACAGGCTGAGAGCCATGGGACTCTTTAGCCTGGAAAAGCGTAGGCTCAGGGGTAATCTGATGGCCACCTATAAGTTTATTAGGGGTGACCACCAGGATCTGGGGGAACGTTTGTTCACCAGAGCGTCCCAAAGGATGACGAGGTCGAACGGTCACAAACTCCTGCAAGACCGTTTCAGGCTGGACATAAGGAAGAATTTCTTTACTGTCCAAGCCCCCAAGGTCTGGAACAGTCTGCCAGCGGAGGTGGTTCAAGCACCTACATTGAACACCTTCAAGAGTAAATTGGATGCTTATCTTGCTGGGATCCTATGACCCCAGCTGACTTCCTGCCCTTTGGGCGGGGGGGCTGGACTCAATCTCCCGAGGTCCCTTCCAGCCCTGATGTCTATGAAATCTATGAAATCCTTTTAGTTGTTTACTACAAGGTGTGCCTGAACCATTTGATATATGCAGCTCTGGCATACAAATAAGTTCAAAAGTTGACATCAGATCACCCAGCTGAGTGAATCACAGTGCAACTGAAAACCCTATCAGGATACACAACAGGCAGCACTGCGTGGCCAAGAAAGTATTCAAGTGGCATTTCCTAAGGTGTGGTGGTTTAAACTGACCAATTTAAAATGTTGCATTAAGAGATCTTTCCACAGGCTGCAACTGTACCTACAAAGCACAAGACTGAACACGGTTTTAAAGCATGCCAGCATCGTCTGTAACATCATTGCATGAGAAGCCTCAGAGAGAATACTCTTGGAGTCAAATTGCTCTTAATGTGCCACTGCCTCCTCCCTTCACTGAAAATGAAGATAAGTTATGCAACCCAGCACACACTAGTACTTTACCATGTGTACTATATGAACAGAGAGGTACTGGTTTCCTAGCTTTTACAATCTCCAAGTTAAAGAAGCCTAAAAGGAAGGCAGGGGAAAGGGGTAGAGGGAGAAGACCAATATGCTGCTTTAAGGTAATCTTTCCATCAACTGCAGAAAGGCTTTGGATCCTACACCAGGCTGCTCATACTGTTTTATGCCCATGGTGATGTCTTATTTATTTTTTTACTGCCATTAAGTGCATCAGTGCAGTGGGATATTCTAGTTCAGGCCTCAGAAGTACTGTGAAGGATGGGTCACTGCCAGAGTGCAGGGTACGTACATGACATCAGGGCTGTTAGCTGTGGTTACCAGCACATACAGGTCAAACACAATTTCTAGGTAGTTTGTGAAATACGGGGATCCTTCCACCGTCTGGAGATTCCTAAAGAGAAAGAAGCAGCAGGAAGTTACATATTGACATCAGGTGACTGATACACAGGCTGTGCAAAGGCTGGTGGGGCTGCTGTTCATTTCAGACTACAGGCACTTAGCTTTGATTTTTTTAAGAGCATCAAGCCCCCACTGACTTGAGGAATGAGCAGTCAGGCAGTAGCTGAGCACTGTTCCCCATTCTCACACATTTGATCTGCTGGATTTGGGGCTGCTGTGTTTCAAACCCATACTGAACTGCAACAAGGAGAGTACTCTCACCTGTCACCAAACAACTTCAGAGCCATGAGAGAAAACATGAGGACGCTGAACATGAAGAGCAGGAAGACATACGTGATCTCTGGCAGCGTGTTTCGGATGCTGCGGAACGCTCTCCGCATCTGCCAAGACAAAGCCACAAGAAGCATAACGCCGGGCGAGTTAGCGGGACATGAACCTTGGGCACCGCCTTACATGGCACATCAGAACGGTGGCAGGGTACAGGGACACTACTGCTGCTATAGCAGTAGAAGCAGACTGTGCTGTGGCAGCAGTAGCCAGGGACTTCAAGTCCCCAGGGCAGGTAAGACCCCTCTCCCTACCCGACGCCACCAGCAAGGTTTTGCTCAGGATGCAGATCTTGCTAGTTATGCTTCTGCAAGCCACCCTGAGGAACAAAACAATACAAGCTTCCCCTTCCCTTCCACTCCATGCCAGGGTCAGCCACCACATAGTGATAGACAGACAGCACAGAACCCAGGAGCTACCATTGCTGGTCCATGCTAACAGAAATTAACCAAGATTGCCCAACTGACTGAGCATTACTTGTCATCAGCCTGACATTTTACCCTCAAAAGGCACCACCTCACTACTAGATTCTCTGTACTCTGTATTTTCTTTGTTACCTCTTACACTGAGTTTTTCTGTGCCCGTGATGGATTTCCACAACTACAATGACCCTAGTCTGAAGACAGGCTGAGATAACTCCAAGAAGCACACACCATCTCATTCATTTCAGCAGGCTGATTACCCAGAGACAGGAATTTAGACTCAACAGCAAAAGAAACAGTGAACAAATCAAAGCATTCTAGAAAGGAGAGGCAGCCATGCTACAAAGACTTGCAGTCTGTTGTGAGGGTGTCTCTATAGCCAGAAAGATGCAAGGTCAGACAAGTTTCAGATTGTGAACTTCAGCAGCACAGAAGCCTGAGCTCATTCATCTAGTTTAAAAAGCATTCTTCCTCCCTCTCCTCCTGTTTTCTATCTTTATCCAGAAGCCAGTACTCAGGCAGAATGGAGTCCAAGCATCCTGAGTATGCTTCATCAGCGTGGAGTATTTAGCAAGCCTCCCTCCCTCAGTCCCCTCCCCCAACACATAGCAAGTGTTCTTCACCAAACACTGAATGGTAGCATTTGAATTATCATGACCTACTTAAACTCATTTGTTGCAGTCAGTCCAGAACAGGCCGACCCAGATCATGGATTCCAGTCAGCCCAAGACAAATGGGATGAAAGATTACAGGGTTAAGCAAGACACTGCTACAAATTGTCCATAGGGAAACAAGGGACCACACATAGAGGATTCCAATCTTGTTGCTTGCCACTTGCTAACAGGTACCTTGAAGCATGGAGAAGGCTCCAGGTCAAGAACACAAGCAGAAGAAAGGGAATGCCAACCCAACACTTCCAAGGGGACCATGGACTGGGCTGTGCTGCAGTGTTACCCATCCAAGTTCCAAAACCCCATAACACCACAGCAGGTAAGCACAGATGCTCTGTGGCTGAAGCAGGAGCTAACAGGTCAACAAGCCACTTGTTCTGCTTTGTGAGGAGATGACACATGTGCCCTCCCCCATTCTGTCAGAGGTCACCCCCAGTGCATCATCTTGGCAACTGCCTCCACAGCTATGTACTCCTTACTTTGCAACTTGGGAGTTGCAGTCAGGGTTAAGCCTTAGCAACCCTCCATCCCCTGGCAGGCATGGCCTGAATACCTCCCACTGATGAAACCCCCGCCAAGGGAATGCTTGGATTCCATTCTCCCCCAGTTACATATATACACAGGCTGATCATAGGGAATTTGAGAAGAGGCAAAACTGAGACGATAAACAGCTGCTCCAGAAGCTTCAATGAAGCTGAAAACCACTGGAGCCAGTTTTCTCCTCACAGTAAAGGAGGCCAATGAATTCGCACAGAGACAGGGTTGCCTTGGGCAGCAGATGCAATGATTCAGACTTCTGCTTACAGAGATAAGAGGCCAAAGTCCCGGTTGTGTCTGAGGAGAGTACAATTATAGATTGAGCTGTCCTCATCTTCCTCGAAGGAGTCTAGGACAGTTTGGCAAGCAAGTGAGGCTGCAGAACAGGTAAGAGCCACAGGATGATGCTTGCACAGGGTTTGGAGAGAATAGCTGGGGTGTGAACTTCATTAAGAATCAGGACCAACAAGAAGAATGATCCAAAAGTGTCTAGATTCTATCCTGAATCTTGTTGATCCCATTCCCAAAAGCCAGCAAGAATTCAGTATGTGACCACATGGATGGCAAAACAAGCAGAGAAGGATTTTCACTACTGATAATCCAATGAAGCAAACAAAGGCATTGACTTCAGAGACTCACTGGACTCTAGACAACATTGCACCCAGATAATTCATTGTATTGTAGAGTTTAATAAATAAATAAAAATCTCCCCATGAAATTCTATAGAAAGTTACACTGGTGTATCATTTGTCTGTAGGGTTGACTTGCATTTAATTCCAGGGTAGCCCTTTGATCAGAGCAAACAGGCTCCCCCATCCCCAGTGTGGCAAGGCTCTGTAGGAAGCCCCAACTGCATAGAGCCACCTACGGAAAGCTGGCTGTGTGTTTGGTGTGGATACACAACACCTTTTTATCCCAGGATAATATACCTCATTTTACTCTGAGTGAAATTACACTGCTGTATGGAACAGAGAGGGTATTGTGGCTCATTTTTTGTGATCTGGACACAAAGAAAGATACTAGCCGTGCCCGATGGCTTCTGTTATTCCAAAGCCTTACCATTTACTTCCTGCAGGACTGAGTCAGCTTCTCCAGACATGGCTGGCCATACATCTCCACTCACTTAGCAGGAAAGAAATCCTATTGATGAGATGCACTAGTCTGCACTGTCACAGCCCAGAACATGTAGGTTTATTCTATACTATGTGCATGCTCTGCCTAAGCCGGGCAGCGAGAGCTACATCTTATGAAAAGAATAATTTCAACATGACAGCAAAGCTCTAGGAGTACTTCAAATCTGCACCAAGGGAAAGAGTGCTACATGCTTGCACACACTGGGGAAGTCTTACTCTGAACAACCAAGAGAGCATATCTGGTTCAAAGGGAAAGGTATTGATAGCTGCAATATGAGCTCACATATCTGTACCCCATTTTGTCAAATGCTCCAATTCAGAGAGAACAATTTTCAGCTTACAAAAATCCAATACAGGTACATTTGTATGATGACAAAGTACTGCTTACCTGGCGACTCTCTGTAAAGTTTACTAAGAAGATGGGTCTCATGATCCTTGAGTACCTGACACTGGTTATGTTGCAGATTTTAAGAGCCCCATGGATAATCAGGTCAGTTAAGGACACCTGTGGAAAAAGGTACAATTAACAGAAAATTACTTAGGGCTTGTATAGCTGGGGAAACTGACTGAAACTGTTCTAAAAAGTATCCATGCAAGGAGGTATTCCAGAAAAGCTGTAGCTACTTGAAGTCTACAGCTGACCCTGATCTGAGATAGCTTTCCTGTATAGACAGCCTTAAGCACTTAAGGCTTAACACCAACTCATAAAAAGCATCTCTTGTAGGGGGTGGGGTTTCAGTAAGTTAAACTGTGTTATTACAGGAAATATTTCAAATCACTTCTAAGAGAACAATGCAAACAAGGCCACCCTATCTTGCTACATTTTCTTATCCTGAGTTTCAACAACTAGGCCCAGTTTGTCATGCTATGACCCAAAATTTAACCTTGAAAAGGAAGGGGCATGTCAGTGCCATTCAGATAATAGCTATGTACAGTCAAAGCCAGCCCCACCATTTTCATGCTGCCATGAACTCTTTGTGCCCATGAAAACAGAAATAGGAAAAGGCTCAAATTTAAAAGCTTTCCACCCAAAGCATTGTGCCTGCAACTAAGCAAAAGGGAACTCACCAGTATTGCCATCATAAGGCAGATATTCTTTGCATCCTTCCAGAATGTATTGCGTGGAGTGACTTTTGCAAAGTGCAACAGTCGACTAAAGAATACTAAAAGACATAAGACCTCAACCAGTGAAGTGGCCTGGAAACAGAAGGAAAGTTAAGAAAACTAACTGACTTTGCTGAATTGTCCTATTTTTCCCCCCCCCTAAACACTGCAGGTATCAGCAAAGCCCCTCATAAACGTATGTTGACAGAAAAGGTTTCTCTGCTTGTATAGCTATACCATATTGCCAACCACCATGTTGGAAATCAACAAAAAGCTCTCCTATTGGAAGAGCTGCATCCAAAACAGATGTTTTGTCCACAAACCTGCATCAGCAGGAGCATGGATTTTTCATATTTAGAGTTATGTGGGCACAGCTGTGTTGGCTGTCATGAAAACCTGCACTCCGGCCATAAGACCAAGGTAGGAAGGAATGCGTCAGATGGGTTCTCTGTTGGAAATCTGCTGTTGACTCATCTTATTTCAAGCCCTCCCTCACCCACCTTGTATCTATACTTGCAGCTCACAGTTAAAGGGTCATATCTCTAGGTTGTATAAAAAAAAAGCCAGAGATAATTGATATTATTTATTGTTATTCTTATAGTAATAAACAGCTCAACAGCCTTCTCCACCAAATGCAGGCAGAGAAATACTGATTATTTATTTGTGCAGCAAAGCTATCATAGGTGGCTTCCCATCTGTTCTCCACAATCTGCATAACAAAATTGCAATACTGTTTCCATTTTATCCCAATGGTTACCAAGAATGGAAGTGGGTACACAGCAGGGTCTTCAAACACAGCAAGGGAAAGGTTTACAAAAACGAAGAAGTAGGTGGCTGCTTGCATAGTCCAGTGGTTGTAGAGATAATAAAGTCTGGGAAGGCAAAACCACAGTCATTTTAAATTAGGGTATTAGTACATATATGCATTAATGTAAGTGTACAACAGAAGAGATAAAAGGTCCTTCCACACTATTCGAGGCAGATTGATTTTAAGTGCTGGTAGGCAACAAGAAACTGTCCTGAGCATTAGCTGTTTAAAGATCACCATAACACACATTATTTCTTAGAAGACCTCAGGTGGACTCAGCAGGTACCACAAGCAGCTGTTTCCTGAGGTTTTGCAAGTTACCCCTGTCTAATTGCTGTTCCCAAGGAAACCAATTCATTTACACAGGTTTTTGCTTCTGATTACGTGGATTGGATGTTTCTCAACTGTTCAAGACAGCGGACTATAACCACACTTTATCTAACCTCACAGAGCAATATAAAGGGGAATCCAAATATTGTGAACTCGTTTTAAACTTAACTCTTAGAATGAATCAATCTGGATTAAAAAAAACAAAACAAATACAAAGTTACCCACCCTTCATAATTGCCCCTTTTCTTAAAATGGGAATACCACATAAGGTTGTTAATTTAGATGTGCATCATAGAAAATTAGGATTGGAAAGGGCCTCAGGAGGTTATCTAGTACACCCCCTGCTCAAAGTGGGACCCCCAGTTAGATCATGCCAGCCAAAGGGCCATAAAAACTTCCAAGGATGGAGATTCCACCACCTCTCTGGGAAACCTGCTCTAGTGTTTTACTACCCTCTTAGTGAGAAAAATTCTTCCCAATATCTAACCTAAACTTCCCTTGCTGCTGCTTGAGCCCATTGCTCTTTATTCTGTCATCTGCCACCACTGAGACCAATCTACCTCCATCCTCTTTTGAACCCCCTGCTTCAGGTGGTTAAAGGTTGCTATTAAGTCCCCTCTTCTCTAGACTAAATAAACCTAGTTCCTTCAGCCTCTCCTTACAAAACATGTCCCCTAACCCCCTCACCATTTTTGTCACCCTCCACTGGACTGTCTCCAATTTGTCCACATCCTTTCTGTAGTGGGGGGCCCCAAAACTGAACACAGTACTCCAGATGTGGCCTCACTAGTGCTGAATAGAGGGGAATAATCACTTCCCTTGACCTGCTGGCAACGCACCTACCAATCCAACCCAGTATGTCATTAGCCTTTGAGCCAACAGTGTGCCCTTGTTGTAATTCAGCTTACTGTCCACCATAGCCCCCAGGTCCTTTTCTACAGAGCTGCTGCCCAGCCAGTCTGTCCCCAGCCCGTCTTGGTACATGGGGTTGTTCTGTCCTACACGCAGGACTTTGCACTTGTCCTTGCTGAACTTCCCGAGATTCTTTTTGGCCCAATCCTCCAATTTTAGGTCACCGAATCCTATGGCCCTACCCTCCAGCATGAAAGAAGTCTGATGAGCTTTCAGGTATTTTACTTAACCCAGGAGTGAGTAATTATTTGGGCCAGTGGGCAATGTAGGGAATTTTGGCAAGCTGGGTCAGCACCATTCCCACCTCCCCCAACAGCTCATCAAAACTCCCTAAGCAGTCTCACCCCATCCATCTGCCCATGTGGGTCCTGGCCAGTCTCCATGGAGATCCCAGGATTTCAGGGTAGTGTCATAATGGGGCTGGGGCCCATGGCAGAGCCACAATCTGTGTCCATATGCCCCTCCCTGAAGAACCAAGGCCTGTTGCAGGGGTGTGCCGGCAGCGAGTCATGGCTCTGCACTCAGCTAAGAAGAAACATCTGGGAGTGGGATGGGCAGGGCCCAGCCTGTCTGCCCTGCTCCTGGATGCCACTCCTGGCCCACCCACAGTCCCATCCTGACCAAGCGTGGAGCAGAACTGTGACCTTCTGCCCACATGCCCCTGCAATGAGCACCAGTTCTGCGGGCAGGGGCATGCGAAGAGCAGATCCCGGCTCTGCTCAGGACCTCAGCCCTGCTTTGTCACCACCAAGCCATCTTGGGCTCTCCAGAGACCAGCTGGGACCTGCATGGGCAGGGTGTGCAGCCAGCTGGACAGGAAGGGTCCCTGGGCAAAAGGGTAGCTGTGTCTGGGGCCAGGCCCAGGATCTTGGGGCAGTGATAATGAGGTGCTCAGGCCTGGGCAGAGCTGCAATCTGTTTTCCACATGCCCCTGCATGTGGGACCCATGCCTGTAGCAGGGGCATTCAGGGGGCAGATCGCAGCTCTGCCCTGGTCCCAGTCCCATACTGTCACCACTCAAGATCCTGGCCTCACCTACCTGTCCTGTTCCCCACCCACCTGGAGTTCCATAACATCCAACTGGCTGCACATGCCACAGCCAGGGCAAGACTAAAGGACCTGCCACGGGCTGGACAAAATCCAGTGGGCCGGATGTGGTCCACACACCAGATTTTGCCCAAACCTGACTTAATTTATGTGTCTGTTTCTTCCCCAAACCTGAAAAGGAGTGCTTTATGCCCCCAAGTTTATCAAATTTCTCTTCCAGCCATTCATTTAGTCCAAGATGGCACAAACGCACAACTCTCAGTGGGAAACAGTGTCAATGGATATTCAACAGGACAGGCTTTACTTACACATAATAGTAAATTAGAGAAGGGGAGGGAATTTGTTTGAAAAGCTGTTTGTGAGCAGCTCAAACACCTGACATAAGGTATTCTGGGAGAGTTTGAGTTCCATTGGTCCTGCTCCCCTCAGCCCTCCCCTGCACTGTACAAGAGTTAGGAAGCAGCTCCTTCACCCAGGGAGAGCTCAAAGCTTACTATTCGGTAGCAGAACTGCAGAAGGTGCATGTACATTTTGGTGGGCAGAGGGAAGGGATGCTAGAGCTGCTGGCAAGTGCCATGAAGCTTATGTCATGTAGCTTGATGGAAATATCTGCCAAGGATCTTAGCCCAAGGCTGGCCAACCTGCAACATGGATACCACAAGCAGTATAGGCAACCTCTGTGTGCACCACAAGGCAGGCTAGGGAGGGGACTGGCAGTACAGTAGCAGATAAGGTGGAAAGTAGAAAGCAAAGCAGAAAAAGAAATATTGGGAAGGGGGCACAGGGAAGGAAGCAGGAAGCAGAGCAAAAGATCAGGCATGGAAAGGTGATCACAGTGGAACTTGGCAAAAGTGTGGAGATAATTTGTAACATGCTTGCCATGCCAAAAAGGCTGGCCTCCAATGCTTTTGTGTATCCATGTTTAGGCAGAATGGAAGATTTGAAGGAAATGAAATGTTTATCGCTTGGGTGTCTGGTCCAAGCAATCTGATAGCAGAGAAACCACAGAGCACTAACAGATCTGAAAGCTTGGGGGGGGGGGACACACGACACATGGCTGAATTAATCACAAAAAACTTGATTCAATTCTATCTTTTACCCCACACCCTCTATGGCAGTGTTTCTCAACCCATGGGTCGCATCCAGAAGTGGGTCACAAGAGTCATGAACAAACTTCAAAGTTGATTATCCTTTAAAGTAGGAAAAGTGTGGGAAACTGAGGCTTTTCCCTTGCAGGCTGGCAGAATTCCAGCCTGCAAGGGGCTGTGTGCCCCTCCCCCCAGCTCCCGATGCATGGGGGGGCTGGGCAGCAGCAGGTCAGGAGTGAGGGGCACTGGGTCAGGACTAGCCATTGATGTTTACAAACAGGTAATGGTACAAAAAAGGTTAAGAGCTGCTGCCCTATAGGACTCTTTTACACTCCTTCCCTTTTGCACTACCTTCTCTTTTAATGCTTTATTACTAAGGAGTTCATTTGTATAGTCAAAAGTTCTGTTCAGTCTGAATAGGCCTAGTCACCAAAAGGGAATAAATCAGTCAGTCAGAATTGTTTTGGTTAAAGTCTGAGTGACTTCTGACAAAAAGCACAAGAGGATAGATTCCTAAACATTTCTACCAGAGGCAGCCAGCCAACAGCTCAGATTTCAGTTTAGTATGGTGTTGCCATACCATGCCAAGTTTCTGAAGAGTTCTCCAAAAAAGAATAGGAAAACAGCATTCAAGACTTAACATTATTGGCAAGATGACAAAGCAAGGATCCCACTTCCTGTATTCACACATCACACAACTCCCTCACCACATTCTCTTCATTTCCCCACCACACACACAAATTTATATAAAAGGAGAGTACAAACACAGGAAAAAGGCTTTATTCCGTTTGCTGCTATTCTTTTATTCCTCAACCCTGCAAAAATTTGAATATACTATATATACTCTTAACTTCAAGCATACAAATTATTTCTTTTAAGCTGCTGAGGATCTGCATACGAACAGAGCAGCGGCTGTACGTAACATTTCATAGAATCATAGAAAAGTTGCTCTGGAAGGACCTTTGGGAGGTCATCTAATCCAACTCTCAACTTGAGGCAGCAACATCCTTAACAAACCATCTTAGACAGATGTCTAAGATAGTCTAAATGTATGTCTAAACATTTAGGGCTCGTGGACAGAGGTGACGTCTTTTATTAGACCAACAAGATTTTTGCAAAAAAGTGTCTTTAATTGCAAGCTTCTGGGCACAAACACTCTTTGTCAGGCATCAGAGAAAAGATTGTAAATGTTCTCCTAGGTAGAAATGAAAGATCATATTTCACAGTATTTCACAGAGGAGTCAATAGATAGAAATTTTTTTTTGCAAAAATCTTGTTGGTCTAATAAAAGATACCACGTCTGCCCACAGGACCCGACTGCTTTTTCCTCTAGACCAATACAGCTACAACCTGGATACCTGTCTAAACATTTGTAAGACCAGAGCCTTGGTCGCCAAGTTAGTTTCCATTTCCCCTTGCATCAAGCAAGACTCCTTTAATAGTTGGGGGATGTTGAGTAAAAATATTTTCCAGTCAAGCACTTGAACACTTTGCATGGTAGACCATGGTGGATTTCAGGTCATTTTATTACCTGACTGCTTGCGGCGAGGTTTCAAATGGAATATTCCTGTTATACTGAGCATCGCAAACAAAAGCTGCCGCCAGCAGAAGATCCTGTAGGTGGGGGTGGGAGGGGTAGCGGGGGGGAGGCAGAGCAGACACAAACAAGAAAGTCTTTAGTACTTTAACAATCTAAAACTCTTACTTTATTTCATTTCACACATGCTTCCAAAGATACCTTTCAAGGAAGCATAATTTTAACTTTTGATATTTCACAAAACAAGAGATTAATCTGGAAGATCAAAATAATGCTGACCATGTTTCAACAAAGAGACTTTGTTTGTGATATGCAGCTTTGGAAATTATGCATTAATTAATTAACAGCACTTGTGTATTCTCCTGCTCGTGGCACTCTACTTCAATTTAGTTGGGGGTTAAAAAAAACAAAAACAAAACAAAAACCAAAAAACTTATTTAGCATTTAAATCCTGAGGAGTATTGCAGTTCTATTACAGGCTTGCCTGACTAAAAACATGCAGAGATAGGAATAGTTCAGCTAATCACCAGATGATATTGGCAACTGGCTAAACATCAGGAGCACTGAGTTGGGGAGACCTGGCAGGGAGGAAGAATTTTTGCAAGCTTCTTCACTGTGCCAAGACAACAATGTTCATTTGAAAAGTATTCCTGGAAGCAGTTTTCACTAAAGCTACGGGAGGGGTCACAACCATGGCCACAGCAGTGCAGGTGTGGTGCTAATTGGGCCAGGACGGGCTGCCTTCTTGCAATTCTGAGACAAACTGCAGGCAAGCCCGTGAAGTCCATTTCTTAGCAATTTACAGCTTCTCCCCTTAAGATCTCACTGAGATGGTACCAGACCAAAAACAACAGTCCCTCCAACATCTGCTAATACTGTAAGGGCATTCCTTTAACAACTTGCAACAGGAACGGATCTATTTGACCTGGAAGTTCATTAGGAATGTTACATGTATGCACACACCCCGCTGCTCGCCTCTTTTCTAGCTTAGTATCTCTATGCTGTGTTTCAGCACTTAGCATTACTTCAGTTTACGTTTTAACAAAAAGGCTGAGGTAGGCATTTCACACTTCAGCAACTGAGCCAAGAGTTTAGTTATTGGCTTTAGAAACACAGGATGGAGTAGCACAGACAGCTTCTCTGGTTCAGAGGACACAGGATACTCTGACTACGTAAGCCAGTCCATACCAGGGCAGACCTATTGCTGAACAAGTCTGCATTGAGATTAATGGATTAACTATTCAAATGCAGGCATTCACTACAGGGGCCTTCTGGCTTAACCTAGTGACCTGCAAAGCTTTTCCTCCAGCACTGCTGCAGTACCCTGCTCTCAGACACCTGAGTCCTTCTAGCTACAGGTACTCCTGCTGTCATGCCTACACCCTGTCATGGTGGGGCAGCTCCTAACTATGTCCACACACTATCTTTCAGCCTGGCCGAAGAGGGGGACTGGGGCACCATTGCCAGGTCATAGGCAGAGTCCCAGGCCATCTCAGCATGCAGACAGGATCACAGTGGCAGCGTGACAAGGATTGTCGCCACCTAGCCATTCTGCCTACGCCTGTGCTGGATGCTGATCCAAAACACCTACACACCTGATGCCTAGGGCAAACCTATGGGATACGTTTAACTGTGCTGACCAGCAGACATGCTGACCACCACAGGCGTGTCTGAAAAAGCCCTGCCACCCAGCCCTGCTCAATGGCAACAGCCCCAACCAAGACAAGGACTCAAGGTTCGAAGGGCACTTGGAAGAGCCAGGGCCTTGCAAAAAAGTGGGGCTTCCCACCCCAACGCGCCAATGAAACTACAGCCCCTCTCCCAGGTTATGGTTTTCAGGTGTTACAGGGGGCTCTCGTCTCTTTTGGGGAGGGGGGCTCAACTCCCTCGTCGTTCCAGTCCTGGTAGGAGTCGCCGTGCGAGCCAAGGCGCAGCTGCAGCCGGGAAGAAGGCCCCCCCGCCCGCTCCCAGCCGGGGCCCCGGTACCTGTTGCGCGGGCAGCGCCTCGCCGGGCGCGGCCATGGCAGCGCGAGCGGGACGGGGCGCACGGACCAAGCCGCTCCTCCCGGACTGCCCGCCGCCCGGCTTTAACTCCGCACGTGACTGCGGGCGGCGGAAGCCGCGGGCCGCCGGACAGACTGGGCCGAGCTGGGGCGGAGCGGGGCCCAGGCGGCGGCGGTAATGCGGGCTGCTCCGCCGCGCGCATGCAGGGCTTTGCGGAGGCGGCCGGGCAGCACGACACGGCGCCCGCTTGTCTTCCCTCCCAACACTGGTGCTGCGGGTAAATCCGAGATCTTTTACTAGACCCGCTCAAAAGTCTTCCTTGCCAGCTTTGAGGTAAGACAGATACCCGGCGTCAGGCTGAGAAGCGCCTGCCGTTGGTTTGGCTGGGGATCCAAACTCGGGGAAGAGGTGATGCCTTTTATGAGGGTGTTTCTCCACGTCCCAAAAGCGGGCTGCAAGGATGTATGAAATGGTCGTGAAGCAACTTTAAAAATGGATCAACAAACTTGACAAGTGGATTCTCCTTTAAAGGAGACAAAACAATGGAAACGGTGGCCTTTCCCCTGCAGGCTGGCAGAGTTTCAGCCTGCGAGGGGCTGCTTGGGGCCCTCCCCACACAGATGGGTTGGGACCTGGAGGGCAGCAGGTCCGGAGTGTGGGGCACTGCCCAGCCCAGGGCAGGGGGTTAGACTCAATGATCTACTAAGGTCCCTTCCAACACTAAACATCTATGAAATCTATCAGTGTTTACAAATGGATCGTAGTACAAAAAAAAAGTTGAGAACCACTGTTTTATTAGACCAGACAAGTTTTGCCTGTTAGCAGCTAGAGGTGCAGGGCCCCAGAAGCCCCTGCACCGATCTTCTCGACAGCTGGCAGGCTTTGTGGCTTCAGCAGGGGCTACCATCCCTGCAGCTGTCATCCTGCTGTGCCTTAACACACACAGTGTCAACCCATATCATGAGTTTTGCTTGTCTGCAGCTTGAGGTGCAGTTCCCCCCAAACCCCTGCACCTATCTCCTTGAATCTTGGCACACGTCAGCTCTCAGCCGAGGCTACTATCCCTGCAAGTTTCCTCTGAATCAGCCAAAAAACAACAAAGTTATAGATATTTCATTGATTCCCCATTATACCCTACAGCCAAATCTCTGAATCTTTTCTGAATCCATTTGGAAGCTCCGAATCAATTTGGAAAGCCTAAAGCTTCCCGCAATTCAATTCAGATTAGTAGATTTGGCCTCTGAATCATCTGAATCATCTCCGAATTCGAATCATGATCTGAAGCTTTGCACAGCCCTAAGGCTTAGGTGTCTCTTTTGTGGCTTCTCTTGTGACATCAGTTTCCAACATGCTTAAGAACAGTTGCTGAGAGCAACTCTCATGTGGCCCTCCCCTGTTTGCTTCCAGGTTAGCGCATGCCTGTGGGGATATGCTCAGGAATGATTTTGCAAAGACACACTGCCACTACAGTGTAGACCAAGAGTGCCAACCCTTGGCACATATGGCATGAGTGGCACACACAGCCACTTTGTTTGGTTTACATTTCCAGCAAGGAGCATACAGAACAGTGCAGATTAGAAAGAAAGCAGAGCAATGGATCCGGCAGGAAAGAGAGAGCAGAGCAAAAGGACCAGGCAGGGGAAGGGGAGCAGAATAGCATTTAGCAAGGGGGCAGGACTTACTTTGTGGTATGTTGGCCAAAGAGGTTAGCCCCCTGGTGCCCGCCTTCCTGTGATCAGAGACCTGACAAATAATGCCTTGCATTCAAAAGCTTGTCTAATTTTATCCCAATGACATGCTGGTCCAATCAAATTTACCGCCTTAAAAAGTCCTTGGCTTTCTCTGCCTTCTGAAACAATATTGCTACACTTTTACATTACCATAAAAGCAAAAGAAATATTTCATTCCATTTTCTTACTGAAATACAGCAGCTCTCTCTAATCAGGGAACTGCCAAACTCTAGTTAGAATTTTCCTGCAATCAGCTTCTGCCAGCTGGGGGAGTAGACCATTCTAATGCTAGGGATCTGTAGACCTCATTTGCCTCAACCAGCATTTCTTAAGTACCATCACCTTATCTACCCATCTATATTTTTCTACTGTATTCTCAGGGAGCACATGTACATTATGCAGATGAGTCCCTCCCCCCCATATTCATCTGTTTGTCATTTTAGGTGATATCCATGACTTACAATTATATCTAAGAAATATAGAAATATATACAACCTTTCAGATCTATAGTCTGCCAATTCAATTTCCTTAGCTATCACTTATTCAAGAGAGATATAGTCTCTCTCGCATTCTATTTAAGGGGTGAAAAATAATAATCTCTGTATAAAATTCCAGGTGTTTATCTCCTGATTCCCGCTATGAGTTTTCCCTTTGAAATGTACAGTTGTTTGGGATTGGTAGATCACCTTAAATACACATTAAGAGACATACCGGCATTTGGGCTGATATATATGCAAATACAGACTCTCAGGGTGGAAACAGATGTTGTCTATCATTTGTGCCACCTTAATTTTTTTTTTTAAGGTGGCACAAATGCAAACAGATGTCCTTACCCTTTGTTGCACCACATGACCTGAAAATCAGAGGCATAACAATAGGTAGTAATAGACTCTGCCGCTTTATTGAGGCAGACGTCTGTTTCCTTGTGGTGCTTTCCCTGCTCAGCTTTCCCCACTATGGGTTTGGCTGGATAGGAGAAAACCCCTCTTTTCCTGCTGCCCCAAACCTGTGCTGTGGGGTGGCACAGTGAGGGAAAAGTGCTTCCATGTTCAGCCAGCCCCAAAGGACCAGGCAAGGAAAGGAGAGTAGAATGGCATTTGGCAAGGGGACAGGGCTTACTTTGTGGTATGCTGGCCACAGGGCTGGCTGGGTGGGGGAATAGCTGGCATTTCCTGGCTGTCCCAAACCTACACTAAGCGGGGTAACCTTCAGTGTTTTTTGCTGCTCCAAACTTGTGGGTCCATCATCAAGGGCAGGACAAAGGGTGACGACGTGTTATACCCTGTGCAGTGATCAGCATTGCCACGACACAAAGCAGCACATCTGAATCACTCCATTCGGCAACATCTGTTTCTAGCCTCAGCTGTTATCTTCTGCTGCCAGGGTTTCTCTGAAGTGTGAAGAGCTATTGTCTGGTGCAAGTCGTACTTCATTTATCCATCACTCCCCTGCTTGTTATCAGTCATGTTATGAAAATACAAAAATGCATTCATACCCAAAACTAGGGTTCATACGAATAAAAAAATTGTAAAACTGAGTATAGTTTAACATTAGTTATAAATAGAGACCAAACACTACATTAGTAAATCTAATTTGGAAAAATATCTATGCATGATACATGCAGATCAACCCTGCTTTAGATGGCTTTATGACATACACACCCTGGCATGGTAAGTGACCTCCATGTGGCTCTCAGCCTCCCTTTAATCCTGCCTGTGTCTGTGAGACTGACAGCCCAAGACCTGTCACTCAAACAATGGGCATCTACAGGTGATGCCATGTTGCCATAGCAATGCACTATGGCGACATAGCAACCACATGTATCTACATGTGACCAGCAGCTACTTCACTGAAGCGACATGCTCTCTCATTATAATGCGATGCTAGGGCGAAGTAGAGGCTAAAAATAACCATGTGCCCAGCATATGGCGCTGTATGGGCTGCTACTGTACTGTGCTTTAGTATTTCCAAAAGGAAAAAGTAAAGCACAGCACAGTAGCAATGTCACCATACAGGCATGTGTAGATGCGCTGGTGTGACATACTTTCTTCCTTCATTGCATTATGGGCCCCTTGTCCTCTTAGAGAAATTCTGACAGTGCTCAGGCCAGATCAGTTGTTTGAGTAAGAACAAGTTTTATAATGGAATTTGGTTACAACCTTCATTAGTAGGAGCGTTGCCAGCAGATGGAGGGGAGTGATTGTTCCCCTCTGTTCAGCACTGATGAGGCCACATCTGGAGTACTGTGTTCAGTTTTGGGCCTCCCACTACAGAAACCATGTGGACAAAATGGAGAGTCCAGCAGAGGGCAACGAAAATGGTTAGGTGACTGGGGGACATGACTTACGGGAAGGGGTTGAGGGAACTGGACTTATTTAGTCTGGAGAAGAGAAGACTGAGAGGAGATTTAATAGCAGCTTTCAGCTACCTGAAGGGTTGTGCCAAAGAGGATGGAGCTAGACTGTTCTCAGTGGTGGCAGATGACAGAACAAGGAGCAATGGTCTCAAATTGCAGCAGGGGAAGTTTAGCTTAGATAATAGGAAAAACTTTCTCACTCAGAGGGTAGTAAGGCACTGGAACAAGTTACCCACAGAGGCTGTGGAATCTCTGTCCTTAAGAGGTTTTTACGACCCAGGTAGGCAAAGCTTTGGCTGGGATTGTATAGTTCGGGGTGGTCCTGCGCTGACAATTTCTCCACCATTATTTTCCACTCCACCAATTTCTGTCACTCTTATCATCAGCAATTTCATATTTTCTTCCAAATTATTGGTCATAATATTGAATAGCACTGAGCCAACCACAGATCCCTGCAGAAACACCCACAGTAGATAATGATTCTCCACTTAATACTATTTTTGTGGTATATGAGAGTCCATTTTAATTCATTTAATATGTGCTGCATTTATCATGGATGGTGATAATTTTTTAATTAGGTTAGCATATAGGACTGAGAAAAAAATTCTTACAGGAAGCTGAGGTATGCTACCTATTATTAATTATTCTACCATGCATTAATTCTTCACTGATTGCATTGCAATCTTTTTGTGGTTTTAGTGGGGATTTGAACCATAACTAGCCTGTAGTCATTCAGATAATCACATTTGCCCTTTAGATTACTGACATAAAATTGGGTCTTTTTCAGTCTTCTGAAACTCCTCTCAAGTTCCAAGATTTGTTAAAAATCAATGAGTGGTTGAGTCAGATTGTTGTCCAACTCTTTCAAAATTCTTAGATACAAATTACCTGGTCCTGCAGATATAAAATAGAATCTACAGATTATATGAGGGACCTTTGTTAACATCTAGTGTAATCTCCTTTATAACAGAAGGTACGAGTCTTCCCTGAATTAATCTCTTTGGAATGACCACATCTTTCAGGGAAAACATCAAATCTCGACTTGAAAATTTCAAGTGATGGAAAATCCACTACAGTTCTTCATAAATTAGTACATTGGCTAAGTATCATCACCGTTAAAAAAAACTGTGCCTTGTTTCTAGCCTGATGTTTAGCTTCAACTTCCAGCATTGAACCTGGTTATATATTTGTCTGATAAAATGAAGAACCCTCTTTTCACACTTCTGCTCCTTCTTAGATATTTGTAGGCTCTGATCACAACAGCCTTAATCTTAGTATTGATAAAATAAATAGAGCTCCAGGACTTTCTTCCTAAACAGATTTTGTGATCGTTTACTCATACTTGTGGCTCTTCTCCAAACCATTGCTGAACATCCTTCCTGAGTTGTGCAGTCCCAAACAAGGCACTTCCAGCAGCAGTTGTTCCCCTTCTGTCCAGTAAAGACTTAATAATCTCCATGCTTCTGTCCAGTATTCCCATTTATATATCCAAAAGTCCCTGCTTCCTAGGACTGAGTTACCCATCCTATATGTATGTTCTTTGTTTCCAGATGGATGGTTGCACATTGAGGTGCCAGTTTACCAAGTGACTCACAGTGCTCTCAGTAATAACCTGATGGTTATTTGCAGAGGCTATCAGGAATGATTTGTTTTCTTCCAGGTCCTTGTTAAAAACTGACCCTGCAGAATATCCTTGGAAACAATCTACTCACTGCCAATTCTCTCATTTAACTTTAGGAGCTGCTATTGAATAGTCTATCTGTTGTTCAGATAAAACTGTGTCATTATTACTTTCAGCTGTGAATATCATCCAGCTGTTTTCCAAAATACAAAACGTTTATGTTTATTGAATTTTTTTGCATTATTGAAGATTTACCATAGTAATGCCCCCACCCTTTGCTTGTATTTCTTATATTTACGTTTCCTTCTTACTGTCCTTAATTGAACTGCCCACAGGTTTCCAATACCTTTAGCCTCCCCTATCAATGCTTACAAGTCAGAACTGCAAAGTGATGACCCTGTCAAGTTCCCTTTCTTTCCATTTTAGATGTAAAATATCGATTTCAGGTTTGCCTTTCCTTTTTATTGCCTGGGAGGTTCCCTGTTATAGCCCAGGGCTGAGAAAGCTGGATTGCCCGGGGGCTGCTCTACCTCACCTCCCCGCAGGAGTCAGCCAGCGCTGCAAGAAGGGCAGAGATGAGAAGTCACAGCTCTGTCTAAACGGATCAGAGGAGGGAAAGTTTCCTAGTATTAGCAGGGGCAGATGGGCCCCCGGTTGGCCTCTGGTCCCACGGTTGAAGCCAACTGCCCGGCGATGGCAGCTCCAACTCCAGCCATGCAGCGCGGGTTGCCATCCCCTCAGCCCCCGTGACTGGGGCGGGCAGGGAAGCTCCGCCCACGCCCGGCGGGAGGCGGGCGATTATGGCGCTGGGCTCGGAGGCGCTGTCGGAGCGGCCGGTGCAGCTGGCGCTGGTGCTGGCCTTCGCTTCAGGCGTGCTGGTGGGCTGGCAGGCCAACCGCATGCGCCGCCGCTTCCTCGACTGGCGCAAACGGCGCCTGCAGGCCCAGTTGGTGGCCACGCAGAAGAAGCTGGATCTGTCCTGACCGGTGAGCGGGGCTCGGGGGGGCGGCCCCGCGCCAAGTGCTCGCCCTGCGCATGCGTGTCCCGCGGGGCGGGGCGGGGCCTTCGGCATCGGGACAAACCCCCATCTCGCTCCTATAGCTAGAGATGTGTGTGCATACATGTCATAGCTGTGTGAGTATACATGCATACATATACCTATATATGTGTGTGTATATGTCCAAGGGGACTGGACCCGATAAGATCCCTTCCAGCCTCTATCTATTATAGACACACACACACACACTTATTTATATATTTATTTATATAATATACACACATATATATGTATATATGCATGTATGTGTATATATGTGTGTGCATATGTCTATATACATCTATAGATATGGTCAGGACCCCTTTCAGGGCATGGGGAGGAGTGAATCAGGGTGACTGCCTTTGGCCCTGTGCTTTGGGGGGCCCTGCGGAGCCAGATGGAAGCTGGGTGGCGTACCTGCAGCCCTGCCTCACACAGTGTTAAAGGGGCCTCACACAGGCTGATTTGCCCCGGACCCTGCACCCCCCCCCCCATGGTCATCTCTGGATAGGGTGCATGTGTATATAGATGTAGACAGATACATTTGGTGCCGAGAGGGGAGAGTAGTATATAAAATGTGGCAAGATTGCTGCCTGGTTCAGACTGGCTTTGTGTCAGCATCCAAACTTCAAAATTTTGTACCCTCCCAGGAAAGTCCCAAAACAATATTAGCAATGATAATGTGTAAACTTCTAATAAGGGATGCATTATATGTTTGTGAGGGGGTAGTAAGGGGATCCTGAGCTAGGACTTGATATGGCAGAGCTCCAACTTACAATAGCAGGGCTCCCACTCCTAGTTTGGTTTGGCAGCAGCACAGCACAGTAATGGTATTGTCTAGAAATGCCAAGTGATTTGTTGTTAGTAAAGTTTGGTTTTTAGGGATTGATGGGCCGTTAAGTTTTGGGCTGTCTGGCTGTCTTTTCTAAATTGCTGAAAACTTCATGTCTTACATCAGGGGTGTCAAACATGGACCCAGGCTGGATCTAGCCAGGTCATCCAGCCTGCCGGTTTTGCCTCTCTTGGCTGCCAGACTCTCAAGTGAAAGCAGTGGTGCTGGAGCCCCACAGGAAGAAGCCCAGCACTGCGGCTTATTCCAGCAGCAGTAGTCAAGTGCCAGCCATGCCAGGCTTCTTCCCAGCAGGTCTTCCCATTTAGACTGGCCAAAGTGGGTGTTGTGTGTGCTGGATCCAGCATGCAGGGGTCCCTGACTGTTATCTGGCCTGCTAACTGGTTGATTACTTCCTACAAGGTTTGATTTGATGCGGACATTACACATCCTGGAACTATCACATTTGAGAGCTCTGGCATGTTTGAATGCTTGCAGGGAAGGAACATGAGCAGCAGGGGAACAGAGGGTTGCATGTGACAAGTGTTCAAAGAACAACAAAGTACACATTTTCTAGTGCCCGTATGGCATGATATGGTTATCATAAGTAGTGCTGACACTGTGGCATCTCCTGGACATGTATCACCATTATATAAGCCAGATACTATGCTGTCATTTTTTAAGTTTAATTTTAAGATTTTCCATTCCAAAGGACAAATTGTAGACAGCTGTAAACAGACTGTTACATTCTACATCATTTTATAGCCTGCTCTAAATTCCTGACATTTCAAGTTTGCTTTATTGTAGCTTATCAGTCTCAATGCTGTCTGTGCTTTGAGTATTTCCAGACCTGTTTATTTTTTTGTTTTGTGGTTTTTTTTAAATATAGTATTCTAAAACCTATATTTGAGATTATTTTTCTCTCTTGCTGGAGTATTGTAACTATGGTTTAACATGAGTGAACATTGTTTTGACTGTATTTTTTATTTACAATTTAAATTACTTCAGGTTTGCAATGTAGCATTCACATTTATATTTCACTTTCTTTAACAGCCTGACTGGGATGGAAGCCGACAATTGAATGAACATAAACAGACTCCTGCTCCCTTTTTATCTAAATATATTTGAAGAAATGAGGTTTTATACCATACAAATATCTTCACACACTTCATCACTTGAAAAAGATGGCATCTGTGGTATAATAGTCTTGCTTGCCCAAACTGACATCTCCAAAAATGATCTTCATGTGTATTAAAATAACCTCTGTATGGCTACGATGAGTTAAATTGGTACTATGACTGCATATCTGTTGCCTTGTATTTTTGAGGATTGTTCTAAGGACAGTTTGACACCCCTGTTATCAGAGACGACCCGAGCAGGGTGAGGGGCCTGGGGCAAATCAGCCTGTGCGGGACCTCACCCCAGGACATGAGGAACTTGGCGGCAGATTCAGTGGTGAGGGGCCGGGGGGGGTGCCGAGCGGCCAGACATGAAGCTGGCAGCAGCATGGAATTGCCGTGACCACTCTGCCTGGCTCCACAGGGCCCCCCAAAACACCGGGCCTGGGGCAGTTGCTCTGATTTGCCCCCCACAGACGGTCCTGTTCTATTTCTTTACTTTTCTATTTGTTTGTCCCTGTGTCTTTTGACTCTAAACCTGCTTCTGTACAGTATATGACTCTTGCCACCAAAACTGTCAATATTTAAAGCTAATAAAATGTAATTTAGGTTGCTTGTTAAGTACAAACTTTAGTTAAGTAAAAATATAGCTTATGAAACATGTTAGGAGCCTAATGTTAAAGCCCAGAGAGGAGGTGGGAACAAGCACGTGAGCAAAAGGTCAGTGAAAATTATAGAATGGCACACAGCATATATGGGTAAGATAAAATCATGAATTCATGATTTCATGTTAGGCATAAAATTCAGAGTCTCTATCAGTCCTTTAGACTTACTCTTTATATCAGGAATATGTCCAGCAAAGATGCCTGTTATTCAGTAGAAGTCCTTGGGACTGTTTGACATCTTTGGAGGGATGGGGGGGACAAGGCTTAGCCTCGTGCTTCAGCTGTCTTGTCTATTGCTATTTTTCTATCTCCCTGCACTTGTATTCACAACTGTTTTCCTCCAAAATTTTCTTTCATGAATTTCAAAGGAAGTCTGTACTCATTTTAAAACACCTTGAGCTGACGATGCAAAGTATACTCCATGGAGATTCAGAACTTGGTTGGCACTTTATTCTCAAGCTAATGTAATGCTTTCCTACTACCTCTCCTGTCATTTTGCTTTTCTAGCATTCCTTACATTTGAATAGGTAACATTAGATGCTTTGGGTTGTGTGACTGGCACCTGCCACAGTGAACAACAGGCTTATGCAACATTTTCTTCAAGAGTGCTAAAGATAGGTCA
Source organism: Crocodylus siamensis (assembly GCF_052110815.1). Lineage (NCBI taxonomy): Eukaryota > Metazoa > Chordata > Crocodylia > Crocodylidae > Crocodylus > Crocodylus siamensis. The sequence continues at coordinate 205,094,987 of NC_143395.1, forward strand.
AGAAAATGCAGTTACGCTTTTACAACTAATGCTATATTAAGTTATCTGAAAGTGATTTGGCATACATTTTATGAGCAGGCTGTACCAAAAGGGGCTGAGATCAGTATTTAATAGGTACCCATATTATTTATTGGGCAACATGATTCATGTGATAGCTCAAACTGCACATGCTGTCAAATTATGCCTGTACATTTTTTTTTAATGAATAAATATCAGGTATTTTCATAAGCTCTTTTTGCCATGTATTGTCATCTTAATGTGTATCCCATATTTCTTAAAAATAAGTGATGGGAGTGACAAAGATTTCTATGCAAAACCTCAAATAATTTTTTGAACATTCTGCGTTTAAGCCCTATCTGATAGTGAATTTTACCATTTTAATATGGGAACAGTGTAGCCTTAGCCTGCCTGTCAGCTGCCTGTGTCTAAAATGGCACAATTCTTCTGGGGGGGTTGCAGTGGTGCTATTACACCACTCTGATTCCTGGCCCACCCAGTCTCTAGCTAAAAACCTTAATTCAGGTGCAGAAGTAACTGAACAGTGAAATATCAGAGGCACTGTCAAGATGCTCAAGAAAGCTAGATTTAGTTTTGTGAATATGAATTAGAAATGTACATTTCATTATAAAATCTACAAGACTAATGACAGTCTTTTTTGCCTATTTTGGTGTTTTCTTAAATTTTATGTATACAACCAAGCAAATAAGTGCACATTCCAATACTTATGTTTGTTTTTTGCTTTGGCTGTGAACTGAATAATATAGTACTAGCCCTCTAACATATTGGTAGAGCATCTAGTTGTTCTCTAACTGGAATTAAATACAAGTTGTATTTTATGGCCATGTCCAGACAAGCATGGATGTTTGGTTTCCCAGGGACAATTAGCAGTGGTACACCTTGTGTCACTGCTTCTTGTTCCCAGGGAATGCCTGTGCCAGGTGTGGTCTGTTGTGTGGCAGGTTACCCCGGGTGGGGTAGGAGAGGCTGGGGCAGCAACTGTGCTGGCTCCAGCAGCCTTACTTGGGGGCTTGGGGAGGTGTAGCCACAGCATTCCTGCAGCAGGGAGCCTAGCTGGCAACTGGAGTACGGATCTAGCCAGCCAGGCTCTGGTTTTGGTGGCACATGCTGCCACCACTTACGCTGCCCTTTTTTTTTTGGCTTGGATTTTTTTGACCAAAAACACCCTCTCATGCTGCAAGGCAGCGGCACAGGGAACACCCACATGTGCAGTGTGGCACAGCAGATGGGTCTACAGAGCCGCATACCCCACATACCACATGTCCACACCTGTCTGGACCCAGCCTGTGTGATAACTAGTGCACCGTCTGCACCCAGCTCCCCTTTTTCAAAACCCTAGATGTGCCCAGGAATTGCTCTGTCAGAGCCCGTTTATAAGATTATCTCCTTTCCCTTAAACGCCCCTTATGGTGGGTGTCTCTGCAGGCTGGGGTCCTCCCTGCAGGCTTGGGCGCTATTAACTAAGGCAGCAGCTTCATCTTCTTTTTATTCCGGCTCGAAACACGGCTTCCTGTAAGAAGTCCAGCTTGCAGAGCAGGAATCGGCCTGGTCAAGGCTCTTCCATCCCGCCCATAGCCTCATCTATCGTCACCGCTTGCACGCGGCCTGAGCTTTTTCGGGGGACTGCAGCTCCCATGATGCACTGCGGCTGCGTGGGCTGCGGCCCGCTGTTTCCTGCCCCCCTCTCGTTGCATGTTGGGTCTCTGCGTTCCCGAGCGGAGAGCCTGGCTCCGTGCCCTCGTTGCATGCCGGGAATGTTAGCACTTCTGTTGCAGCCGGGCTCCGCAGCAGCCAGGTCTCGGGGCGCCATGGGATGACGTCACCGGGGAGCGCCCGGGCGTTCGTTGCCGTGGCGACGATGGCCGGGCTGGGCCGGGGGAGTCGGGGCCGGGGCCGGGGCCCGCTGCAGCGCGTGCAGCGCCGGAGCCGCGAACTGCGGGAGCAGGTGCCGCCCCTGCGGGGTGGGAGTGAGGGGGAACCGGGGGAGGCAGGGAGGGCTCCCGCCGTTCCCCGGCCCGCTGACCGGCTCATCTGCTGCAGGTGGACGCGTTGCTGGCAGAGAGCAGGCAGCGCGGGGCTCTCGGCCCCGCGGACAGCAGGGGACTGTACCCGAGGTAAGGACCCGCTCTCCCAGCCTGCTCCGCTGCAGGGCAGCAGCCAAAGCTGCTAGGGTTCCACCCAGGTTGGGGGACAAGACGCACAGCCCACTCATGCCTGTGGCTCCTATCCAGTCTGTTGCTTAGACCGGGATGGGTTTAAACAGCATCGTGTAGTGGAGAGTGTGCTCCTGCCCAATGCACTGCCAACAGGATGCCCTACAAGTCTTGCAATTAGCTTCCCACTGGTCAGTTTCCAGTGGGAGGATCTCGGCTACACACTGATTTTGTGGAAATGGAGGAAACCTACCTAGCTTGCTCCTGCAGCCATACGGCTGAGGGCAAACAAAACCTGTGGGCATCCAAACTCCAAGTCTCTGGGCTTGGGCCTGCACATAGGATGATGGATTTGGGAGTATCTGAAGCCCTGGGCTGAAAAGTCTGGGGTGAAGGATACTTGCCAGTTGTAGCACCACATATAGTGTTTAAACTGTTGAATGTTGCCCAGTTGAGAGGATTTGGCTAAGCTGACCTTGAATACGAAAAATTTTCCAAAAAAGAAAAAAAAAGGGGGTTGCTGCTGACAGGGAGCTGTATTGCTTTTGTGGAAGTCCTGTTGAGCCATCTCTCCAGCGAAGCCACTTTCAGTACCATGTCTAAATGACTGCCTGGGTGACAGCTGACAGCGGGCTAGGAAGCCTGGATGCTGCCTTTGGTCTGGCACTCAGCCTTGCATCAGGCATCTCGCCTCCTTGCGTCACATTCCCACCATGATATGCACTTTGTGTCTCTGTGTGTTTGTTATCTGCTGGTCTGAAACTCAGGGAGACAAGCCATTATGTTACAATGTGCTGATTGCTGGTATGTGAACTACAGTATAAACATCTATGATGAAATCCTTGTGCCTGGAAATTGTCTAAGGGTTGCTCCCAAAGTTTGTAAGAATAAGTTTTTAAGAACAAGTTAGATAAACACTTGTCTAAGATGCTTTAGAATAAGAAAAGCAGGCCTAGGAGAGCCCTCAAGAGAGGACCTAGTCCAGTGATGCTCAGCCTTTTGATCTCATGGGCCAGATGAATGGCATGGGGCCAGCCTGTGGGCTGGATTAGCCCTACGCACCAGGCTTTGTCCCCGTGCCACCTCCGGCTGGTCCCACATGCCAGGCTCAGGTTCTGCACTACTATGCTTACCCAGTCTGTTGTGCAGGGCCACGCTGTCTGGCTCATTGGGCTCCCCTCAGGTCTGGAAATTAGTGACAACTACTCCCTTGCCACCATTTTTTTGGACTTGCAGGGATCTCCACGGGCTCCCCTTTTTCGAGGCAGGGCCATCCCTATCCTCTGATTTGTTGAACATATTTAACGATTACTTCTTGTCCCTGCAGTGGCAGGATACTGGCAGTTCCCTCACGCTTCTGCTTTACCTGGAGCAAATAAAGGAGACTTTTAATGTTTTGGGCCTTATTCCTAGTAACTGTGTGAGAAGATTGTTCTTGAATCTTTTAAGAATACGTTAAATAAACACTTGCCTACACCTAAATCATCTCTACTTATTCTGCCTCCTCTTGAAAACTTCAACAGAGGAGGTTCCACAACTTCTTCAAGCAGTCTCTTCACTGTTTTGCTAATCTAACATCTTGTCTTTTCTCTGCACTGAGTCAGGATCAAGTATGTCTAGACTGGTGATGCTCAGCCTCTGATTCATGGGCCAGATCTGGCCCCAGGAAGTCATGTTATCATGCCTGTGGGGCTCTGCCTGGGTCTGGAAATTTGGCAGGTGGGGAGTGGTGGTACCATTAAGTGCTGCTCCCCTGCTTCCAAATTTCTGAACCTGGGGGGAGCTCTGCAGGCCAGTAATGTACCTCTGTGTGCTAGACTTGACTGATGCACAGGGTCTACCCACAGCTAGATCAGGGCCTTCAAAATTGCTCTGTTGCCAGATCAAGGCGTGTGAGAATGTGTGGACATGCTGCCAAATCAGGGTGCAGGGGATGGTCCAGTGGACCAGCCTCATATGCTGACTCCACATGGGATCCACCCAGCAAAATTACCCTGTGCCAGTCATTTGGCCCATGGGGCTGGAAGTCTGGGTGTCCCTGATCTAAACCAATAGTTTTCAACATTTTTGGACTCGAGGCATTCTTCAGGAAATGCTAACTCTTAGCTTCCACTCATATTTTTTTGTTACTAAAGAAAAAGAATAATTTTCTTTTTGCAAAGAACTTAGACTACAATAGGTCAGAATATTTTTGACATTCGATTTCTATTTGAAATCTCTGGGTTCATGTTGTGAATCTTGTGAATAGTGTAGGCATTTGCACACCTAACAGTACTGATATGGTACATCACCCTTAAAAGGATATCACAGTACTGTGGTTGAAAATCACTGATTTAGATAATTCCCTGGCAAATTTTTGCCTAACTTATTAACCACTTGTTAAAGGAGATTTCATTTCTCTTTCTAAGTAGCCTGTTCCAGCATTAAGATTTCATTGTCGTTAATTTAAATCTAGCCTAAATTTTTGCATCAAATAAAACCAAATTCCTTTTGTCCTTCTCTCAGTAGTCATTCTGAAGAGTTGATCACCATTATTTTTTTTAAACAACTGATTAAATATTGGTAGAAAGTTATAATAATCTCAGTTCCTTTAACCTTTCCTTATAGATTGTTTTCTAAACCTCTTATTCTCGTTCTTACCCTCTGGAGTCTCTTGAGGTTGTCTATATCTTTTTCAAATTACATGTTTGAACTCCCAATAGTTGAGAAATGGGAAGTGATAAGGGGGAGGGATCAATGTTAGTTCTCTTGTATGTACCAGCAGGTAGAGTAGAACCTGGATACTACACAAAGTTAGCTTCCTTAACATCCTCCTCTTCTCATAAAGAGGAGGGTTTGCAATGTAACACAGATTGTACTGGGCTGCAGCAGACTGCTGTGTGAGACTGTTGTGGTGTTACAGCAGAGAAGGGGCACCTTTGAAGTAAAACCTCCAATAAGCAGCTGAGCACCGTATCCTTATTTTGGCAATCCACTGTGACTCATGATTTTATATATAAATATTATACACATTGAGGCCTTAATTTTATAAACACGTATGCACTTACACATTTCAGTAATTATGCTTGGTTTTGGTCATTTCTTTGTCAGAAATGAGAAAATGCAACTTTGTTTGATTTCAATATAGATGTGTGGAACTGAAGAAACTGGTGGATGAAAATATGCATACCCTTAAAAACTTGAAAAAAGTAAGTACTGGGGCTAAAGCATTTTGTGTTCCTCAGAGTAGCTTGGACCATGCCTAACTGTGGCTATATAGCAGCTATTCTGGCTGGATCAAGACCTTGATGGGAGTCTGTGGGGGTTAATTTATTATAATCACTACATGATTACATATTTCTGAGTGCTTTGGAATATGAAGTTCTGGACAAGAATTATTTATCATCAGTACTTAAGAGTATACTGGTATTTTAAAATGGGAACAAAATCACAGAGATGAGATTAAAAATATCCATGTTTACCTTTCTCTTGGCTAGATGAAAAATGAAACCCCTAAGCCAGTGGTTGCCAGACTGTGGGTTGTGACCCCAAATGGGGTCATAACATCAGTGGGTGAGGTCACAGGGGTGGGGGGCTGTGATTCAGGAGTGAGGCATCATGCTGAGGAAATAGGGCCATAAATGGGGTCATGCTGAGGAAAAGCTTGTGGAGCAGTTCTCCAACTGGGGGTCACAGATTCCAAATGGGCCCCCAGTAGTTATGAATGCTATTTTGAGCTCAACAGGCATGTGCTTATATTGACAGACATGGGGCTTATAACCAGAGGTGGGATCTGAACTGGAAATGGTTTGGGAATCTCTGAGCTAGAAAAATCTCAAGGAGACTCGACAATAACAGATTTCAAGGTGGATCTCTCACAAACAGGGCTGGCAGGGAAAAGGGCCCCTCTGAACTCAGTTACTTAAATAACATCCACACAGAATGTATATCTTAGGCAGAGAAGCAGGAATTAGCTGGGAGCATAAAGTAATTATAAAACCATATACAATGAGGGTTTAGCTTCTTTTGACTCTTTGACCAATTGTATGTGGGGGGGCGGGGGTTTCCTCAGGCTGATGAACCTGCCCCTGTAGGAAATTATAACCAGCGGAAAGAAGAGGAAGAAAAAGAATTGTTAAAACTCACTCAACAGCTGCAAAAACTTGCTGCGGTCTTCAGTCATGAAAGTATATCTAAGGATTACACTATGTAAGTAGTACAATTAAGCAAATATACCAGAAACTTTCATATTACATTTTTATTAACATGGTTAAAGAACAAGAAATGAGTGTTTTCACTGTGTACCAGACCTTCCTTACCTATTGTACTTGCTTAGGCAGCTGAAACTGACACTGTCTAATTAATGTGAGAGAAAGATAAAGTACCAAGAAATTCTATTTCAAATGTTCTGGAATCACCATTTCCTTTCCTGTCATCTTCTAACACACCCATTCAAGATGTTGATACGTAGGTGTTCCTTTAGAGCAGTAGGCAACATTTTTTGGCCAGAGTGCCAAAAACCCCCACAATGCCTACCTTGGAAGGTGCCCGCATGCCAGAAAAACAACATGAGGGCAGGGAGTACATGGCAGGATGCCCTGCTTGTGCCCCCCTGGGCTGCTCCCATGGAAGCCCTGCTGCAAGCAGCCTGGGCTCCGTGTCTGTCAGCAGCTTCCCAGAACCTGGGCCAGCTGCAAACATCTGCTGCCTCTTGCAGCCCCAGCTGCCTCCCAGCCCCAGACCTGGCCCTGGGCTCCAGGGAGGCAGCGCATACAGGCAGTGTTCCCCGCAGCGCTGCCCTCAAGGCTTCTGCAAAGCAGTGTTGGAACCCGGCGCGGCAGGGCACAGCAGGGAGGCGCAGACAGCTGCCTGCTTCCAGCTCCTCGCTGCCCTGCCACACGTCCCCTGTGTGCATGGGAGCACCGTGACCAGCAGCGCAGGGTTGTGCCCCTCGCTGTTGTCCCCACCTGCAGGGAAGTGGCATGGCAGCTTTTTGCGCTCCACGCTGTGCCCTGCCGGGCCGGGTTCCAACGAAGCAGCAAGGGCAGCACAGCAGGAAGTACTGCCAGTATGTGCTGCCTCCCCAGAGTCTGGGGCCGGGACGGAGAGGCAGCAGATGTTGGTTGGCACGTGGCCCAGGTTCTGGGAAGCTGTTGAGAGCCACAGAGCCCAGGCTGCTTGCAGCAGGGCTTCCATGGGAGCAGCCCGGGCTCCGTGACTATCAGCAGCTACCCAGAGCCAGGGCCGGCTGCAGGTGGGAGGCTACAAACAGTTGCTGCCCTCCCACCCTGGTCCCTGCCAGCTGTCTTCCGGCCCCGAGCTCCAGAAAGGCAGCAGGCACCGGCACTGCACCTTTTGGGGCTGGGGAGACAGCAGCTGTTTGTAGTCTGGTAGCTGCTGAGAGCTACTGGTCCTGGGCTGCTCCCAGCAGGGCTTACAGCATCCCAGCTGCCTGCTGGGGGCAGCCCGGGCTCCGTACCGGCGCGTGCAAGCGCACCTCGGAACCGGCAGTGGGGGAGAGGCTTGAGGCAGCGCAACCCCGGTCCCTCCCCTGCTCCCAGCACGGAGCTCATGTCTGGGCTGCAGAGCCCGGCACAGCTAGTTGTAACCAGCCTGGGCTCTGGGCAGCTGCAGCAGGCAGGCTGCAAACAGCTGGGCCGAGCTCTGCAGCTCTGGCATCAGCTCCATGCTGGTGGCAACTATGCGCGCACCTCGGGGCGGGCTGTGCTGCACTGCTGTCTGCCCCAAGGTGCACGCGCAGTTACTACCAGCATTAAGCTGGTGCCGGAGCTGTGGAGCTCGGCACAGCTGTTTGCAGCCTGCTTGCTGGAGCTGCACACAGCCTAGGCTGGCTACAAACAGCTACACGGGCGTCTGGAGCCCAATCACCAGCTCTGTGCTGGGAACGGGTTGCGCTGCCTCAGGCCTCTCGCCCACCGCTGGCAGCCTCCAGGCTGCAGCTGGCCGCGGCTATCTGTAGCTGCTGCCAATCATGGAGCCCGGGCTGCTTGCAGCCTCCCAGCCGCTTTCTGGGAGCAGCCCAGACTCCGTCGCTGGTAGCAGCTACCCAGAGTGGGCTGGCTGTGGCGTGCCAAGCAAAATGGCCTTGCGTGCACATGTGCCGGGAGTTGCCGACTCCTGCTTTAGAGAAACCCTTTCTTTTCTGTGACCCTTTTGAATTGCTGCTTCTTGCATTTGCTAGATGGTGAAACAGTGAAGGTGCTGCTACCATAAACACAAAGGCAGCAGCACAGCAGCAAAAGATGCTGAAGAAAGTTTCTAAGGTCCCTGGAAGCTGGAGCCCTTTGGGCATTCAGGTGGGAATTTAGGTCCAAGAGTTGTAAGGTAATAAAACACACAAAAGGTCAGACCTATCTGAAACATGAGGAGGGTCATAGGCATAGATATTATAAGCTGGTAGGTGTTTTGCAGGTGAATGGGCAACAATGGTTGCTGAAGAAGCACAATTCTTGTAAGGGAAATGCTTTGTTGACTGCAACTAACTGAAAGGTTAATGTGACTGAAGGTTGATGTCCAAAGTTGAATGTTACCATCTGAAGCTGGGAAAAAGTATACAGGCTGCAGTCCACAAAATGAAGGGTTCAAATGTGTTCATGGTTTGGGAATTTCTTCCTAGCCTACTTGGAGTGTTGAGACTTAGGAATGAGAATCCTGCTTTGATGTAACTTCCCTTCAGAGAAGCAAAGTTACAGAGAAGATTGTTCCCATTGCTATGCGCTGTAGACAGTTCTGGAAAGAAGCCATTAAAATAAGCAGTTAAAATAAATATGATGTATCGTTCTTGTTTAGCGATAGAGAATGTCAAAGTGGTCATCACATAGAACAGGAAAATGAGGAAGAGGAAGAGGATGATGAAGAAGAAAGTAGTGAGGAGGAAGATGAGGTGGAAGATGATGAATTCGAAAATCAGCCAACTATTGAAGAATGTATTACTGTTGGTGATTTTGATGCTCAACAGGAAGGAGATCTCTCATTTAAGGTAAACGTATGTTTGCAAGTATTACAAAACAGGTTCCAGGCTGTTTCTCACACTTGCAGCACTGCACTAAGATGATGACTAATCACCTCTCAAGCCACAAGCCATGTTCCCTGCAGGAGTCAGAAAACAATTCTTTTTTCAATAATTGGAGGGTGTTGCTTTTCTTTTTGAGTTAGGGTGGAACATCTGGGCATCTCGTATCTAATCCATTCTCTGCCATGGTAGGGCCATGGCATGTAGGATGCAAATAGGCACTAGCTTATTTTAATTAATGTTAAAGCGTCACAAAACACTGCTCTTTAGCTAATGTGCATTAAAATAAGCTAATGCTCATTTCTCTAGTACTGTACAATGGAGGTACTAGGTTTAATGCGCATTACCTAAAGGGCAATTATAAACATGTAGATGCACCCACTGCCTGTGGAAAACAACAGTTTAGTGTCTTCAAAACAAAAATACTTAAGTTAAGTCATTGGGCTCAATTAGGGGTGTCTGGATAAAGTGTGATGCTCTGTATGTTATACAGGAGGTCAGATTAATTGGTGTAATATCCCCTTTAGTGTTAATACATTTTTCAAAAAATGCCTTTATAGTGTTTAGTACTCAGAATGGTCATAAAGCACAGTTTGGCTGGATGCCCCAGACCTTTCTTTAAAGAGATCCAGGAAATCACTGCCTTCTACTAAGGGGGGAGCATGTCCTATCTTCTCAGTTTGTGTTCTTTATATGAAATATAACCTCAGAAAAATTTCTCCTCTTGAGCTGCTTTGATGTTGGGCTACCTCTAATCACTTCTTTGCACCTATAATTTTTTTACATCAGATTCAAGTTTCATGTCTTCATCTTTGCATAAATATTGACTCTTTCCACACCTCTTAATTGTTTGTCCTTGGTACTGCTTTTATTTCCATTAACAGCTCTTGTCATTGTGCCTTTCATGTTGCCATTATGCCCAGGGTCACTCATTCTTATCTTGTGATGATTCTTTCATCTTGCTTTAATTGTCAGTATTCCCCACATTCTTTCTATAGGTCTCTTTAATAAAGTTCTGTATAACCTCCCTTACCTGGATTGCCGCACTTTGTTTTATCTTACTTTGGAAGCTACTTGTGTGCTCCAGTGTTCTAAAAATGATTAATATCTCATTGCAAATGTTGTGATGGAGCTCTTTCACCCCTACCATGAGAAGAATTTGGCCAATAGCTGTTTCAGGAGTAATTGTTAAATATTTATGTATTAATGTATTCGTGTCTTTTCTCTGTCTCTTCCACCCCGCCTCCAATCTCCAATGCTGAAGAAAAGTGAAGTTTTGCTCATTCTTGACAAAAATCCTGATGGTTGGTGGATGGCAGAAAACTCCAAAGGAGAGAGAGGCCTTGTTCCTAAAACCTATCTCGCTGTTAGTATGCTGCTACCTTCTTTCATTCATTTACACAACCATTATGTAATGGGTGTGTATATGTCTGTACCTGTCTGCAGATAGTCACTAAAACATTTCTCTCTTGTTATACAAAAATGAGCTGTACTGATGTTACATTCTTTTGTAAATAAAAGCAGCATCTTGAATACTTGAAATATGTTCTTGGACATAAAGGGGCATCTGTGAACGCTTGGTAGTGCTAATGCATATTTCATATAATGAACCTAAGGAACACTTGCAAAGGCTACTTTTAAACTTATATTGTAAAATTTTGGTCCATCTGAAGTCTGACCTAGATGCATTCATGGCATACATATACATATGCTGGCCAAATTAATGATGTGCAATCATGATGCAAAAGTATGAGTGTATAGTTCAGATGATGGGGAGCTGCTGCCCTCCCTCTCTACCTACCCCCAGCCCTGCTGGGAGGCAGTGGCATGGGGTGGTGGGTGATGGTGCTCTGTCTCCACTTGCCCACCCATGTGTACCCCCTAGCCCCTTTTCAAGTACCCCTGAGGGTACATGTACTCCTGGTTGACAACCACTGCTCTACACACATCCAGCAATATAAGGCACATCCAGCGATATAAGGCACCATTACAGCTTAGGGAGTCCCAAGTGTATGTCTTATGGCTGTTCTCAGCATCTCTGGGGTGTGCTGTCAGGACCTCTGTGAGTTTTCTATCCAGTTGCTGGACTTGGGCAGTTGTAGACCAGGAGCTGGTGAGTAGGCAGGTCTTGTTTTTCACGCACACATGGCAGGAGGCACCATAGACATGGTCTGACTTTTGTACCCTGTTGCATTATACTGGTGGTTCTGTCCTGTAAAAAAAACCCTGCAGTGCATGGCAAAGAGCTAAGGTTACTTTTTGCCTGAGGAACAGGTGAATTTTCCCTTCCCAAGATGTCTATTTTGTATATGATCTCTTTTGCTCACATGATAAGTGGGAGAATTTTGCCGCTGTAAGAATTTTAATATTCCTATATGTAGCAGCTGAGATATTTTAGTATCCATATCTATGTCCCATAGATGTCTGTGTTTCTACTCACTGAGCAGAAAATATCCGCTTCTAGGTATTAGCAAACGCTGTGATGAGAGTACAGACTATTCTTAAAAAATGAACTAGGAAGTATATGAAATGCTTGACAATCTGCATGTTCATTACAGGTCTACAAGAAAGAGGGACTAGGGCAAGAGCCAAGTGAAGAGGAAACTGATGATGACATCGAGGTAGTAGATGAAACAGCAGATGGAACCAAAATTAAAGAAAGGTAATGTGGGACAGCCCTGGAGAAGATGAAACAAAACAATCTCCGTCTCCCTAAATTAGGTGATAAATTATTTAAAATTCGAATGCCCTTGGTTGATCTGAGCCAATTGCTTTTTTTCATACAGGAACCAGATAAGCTTGTTATGTGGGTTTCCATTTTGAACTTGCATGATTTTACTTTTCAGTCATTTCTTCCCTTTTTTTTCACCTCATAAAACCAAAGAGCTCATATAACATCATAATGAATACTCCATGAACTGTATTAGTTATGTGTTTCCAGGTGGATTTGTCAAAAGCATATTGTGTCAATATAGGGGTGGGCAATTATTTTGGGCGGAGGGCCGCTTACCCAGTTTGGGCAGGCTGTCAAGGGCCGTATCCCTGGGTAGCCCTGCCGTGTGATGGGTACCCCACCCCTTGAGAGGTGCCCTGCCTACTGGTCACCATCTTGGGACTGATGTCCCAGGGCCAGCACTGGTGGGGCCCAGAGTGGGGCACAGGCTGGCAAGGGTCTGTGGAGCTGGGCTGGGCTGCACCAGCAGGGAGAGGGGGGAGCTGGCCTGGTTCCATAGAGCCCCTGCCAGCCGGGACCCCGTGCTCCTGCTACCCTGTTCTGGGTCCCATCAGCACTGGCCCCAGACACTGATGCTCCCACTGGCTCCCCACCTGCTCACACCCAGCCCCATAGTACAGGTGGGGGGCAGTGCTCAGCCCCAACCCCTGCTCACCATCAGGGAAAAAGCTAGTGCTGAGCATGGGGAAAAGTGGCCCCTCGCCTGCCCCATGGCCGGTGCTCCCTGCTGTAGCCTCTCGCAGCCCACACAGGGCTGTCTGGAACAGGCATAAGCAGCCTCATGCAGGCTGCAGGTGGCTGCAGTGCAGGGTACAGGTCATGGGGTGGATGAGGGGCCACTTTTCCCCATGCTCAGCACCAGCTTGTAACCTGCCCCACTGCCAGCCTGGCAGTGGGGCAGGTTACAAGGTGGTGCTGAGTGCTCTGGGGGCAGAAACCAGCCCCTCCCCACCGCATGCCTGGCGCCCTGTGCTGCAGCCTCTCTCAGTCTGCCTGGGGCCGCGTATTCCTGCTCTGGACAGCCCTGCGTGGGCTGCAAGCGCCTGCAGCGTGGGGCGCCGTCCATGGGTTAGGCGAGGGGCTGCTTTTCTCTGCACAGGGAAGGAGCCCGGGGAAAAGCTGAGTGTGGGGGCAGGGGCATTGGGCATGGTGGGGGAGGGGCCGTTTCCCTGCTTCTTCCTTGCCTGGGGTCCCCCCGACTTACCTGAGCTTCCAGCTCCAGGGCAGCCACATGCTCCCAGCTGAGAAACCCCGGCTGGGGCTTCCGGCTGGGGGACAGCCCCACAGTTGTTGGAGCCCACTGGGCTTCCCCTGGGTCCTACTGCCCTTGGTTCCTGCATTTTTGACAGGAACCAAGGGCAGAGAAATATTAATTTTTTACATTTTTTTAGGGGCCTCATGGGCCGGAAAGAATAGCGTCGCGAACCATATTTTGCCCACCCCTGTGCTAATATGATCCTGATTTTCTGTTCCAACAGAATAATGGGTCCTGTTGGTGGGGGAAGCAGTGAATGTGGTGGGAAAACAGTGGATGTCATATTGAACTTTATTACATATTTTGACACCGTCTTCAACTGCATTTGTATAAGTAAACCAAGGAAAATACAATGGGGTGGGTGCATAATTGTTTGGATAGTTAGCCCAGAGAGGTCATCAACAGTTCAATGTCAAACTGGGAAGAGGGATCAAGTGAGGATTCCCATGGGTCTGTCATGGGTCTGATGCTGTTCAGCATCTTCACTAATTACTCGGAGGTTAGAGTTGAGAGTAATCTTACTAAATTGGTAGATGACACCAATGTGGGAGGAGTAGTTAGGGTAGGCTTAAGGTTCAAAATAACCTTGATAAATTGTAAAACAAATAAAATACAATTCAAGAAAGGAAAGTACGACCTACTGCCCTTGGAAAGAAACAAGCAAGATTCATGAAATGCAAAATGGTAAATGAGTGGCTAGGTTGCAGCACTAGAAAAGCTTCTGGGGGTCATGATGGATCACAGGCTGTATATAAGTTCACATAATATCATTGCAAAAAAAAGACAAATAAATCCAAGTGTGCTAGTAAAGGGAGTGTCGTATGCAAATCACATAAAGTGATTATTATTCATTTTATTTAGGAGAGGTGCAGTCTCATTGGGTGTGCTATAACTTGTTTTGGGTACAGTACATCTAGAACCTAGCCAAGTTGGAAAGCAGACAGCAACAAAATGATTAACAATCTAGAAAACATGACACAGAAAAATTGGAACAAGGGGGATTGTTTAATCTAGAGGTCAGAATACTGAAGGGAGACTTTCTCAATTTTCACATACAAAAAGGGTAGCAAACATTTTGTTTTACTGCCAGTAGACATAGGTAACAAGAATTAAAAGGTTTAAATTGCAATAAGGGAGAATTAAATTGGATATTAGGGAGAACTGTCTTAGGGTCATTAAACATTTGAACAGATTATTGAGAGAGGTTGTGCAATCTCTGTCCTTGGAAATTTTAAAGCACAATTTAGAGAGGCACTTGTCTGAAATGGTTTATGCCAAGATGATCATACCATGAGGTTGGACTGGATGACCTGAGATCCCCTCCAACCTTATTTTTCTGTGATTCTTTGTTAATGAACGTACCTGCTCAGTGTGCTAGAGCCCACCATTTAGAGATAAATTATTGTTTTACCTATAACAACTATTTTGACTGTTAATTCTGTATCATTTGGTATTATTTTACTTTCTGATATTCTCTGATTTTTCCATCCTACTTCCAGAACTGATTCTCACTGGAGTGCTCTTAGAAAAGCTATCAGAGAGGTAGGTATATTTTGTGTGATATTGCCTTAATGAATCATTATATTCACTAATTACTATTTGGATTTGATATTATGGTACAGTATAGTACTTTTTGTTAGCAAGGAAGGGACTTGGAAGTTCGTTGTTTTTAGTGAAGCAAAGTGAGCGAGCGCTTTGGGGATTAGCACTAGGACACATGCTAAATAAATGCATAATAAATTAGTGTATCTAGTTTTTTTCCATTAGTGCTACTCAGTCAACTCTTGTTCCAAGAATGTGGTTAATTTGCTATTGTACTGTGCTATGTTGATTTTCTCTAACATGAACTCTGTTCTGATAGTGAAGTATGAGCTTGTGTGAGGTGAGTCTTACGATGCTAAGGGGCCAAAATAGCTCCTAGGATAAATTTAGGGAGGGGAGAAGTAAGTGAAGCTCAAGATCTGTGTTCACGTTTGTGACTGATTCCTCAGACAGTTGAAAATTAGGATAGTTGGTAGTTAATGGAAATAGCAGCTGCTAAAAATTCTGTTTTGAATAGAACGATGCCATTGATGTATTGGCAACCATCGGGGCTGTTCCTTCAGGGTTCCGACCATCAACACTATCCCAGTTGTTTGAAGAAGGTAAGATTTTCTTACAGTAATTGCATTGGAAGATTCATGAAAATTAGCGATGAGTATATGATCTGTTTAGAACAGTCTAGGTTTCCTATTGTTGAATTGTTTTTGGAACAGTAGAGTGTGCTACATTTTCTTGGTTAATCTCTTCATTCAACTGGATGAATGCTGCCCCTATGAAGTCAGTGGCAAAACTTGCATTGACTTCAATGATTTCACCCCTAAAAGGGGAGAAATCTCGTAGACAGTTCCTACAGATCACAGGTATCAAACATACACTGTGCACAGGCTAGATCTGACCCATGGAGCTGCCCTTTCTGGCCTGCCAGTCTACCACTGAGCCACCAGAAGCTGGGGGCATAGCCAGGGGGAGCAGCCTGCCACAGAATCCAGGCCCCTTGGACCCCAGTGGATGTGACAGTTGGCAGGAGGAGGGTGCGTGAGAGCTCTCTAGCCACTGAGCCTGTTGCTACTGCCATGGCACCACCTGCTGCCTTGTGCTGGAGCTGGTGCTATGTGCATCATGCCCTATGCCAGAGCTAGAGCTGTTGCCACAGCAGCACAGGGCACATAGGAGCTCCAGCATGGGACACAAAACCAGAGCTGCACCAGACGTTCCTTGCCAGAGCTATCACTGCATAGGCCAGAGCTCCTTATTCCCAAGTCTAGATCTAGCTTGCAAAGAGCCTTGTGGTCTAGATCCAGCCCAGAGCACAAAATGAGTTTGACATACCTTAAAACTACATCCAGTCAATAACTTTGCACTGATGTAATGATATGCTAGTGACATGTTGTGCAGTATTTATGCTTTCTAAACAAACACTGGAGGCCGTGTGCTCTTTTTCTTCTTACTTTTCATCCCTAATTTCTCATTACCATTCCAAAAAAAAATGGATGTCCAAATATTTGTCCAAAGAGAACCAGTTGCAAAGGGAGCTTCCAGGATGTTGATAGCAATATTTTCTTAGTTTCCTTTTTAATTTATTTTGTACTAAGTAATAAATGTTCTCCACCCATAGCACCTGTATTGACTAACTGGTTGTTTCCATTGGAAAAAAATCCAATACCAAATTTATTCATGGATGGAGAGTGGAGAAAGAAGGGCAAATAATAAGTCATTGCCTTCTTTTAGGGAATGAGTTTCGAGCCAGTTACTTCCTACAGCCTGAACTTACTACTTCCCAACTGGCTTTCAAAGACTTAGTGTGGAACACTGAAAAAGGCACAGTAAGTAATTAATACTAATTGATACTATTAGCTCTATAAATAGTGTCCCCTTTTCAGGTTATAGTTTTTGGATTATAGCAGAGGTGTTACACCGTGCAGGCAGCAGCAATGATGGCAGCAGCTCTAGCTGGTACTCAAATCCAAGATGAGCATTTTTTTTTCCCCATTTCCCTATAAAATATGGTACTTTCCCCAAATCTTTGCTTACTCCTGACCAGTGGGAGAGTCTTCAGCTTCCTGCATTAAATTAGCTTGCATCTTCCTCATTATAGATATGAAGTATGATGACATGTTATGCTTGTTATATAATAATACGAACTGCACCAACCCTTCCAGCATATGCTTGACGCAGGGTATTCTCATTCCTGCCTTATGTGAGGATATGCAGGAGGCCATAGGCCCCTAGTTACATATTCAAGATGGAAAATCCATGGAAAGTCATTAAGTTTTGGCCCGAATTTTGTGTGGCTCCCTGCAGAATTCTGGAAAGGTGAGTGGGGTGGAATGGGTGCATCCAGCCCAGTACAGAATAGTGGATAAGACTTTGGGTGTTAGTAGTTATTAAAAACATGTATACATTGTATGAATAAACAGCCTATCTACACCAATAACTGTCACTTGATAGCACATTTTGTTGGGCCTGTTTAGATCACTTTTTATAACCATATTCCAACTAAATTGAGGGAGGTAAAATATAGCTGTTTTTAGGCCAGATCCTTGTAGATCCTACCCATCCTTCAAACTGTTCCCATGTTTAGTATTAATTGTCATCTTTGTTGTGGACTGCTACTTATTAAGCAGTCTGAGCAGAAAGGCCAAGAAAAAAATAGCATAGCATGAAGATTAAAATATATTCTTGTCTCCTCCTGGGGGTTCCTTAAAGTAGAGATGAGGTGTTCTGGGGGAGCTTCAGAACTGGTACTCATGCTGTATCTATAGATAGAAGAATCTGGTTTCTAAGGCTTCCACTATGGTGCTTTTCATCTTTTACTCATTAAATTATAAAATGGAAAATTATACCATTGTCAAGAACAACATGTAATTTAGCTTTTGGTTTTTTCTTTTGTTTTGTTTATGATTTAGATTCAACCAAGACCAACTCGAATATCATTGATTATAACTTTATGGAGCTGTAAAATGATTCCTCTTCCTGGAGTGAGCATACAGGTTCTCAGTAGACATGTCCGACTCTGTCTTTTTGATGGTAATAGGGTGAGTTTCTTTACTTAAAAAAAAGAAAGATACTAATTTCCCCAAAAGAGAGGTATTGAAACACGATTGCCCAAATCTTATTTTGCCTCTAAGAAATACTGCTTGGGTGCCCAAAAACTACCTAAGTCACTAAACTAATCCTGTTCCAACCTGTGCTGTAGTCTGTAACCCCCTCACCTTCTCTCCACAAGCCCTCAATGCAAATCTGAAAAAAAAAAGAAAACCCTAGAAAAGCAAGCCCACACCAGGCTCTCAAAACAGTACATGATCCTCAGGGTACCCAGCATTTTTGGACCCCTCTGGTGTCACCATGACCAGTTCTTCGTCTGTTTGGGCATACTTACCACCCCCTTTTGGGGCTTCTCCAGGGTGAGCATAAAATCACCCTCCAATTTTTGTATCCCCTTCCCAGGGCCCTCCAAGGTGCAAAAAAAAGTGACCAAGGAAAAGGAGAAAAAAAAAGAGGAGGTTCTAAGTACTTCCTTGGCACTTGCTTCCTCATTCTGGGTCGATAGAAGTCCCTCCTTTCAGGCATCAGTTTTCCTGGCTGGAGGGGCTTCTGCCCCTGCCTCCCTGCAAGACTGTGTTTCCCTCCATCACCTCAGCAAGTTTCTCCACTGTAGCCTGGGGAGAGTTCATATTTCACTCATCCATGGCTGCCTGCTCAGCTGACCTGGCTTCCCACTCCCTGATTGCTGGTCTGCTCAATCTCTTGCTCTTCTCTCCCTGCTGGATCCTGAAGCTGACTGTGCTTTGGAAGTCTAAGCCCCTGACCCAGGGCCTGGCCTCATCCCTTATCTGGGTGCCTGCTCCCCCTCTCTAGTGCCAGCTTTTTACCCCACTCCTGTCCAACTGGGGCTGCCCTCAACAGCTGGGGTCTTCTCTGCCCCCTGTGTGATGGTCGAGTCCCTCCTTACAGGTAATTACCCCCCTTTTCTGGGCTACAAGGCCTTAAAGGGACCCCCACTGCCTTTCTTTCCTTGGCCTCCCTCTTTGTAACAGGGCTAGGATCTCCTGTTACACTTTGTGATCCCTGTAACTAGTTGGGTATATGAAAGGGATTTTTAAACGTAAAGTGATCACATTTTGCAAACTGAGGCCTATCTTGATAAGTAATACTATTTCAAAAGTGTTCAAGTAGTGTTGGAAGTTAAGTTTCATTTTCAAAAGTTCCTCAAACACTTAGGAGCCCAAGTTCCACTGAAAGTCAGATACTTTTGAAATTATCTGGTATCCCTCATTTCCTAATCTGTGCAACCCATTTTATAAGTCTGAATGTACCCCAGATAGAAGTGTAATGAGAAGCATGTATCATTTTTACAGGTGCTGTTTAGAATGAAACAGTGTAAACAACTTTTAAAAAATAATATTGAAAAAAGTGTTAGGCATAAATAGGTTCTTTTCTTAAAAATGGAGCTTTCTGAAAACTTGGGCTGATGGTAGTAACAATATAATTCAGTGACATTCACCATATTTTCTCACATACAACACACCTTTCTCCCCAAAACCCCCTCCCCCCTGCCAAAATTAGTGTGTTTTAAGCAGGGAAGCAGAACAGGATATACTGTGCATACCATGCAGCTGCAGAGATGATTGCCAAGATGGCAGAGTCCTGTGTTAACCCTCTCACAGTCACAGCTATTGGCTGGGTAGTATAACTGATGTCTGAAGCAGCAAATGAACTGTTGGCAGTATCTTGATGAGGCTTGTGATGTGGAAACAACAGTTTATTTATAGAACTTATGTAAAGAACTACTTACAGTAATGAAATGCTACTGCCCTTCCGGGGGGTCTTTTCCTCTTGGACAGGTCCTTTTGGAAACATAGTGTGGCATCCCAGGAGACAGTCTGGATGAGGTAGCTAGTATCAGGAACTTCCTTGTGCCACACTTCCTAGATGCCCTGAGTTCCCAGGAGGGCCTATTCAGTGTCTCACAGTCTACCCTGACTTTGGAAAAATCTTTTTTTCTATGTTCTGCCTTCCATTAAGATTCATAGAAAATTAGTGTTGGAAGGGACCTCAGGAGGTCATCTAGGAAATCTTCAAGAGGAGACTGGACAGTCACCTCATTGGGGTTGCCTGATCCTCAGTTGTCTTTCCTGCCTAGTGTAGGGGGGGCTGGACCCAATGATCTTGCGAAGTCCCTTCCAGCCCCTTACAATCTATGAATCTAATCCGGTGGTTCTCAGCCCTTTTTCTACTGGGACCTATTTGCAAATATCCATTGCCTATCCTGACCCACACCCCTCCGGCCCTGCCCCCAGTTCCCTGCCCCCCCCAGCTGCCCCTCTCTCATTTGGGTGGGAGCATGGTGGCTGCAACAGCTCTGTCTCATACGGGGGACAGTGGAGTGAGTCCAGCACTAGCATGGGCTGGAGGGAGGAGGAGAGACCTGGGGCACCCTCTCTGCCCTGGGCTGGGGATGCTGCACCACACCAGGAAGCCTCGTCATGGCCCCTCCCAACCCCCGAGGAGTGTCTCCTGGCTGCCCCACCCCTGTAAGCACAGGCATTGGCCCTGGCCTCTTCCCCTGCCGGAAGGTGCCTTCCTGCTGCCCATCTGTCGTGCCACAGCTCACAACCCTTTGAAATATTCTAGCAGCCCACTTTTGGGTCTTGACACACAGGCTGAGAAATACTGATCTAGTCCAACCACCTGCTCAAAGCAGGACCATCCCCAGCTAGATCATCCTAGTCAAGGCTTTGTCTACCCAAGTGTTAAAAACCTCCAACGATGGAGAGTCCACAGCCTATCTGGGTAACCTGTTCTAGTGTTTTACTACCCTTCTACTGAGAAAATTCTTCCTAATATCTAACCTAAACTTCCCTTGCTGAAACTCAACACAGTTGCTCCTTGTTCTGTCATCTGCCACCAATGAGAACAGTTTAGCTCTGTTCTTGTAACCATCCTTCAGGTAGCTGAAGGCTGGTTTTAACTCGCCTCTCAAGTCTTCTCTTCTCTAGACTAAATAAGCCCAGTTCTCACAGCCTGTCCTCATAAGCCATGTGCATATAAGTTACGTGCCCCCAGCCCCCTCACCGATTTTGTTGCCCTCCGCCGGACTTTCTCCAATTTGTCCACATCCTTTCTGTAGTGGGGAGCCCAAAACTGAACACAGGACTCCAGATGTGGCCTCACCAGTGCTGGTTAGAGGGAATAATCATTTCCCTTGACATGCTGGCAACACTTCTACCAATGCAGCCCAGTATGCTGTTAGCCTTCTTGGCAACAACAGCACACTTGTTGGCTCATATTCAGCTTATTGTCCACTGTAACCTCCAGGTCCTTTTCTACAGAGCTGCTGCCCAACCAGTCAGCCGCCAGCATGTATTGGTGCATGGGATTGTTCTATCCTAAGTGCAGGACTTTGCACTTGCACTTGAACCTTATGAAATTTCTTTTGGCCCAATCCTCCAATTAGTCTAGGTCACTCTGAATCCTAGCCCTACCATCCAGCCTATCTACTACTTCCCCCAGCTTGGTGTCATCTGCAAACTTGCTGAGGGTGCAGTCTATGCTGTCTTCCAGGTCAATGAAGATATTAAACAAAGCTGGCCCCAGGACCGATGCCTGGGGCACTCCACTTGGTACTGGCTGCGGACTAGACTTCAAGCCATTGGTTAATACCCTCTGAGCCTGATGCTGCAGTCAGTTTTCTATCCACCTGAGAGTCCATTCATCCAGCCCGTGCTTCCTTAGCTTGCCTGCAAGAATGTTGTGGGAGACTGTATCAATAGCCTTGCTAAAATCATTGTACACCATGTCCTCCAGTCTTCTCATTGTAGAAGGCAATCAGGTTGGCTGGGCATGACTTGCCCTTGGTGAATCCATGCTGACTGTTCTGAATCCCCTTCTTCTCCTTAAAATGCTTAGAAATAGATTCCTTGAAGCTCTGCTCCATGATTTTTCCAGGGACTGAGGTGAGGCTCACTGGTCTATAGTTTCCTGAATCCTCCTGTTTCCCTTTTTTAAATATGGGCACTATGTTTTCCTTTTTCCAGTCATTTGGGATCTCTCCTGATCACCATGAGTTTCCAAAGATGATGGCCAGCGGCTCTGCAATCTGATCAGCTAACTCTCTCAGCACCCTTGGATGTATCCTGTCTGGCCCCGTGGACTTGTATATGTCCAGATTTTCTAAATAGTCCCTAACCTGTTCTTTCGCCACTGTTGGCTGCTCACCTTCTCCCCAATGGTGCTGCCTGGTGCACCAGTCTGGGACCTTGCCTGTGAAGATGGAGGTGAAAAAGGTATTGATGCCTTTTCTGCATCATCTCTCACTAGGTTGTCTCCCTCATTCAGTAAGGGACCCACATGTTCCCTGATTTTCCTCTTGTTACTGACATACTTGTAGAAACCCGTCTTTTAACCCTTCACGTCCCTTACTAGCTGCAACTCCAATTGTGCTTTGGCCTTCCTGACTTCATCCCTGCATGCTTGAGCTATACTCTTATACTCCTCCCTAGTTATTTTCCAGGTTTCCACTTCTTATAAGCTTCCTTTTTGTGATTCGGTTTACTGAAGCGTTCCCTGCTAGGCCAAGCTGGTCTTCTGCCATATTTGCTTGTCTTCCTGCACTTTGGGATTATTTGTTCCTATGCCCTCAGTAAGTCTTCTTTAAAGTACAGCCAGCTCTTTTGGACTCCTCTCCCTATCAGACTCCCTATCAAAGTCTGCTTTTCTGAAGTCTGGGGCCCTTACTCTGCTGTTCTCCATCCTTCCTTTCCTCAGGATCCTGAACTCAGTCAACCCGTGGTTGCTGCTGCCACAGTTGCTATCTACTACTACATTCCCCACCTGTTTGTGAGCAGCAGGTCAAGAAGAGCATGGCACCTACTTGGCCGCTCCAGCACTTGTACCAGAAAGTTGTCCCCAACACTCTCCAAAACCTTCCTGGATTGCCTGTGTACTGCTATATTGCCCTCCCAGCAGATGTCAGGGTGATTGAAGTCCCCCATGAGAACCAGGGCCTGTGATCAGGAAACTTCCACCAGCTGTTTGAAGAAAGCCTCATCCACCACTTCCTTCTGGTCTGGTAGTCTATAGCAGACTCACCACAACATCACCCTTGCTGCTTTCCCTTCTGATCCTAACCCAGAGACTTTTGACAGGCCTAGCTCCAGTTTAATACTGGAGTTCTGAGCAATCATATGGCTCTTTATGTAAAAGTACAGCTCCTCCTTTTCTCCCCTGCTTGTCCTTCCTGGTTAGTTTATGCACATCAGTGACAGTGTTCCAGTCATGTGAGCTATCCCACCAAGTCTCTGTTATTGCAGTCACATCATAATGCCGTTACTGTGCAAGGACATCCAGTTCTTCCTGCTTGTTTCCCAGGCTCTGTGCATTCATGTACAGGCACCTGAGGTAACTAGTAGATTGTCCTGGTTTCTCAGGAAGAATGAGAACACCTCTCCTGCTGCCCCTTCCTGCTTGCTCTTCCTCCAGGTCACCCGCTTCCCCATGTGTCTCAGGGCTTTGGTCTCCATCTCCCAGTGAACCTAGTTTTAATGCCCTCCTCACTAGGTTAGCCAGCATGTCTGCAAAGATGCTCTTCCTTCTCTTCATCAGGTGAATCCCATCTCTTCCTCACAGTCCTCCTTGGAATATCATCTTGTGGTCAAAGAAGCCAAAGCCCTGCTGCCAACACTACCTGCACAGCCATGGAATTGATCTTCAGGATGCACCTGCTCCTGCCCAGGCCTTTTCCCTTGACTGGAAGGATCAAAGAGAACACCACCTGAACCCCCATCCCTTTCACCCTTGCACCCAGACCCCTGTAGTCCTTTTTCATCTGCTCAGGGTCTCCCCTGGCAGTATGATCGGTGCCCACATGAGGTAGTAGTCAGGGGGCCACATGAGTCTCTGTAATCTCTCTGTGGCATCTTGGATTCAGGCTCTGGGCAAGTAGCAGACTTCCCTAGACAACAAGTGAGGCCAGCAGATGGATCCCTCTAACCCCTGCAGAAGGGAGTCTCCAACCACTACCACCCATCGCTTCTTGGTGACAATGATCTCAGTTCTTTCCAACTCGAGGAGGCCTGGCCTGTCCCCCTCCTCTAATAGAACATGCTCCTTGTCCTCTGTTGCTAGAACTTCATATCTATTCTCCAGACGAACTGTTGCAGGTGGAGATGAAGGTTTTTGCTTGCTGACAGAGGTCACAAGCTCCCAGCTTCCACCTTCCTGAGAGTCCATGTCCTCTCCCTTCTGTAGTGCTGCTTTTGGCAGTTTTTCCTCCACAGCCCTGGAGGTCTCCTCCAACATCGAATCAATTAACTCCCCATGGCAGAAGATGCTTCAGAACCTCCCCACCTCCTCCTGTAGCTCTCTTACCTGTTCCCTGAGAGACACCATCTGGAGGCACTGCTCACACCACAGGCACTCCCTCACTTGGCCATCACTGGAAATAACATGCAAGCCACAGTCTCCACAGCGCCCAACCTGGACCTGGGTGGAAGCCTCAATGGTGGGCAGTCCTTCCTGGACAGAAACCTCACAGGTACAAGCAGAGGCAACGGCAGTGGCTTTGACATTATGATGTCCTCCAGCCATTTCCCTGGGACTCCTAATCTGCCTCTTTTCTCTTACAGCCCTTCTTCCGAGCATATTCCTTAGCAAACTTGCCTGGAAGCTGGCCTGTTTACTGTTCCTTGGTCCCAAAGGGTTCCTTTTCCCTAGTTCCTCACACCAAGATAAAAGGCTATCCCCTCAAAGGGTGGGGGGCAAACTGTTCTGCAAACCAAGCAGCAAACTGCTTTCCCTGTTTGCTGCCCCTGTTTGCTGGCTGCCTGGTTGCTTGGAGAGTCTCCTTTCTATACCTTGCTGGGTCTGGACTGGGTCCAGCTCCTTGTTAGAGCTTCTGTCAGGCCCAGGCTGCAATCACTCAGCTAGCAACACTCTCAGCTTTTTAGAGCATATGCACCAAACACCCACAGCCCACAAAACAAGCACTCAGCAAGCCAAAGCCACAGGCAGCTCACTTCCCTTCCCTGTGCAGGATCTGATACCTGGTGCTTGGCTTTTCTCCCCCTTTTTCTTCTTGCTCCCAGCAAACAGCCTACAAGCTGCATGCCCTGTTTGCTGCCCCTGTTTGTTGGCCTCCCTCTGAAGGTTCGTGTTTATTGGCCTCCTCCTGAAGGTTCATGTTTTATTTGGTGGTGTGTTATATGCAAGAAAATACAGTATTTAAAGAACTGGGAAAACTTACACCATTGTATCTATAACTGTAGTAGAAGTTTCCTAAATCCAGATTAATAAAAAACATACAACCCAGAATTTAAAAAAAATTAAAGATCTGTTATAATCTGCCACCTCTGCAAAGTCTTTAGGCTTCAGAGGGCCTTTTTTCTCAGTACTCAGACTTTTAGAAAAGTTCTTTCTGAAGCTACTGCTAGATATGCCAGAGGATTGCTAGAGAATGCTGTGCTTTGTGGGCTATTCTTCCTTCGTGGTCCGTGTAGGGTATCCCAGCAGTAATCTTCAACCATGCTGTGAGGAAAGGGCAGCCATGCTGTGATCATAGTGCAGAATGTTGAGTTGACCTCACATAATGTGTTTGTAAGAGCTAAGTGATTTTCTAAGAAACCTTGTTTTTTAACATAATTTCCTATCTTGTTTTAGGTACTGAGTAACATTCATACGGTTAGAGCAATGTGGCAACCTAAAAATCCTAAATCATGGACTTTTTCCCCACGGGTAGGTATATAAATTGGAGACGGGGTATGTATATGTATCGGCTTCATTTAATATAGCATGCTTAGAAGTTGTCAGCTAATAGGGTCATCTGATGTTTAGTGTTCTAACATAAAGTAATGTGTGAAAATGGTAAAACTTGGGTGAATTTATAGAGGAGTTACCTAAGCATTTAGCCCTCAAAAGGAGAGTTCCTCAACTAAGAAGGGCTTTATCTTGCAATTGCTGGCTATTGAGTATATACCTATAGTAATCCCAGAGTGCCTGTAGTAATCCTAAAGGCTGCGTTCAGCTGTGCAGGGGTGTGCACTTGCAGCAGGAAAAATAGCAACACAAATTTGTGCCACTACTTTTTGCTGCAGCACACACCCTTTCCCATGCATTTTGGCGAGGGACAAATTGTCCCACTTCAGGCAAACTGCCCTTGCCCATGTCCTCCCAGCTTCCAGCATGCTGGAGGAGCTGGGACATATCTGCAAGAGTGGAGACACTCTGGACAGAAGCCAGAGCATCTCCCTGGACGCCTGAGCCTGTGTCTTCTGGTGCACAGTCCTGTTGTGTACACTGTACTGCTGTTTTTGTGGCACTTCTTTTGCTCCCCGGACATCCTTGTAGCATATTTTGGCCTTGCGCTGCTAACTTTGAGTGCAGGGCACATTTTAACATTCCCTGCATGTAATTTGTGATGCCAGAAAGAGGTTTGCAGCACCACAAACCATATGTGCTAGCATATCTGGACATGGCCAAAGAGTTCATTTTGACAAAACACTATGGGTGTTTATAGAGGCAGGGGGAGGGGGCTTTAATTAGCAAGCTGTGCTATTTAAAAGCACCTGATTGTCATATGTATCAGTGTTCTTGCATTGAAAAAATGACAGCAGGGCACTTTGAACTAAAGCTTGTTCGACAAGGTTTAGTTCAAAGTGCCCCACCGCTATTTTTCGGCACGGGGACACTGATACACATGATGCTGGAGGCTGTTGGAGTGCATTAATTTGCACACTTAGCAAACCTGATTAATCGAATCTGCTCTGACATGCTGGATTTACAGCATGTCGAAACAGCCTCCCTGCAGTTGTGTATGTGCCCTGTTAAGGTCGCTTTGCAGGCCTGGACTGCAGAACAATCTCTCCATTGGCTCAGTTAAATCATGATTGTGACCACACCCTTTGGTTAACAGATTTGACACAGGGAACTTTATGTTGAATTTGGGGAATTAGGGATGTGGTGATGACATGTGTAACACTCTGCCCCATAGGTTTCAAAACCTTTTCAGAGGTAGATAAACAATGTAATTCCTAGTAAAGTGGCAGGTAAAGAAATAGATCCAGAGAAGAAACAGTCCTAGGTGAGTCACAAGTTCAGTAAATTACATTCAGTAAAGGCCTGCGATTTTATCATCTCAGATTTTAATTTATTAACTGAACAGGACTGGGTTATGTCAGTATGTAGAAGGGAAAGCATCAAGAAGCTCAGGTGAGACAGCGTTGGTCATACAAGCGCTGGTGGTACTCTTAGATTTGATTCCATATTGAACTGGTAATGGAAGGAAAAAACTGCTTCTGGCTTTATTCTGTCATTGCAATTGTGAACTTTCTCTGGGGTTTCATTCTCCCTGGCTTAGGCTTTGCTTCTCCCTTAGACCAGATCTGGCCCACAAAGGGATTGGATCTGTCTCAGGAATATCTGATCTGATCTTCATTTTTACTAGGGGCATACCAGTTCCTAGCCATTTGATCCACTCTGCATTTTGCTAATGCAATAACAGTTGCCTGAAGCACCTTCAGCCAGCTGCTACAGCCCACAAGGAGGGCTGCTCTTCCTTGTTGTAGCATCTGCTCACGGTTGCTGGAGTGGACAGAGGGGAGTGGTGGCCCACGGCACTGACCAGATTGCAACCTTACAGCCCATGTTTGTAGAAGGTTGCTGACCCCTGCCTTAGATCAATATACATTGCTAAAGGGCTGTCATTTTAACCCAGGGAGGGCTATGTCTACATTATGAAAGATGTTCTGTCATTTGAAAAAATGATATAAGATTTTTATGATAGGATTTACATTTTCAAGATAGCTGCGTTTTATGGAAAGCTAGAGAATGAGGGCATATTTTTGTCTTTAAATGGATGGTTCATAGTTAAAGGAAAGTGCTGAATAATTATATTGGGTCTAGGGTTTTATTTAGAAGGCATACCCTGTTTAGACACCTTTAAAAATGAGAAGTTTGAAGAACGTTATTTGCTGCTTATTTTAATTTTAATTTTTTAGGTAACTGGCATTTTACCCGGTTTGCTTGATGGTGATTGTTTTGTCAGGTCCAACTCTTCGTCTCCAGACATCGGTATATTATTTGAACTTGGCATCACTTATATACGCAATGTAAGCATATGGTTTCAAAACTAACTGTTATATAGAAGGTCCTTTATATATGTATTTATACCATATAAATATGGCAACTACCATAAATCCTAAGTCATTATTCTCAGAATCTCGGCTTCAAGCTATAGCACCAGAACTGGAATTGCTTACTTGCTTAATTTTCTTTTACTTACCTCAAGGATGATTAGATTTTGTTTTGGGAGGAGAAGGTGATTTTTGTTGTGTGTTTGGTGACTTTAGGAATAATCAAGCATTTAGAAATCAAAACTGTTTGTTTGTTTTTATGACAGGCCATCAGAAAGGTTTACCAGTGCTGGAAGCATTTTGATTGGTTTGCCAAAGGTCTGATATATTTGGTAATTATTAAGGGCCAATTTCCCACAATTCTGGGTACCAGGTTACTTTCCTCATTGCTGGCACAACCAGTAGTCTATTAGTTGATCTATTTGAGTTTAATCTTTTATGTGGTTTGAAAGATGGAATTCCAGTCTGTTTCAGATGTTACAAAGTATTAGTTTCAAGCTCCATTTTGTCATATTTGACTGAGTAGAATAACAATTGATATGCAGAAAGCCAGTTATCAGAAGGCCTGAGAGCTCGTGAGCTGTGAAATATAGATATCATAACACTACTGGTAAGCTAAGATTTCTAGATTTCATTTATTGTGCTTTATGAAATCATGGTTTTTAACAATCACTTGTCTCTTTGTCTACCTTTAGTGTCTGACATTAGGTCAAGATTCAATATTCTGAGTTCCAAATGAATACTGTACTCCATCTGTTGAGTCACTACATTAATCTTGAATTTTTTTCTTACGAGAGGTATAACTTCATTCCCTAGGTCTAAAAGAATTGTATATCTAAATACATTAGCTCTGTTTCTTTTGGTAATTGATCAAGGAGTGTTTAGCAAAGAATGGGGAACAACAGCCTTTATGTTGTTTGTCTTGTGAGGATTCCACAAAGCGTAACTTTTTTGCGGACTGTATGTGGTTTGTTAATAACAAAGTACCTAGCTTTTCTTGTACGTTGCTTTTTTCACCTGTCAGTTTCAAGCTACCTATGAAGGTCTTTATTTGCATTATACATGTGGAGCAACTAAGGCACAAGTCAGTGAAGTGATGTCCTCAAGGTCATCCAGCATGTTTGTGCTGATCTGGAATCCTCATCCATTGCTCTATCCACTAAGAAATACTGTCCCATTACTACAAGTAAAGCATCCTAAAACTTATTGTCACTGATGACATGAAACTGCTATGCACTGATAGGAGGGTTCAGGTTGTTTTCTTTCCTCTCAGAACATAACTAAAGGTTTTTTGGAGGCATTTTATTTATGCTTTCCCTTATTTGCAAATGCCTGGGTTTTTTTACGATTAATCTTAAATTTGCATTCTTGGCTTCTAAATCTTTATTAATTTGGAACATGTTTTCTAAGGGTTTTCAATTTCAGTTCTGGGTTTTTTTTATTATTTCTTGTTTGTTTTTTTGGTTTGGTAATATTGAAAGACTGTTGGAAGTGATTTAAAGAGCAGCGTAGAGCTTTAGTTTGGGGCACAAAATTGACCAGGTTTTCATGTGCAGTTGTGATGATAGGCCCACAGACTTCTAATTCCAATTTATTTTTTGTTTTATTGGACTTACTGTATTGTTGTGATGTTAGATCGTGTGCGCACACAGCGCTTACAGGTGTGTACTCAGAATGCTCGGACAAAAAACTCTCCAAAAATATTGTTTGCAGTATCAAATCTGTTGATATTAGCAAAATGTGTTTGTGTGTTTCTAGAGAAGAGGTTGGTGACCCAAGGAGCCATTTCATTTGGATGTGGGGCTTCAAGGGCATTTGGTAGGGAAGGGGGGGAGGAGGCCTTCAACAGCTGTTGCTTTGCCATGCCCCTAGGGGAAGAAGCACTGGCTATGGATACTCCCTGTGTTGTTGTGGGGAGAAGCACCATCAGTGGCTGGGTCCTAGCACCCACCCATCTGCCTGCCTCTGACCCAAAATGGGTCACTCTGGCCTGCAGCCAAAAAAACCTGCTGACCACCATTCTAATCTTTAAAGTTTTAAGGGAAATCTTTTACTTGTGCTTCCATAAAATGCCACTCATAAGTTTTCTTGTTTTACCTGGCTTGAGTGAGTTTTTTTTATTTTTCACTTTCTAGTCAACTGGTGAAAGAGGAGAGTTAAGCTGTGGTTGGACATTTTTAAAACTATTTGACTCGAGTGGAATTCCAGTTTCTTCCAAGTAAGTTGGCTGTATTTTCTTTTTGATCCGAGTATGATTAATGTTTTGCTTTTATCTTTTTTTTTAGTCCCATACCTTCACTGACATTTTATGTAAAATTCCTGCTGCAGGGTTATTATGAACACTGAAATCTGAAATGTAGCTATTGGGATTCCAATAGTCGAGTGTCATGAAACTTCTTTTCAGAATGTTCTTATCCTCATTTCCCAGTCCCTCAAATGCCAAGGTTATGCATTCAGATATTGGAAATGTAGGTTTAGTTTGCCCATGAATAACACTGTTTTAAATGTTCATTTCCAAGATGAAGTTTCTTCCTTACATTGCTAAGAATACATTAGATTCAGTGGGAAAATATGAAAAGACAATTTATGAGACACTGATTATGCTTTTTTGATTTGTTTTTTGCATTTCTCACCTGACTCTGAACAGTGAAAATCAGTTAGTTCAATGCAGTATGTAGTTTCTTAATGCATTTGTGCTTGGACTTGAATGTGGCAGGGTAGTACTATTATTATTTTTTAAAATCTTGTTTTCATTAGCATGTTAAAGTATAGAAATTATATCTTTTATTAAACCACCTGCATGATATCACCCACACGAATATTTGCCTTTTGTGTATTTCCTGGACAATCACAGCAACAACATCACCTGAACACTACCAAAGTTTGGAAACACAAAAAGGAATGAAGTATGGGTTAGATGAACGGACTATAAGATGGATAGAAAACTGCCTGGATCGTCAGGTTCAAAGGGCAGTAATCAGTGTCTTGATGTCTAATTGGCAGCTGGTATCAAGTGGAGTGCCCCAGGGTTAGTCCTGGAGCTGGTTGTATTCAGTATCTTCACCAGTATCTGGATGGAAGGTAGATCATCTAGTCCGACCCCCTGCCTTAGCAGGAAAGAGCACCGGGGTCAGATGACCCCGGCAAGGTGCTCATCTAACTTCCTTTTAAAAATCCCCAGGCTCGGAGCCTGCACCACTTCCCCTGGAAGCTGGTTCCAGGCCCTAGCCACCCTGACTGTGAAGTAGCGCCTCCTAATATCTAATCTAAACTTACCCTCCGCCAGTTTGTGACCGTTATTCCTGGTCACTCCTGGCAGCGCACGGGGGAACAGACTCCCCCAATACCTGCTGATCCCCCCTGACCAGTTTGTAGCAGGCCACAAGGTCCCCCCTTAGCCTTCTCTTGGGGGAGTAGTAGATTCTAGTGCACCCACATCCCCCCACATCTTAGTGTCATCAGCAAACTTGAACAGGGTGCTTTCTACCCCCTCATCCAAGTCACTGATGAAGATGTTGAACAGTGCAGGCCCGAGGACCGAGCCCTGCGGAACCCCACTGCCCACATCCTTCCAGGTCGAGAAGAACCCATCCACTACCACCCTCTGGGTGCGGCCCTCCAACCAGTTGGCGACCCATTTGACCGTGTGGGCATCGACACCACAGTCTCTCAGCTTTTTGATGAGGACAGGGTGAGAGACAGTGTCGAAAGCCTTCCGGAAGTCCAAAAAGACTACATCCACAGCAACCCCTGCGTCTAATGATTTGGTGACCTGATCGTAAAAGGCCACCAGGTTGGTCTGACAAGACCTGCCACTGATAAACCCATGTTGGTTGCCCCTGAGCATGCATTCCCCCGCAAGGCCCTCCTGGATGTGTGCCAGGATAATTTTTTCAAAGAGCTTACCCGGGATTGAGGTCAGACTAACTGGCCTGTAATTTCCCGGGTCCTCTTTTTTTCCCTTTTTGAAGATAGGGACCACATTGGCCCTCTTCCAGTCCTCCGGCACCTCGCCAGAGCACCACGAGTGCTCATAGAGCCGTGCCAGGGGTCCCGCAATGACCTCAGCCAGTTCCTGTAGAACCCTAGGGTGAAGATCGTCCGGACCAGCGGACTTGAACACGTCCAGCTTCTCCAGAAGTACCCTAACTAACTCCTCGCTAACCCTTGGCCCAGG
Source organism: Crocodylus siamensis (assembly GCF_052110815.1). Taxonomy (NCBI): domain Eukaryota; kingdom Metazoa; phylum Chordata; order Crocodylia; family Crocodylidae; genus Crocodylus; species Crocodylus siamensis. Next base: position 205,127,005 of record NC_143395.1, read on the forward strand.
CGTGTCTCTCTCGGGGCCCGAGGGGGGCCCAGCAGGGAGGTGGCTGAACTGGTCCCTACTTAGGAAGACAGAGGCAAAGAAATCGTTAAATATGTTAGCTTTGTCATCTGGCGTGATGACTAAGTTGCCCATCGTGTCCTGCAGGGGCCCCACATTACCCGGGACCCTCTTTTTACCCCCTATGTATTTGAAGAAGGACTTCTTATTGTCCTTAATCCGGGAAGCTAGTCCTATCTCCAACTCTGCCTTGGCCCTCCTGACTGCCCCCCTACATCCTCGGGCGACTATAACATAGTCCTTCTTGGCGATGACCCCATCTCTCCATTGGGTATATGCCTCCCTTTTAGCAAGGAGACATTCCCGGATGCTCTTAGTGAGCCATGGGGGTTTATGTGCCCTCCTGCTCCCTTTGACCCTTGTTGGGATTACCTCCCTTTGGGCATGGAGGATCGTCTCCTTAAGGAGCAACCACTCACCTTCGACATCTGATTCCCTTCCCCTCTGGGTCCTCAGCGCTTCCCCAACTATCCTCCTTAGCTTGTTGAAGTCAGCCCTCCTAAAGTCTAGGGCTGTTGCCTTGCTGCAGCCCTTTGCCACCTTACGCTGGATGGTGAATTCCAGCAAGCGATGATCACTGTCTCCCAGGTGGCCCATCACCCGCAGCCCCCTCACCAGGTCATCACCCGTGGCCAGCACTAGGTCCAACAAGGCGTCTCCCCTGGTGGGGCTGTGCACCTCCTGGGTTAGATGGAGGTCCTGCAGTCTGGCTAAGAACCGACGTGAGCGATCAGACTTGGCTGACTGCTCCTCCCAGCAGATGTCTGGGAAGTTTAGGTCCCCCATGATGACCACATCCTTAGCCCTCACTGCCTCTGTAAGCTGACCTAAGAATTCCAGGTCGAGCTCTTCTCCCTGGTTGGGAGGTCTATAGTAGACTCCCACCGTTAAGTCTCTCTCCCCTGGACTGCCTTTTACTCTAACCCAGAGCACCTCAGAGTGCCCCCCCTCTACCCCCATGCTAATTAACGAGGAAGTATATTCCTCCTTGATGTAGAGTGCTACTCCTCCACCTTTCCTTCCTATCCTGTCCTTCCTGTATAGCCTATAGCCCTTGACACTCACCGCCCAGTCATGCGATGAGTCCCACCACGTTTCTGTGATCCCTACTATGTCAGGGCTGGTGACAGCTAGGAGGAGGGCGAGTTCCTCCTGCTTCTTCCCCATACTTCGAGCATTCGTGTAGAGGCATTTGAGGCCTTCAGCGGTTGTGCCCACTGACCCCCTAGTCTCAGCAATGCCCCGTCCCCTATCGCTTACCTGTTTCTCCGTTTTGACCATTGGTCTGGGCTCGCTGGCTGTTGCTGGGCCTGGTATGTCATCGTCTCCTCCGCCCTCATCTTCCCCCTCCCCCGACGAGCCTAGTTTAAAGCCCGCCGAAGGAGGTTCACCAACCTGGAAGAGAACACACGCTTACCTTTATGCTGGAGGGGATGGAAGGGTTAGAATTCAGAGAGACCCAGAGAAATTGGAGAATTGGACCAAAAGAAATCTCATGAGGTTCAATAAGGACAAGTTCAAAGTCCAGCACTTAGGCTGAAATAATCCCATGCACTGGTACAACCTGGGGACCGACTGGCTAAGCAGCACCTCTGCAGAAGAGGGCCTGGGGGTTACAGTGAACAATAAGCTGAATATGAGCCAGCAGTGTGCCTTGTTGCCAGGAAGGCTAACAGCGTACCGGGCTGCATTAATAGAAGCATTGCCAGCAGATTGAGGGAAGTGATTCTTTCCCTTTGTTTGGCACTGGTGAGGCCACATCTGGAGTATTGTGTCCGGTTTTGGGCTCCCCACTACAGAAAGGATGTGGACGAAGTGGAGAGAGCCCAATTGAGGGCAACAAAAATGGTTAGGGGTCTGGGGGACATGATTTATGAGGAGAGGCTGACAGAAGTAGAGGTTCAAACTGACTAACTCCATGAATGAAAGGGACCTGGGGGTAATAATTACCCACTGGATGAATATGAGCCGGCAGTGCAACACTGAAGCCGTCAGGGCAAATAATACTCCGGCATGTATCAATCGATGCATCTTCAGCAAAACCAAGGAAGTGATTCTTCTGCTGTACTCCGCAGCTGGAGTACTGCGTCCAGTTCTGGGCACCGTACTTCAACAAGGATGTGGTAAAGCTTGAGAAAATCCAGAGGAGGGCCACCTGTATGAACAGAGACTTGCAAGGCAAGCCATATGAAGAAAGGCTAAGGGACTTGGGACTCTTCAGCCTAAAACAGAGAAAGCTGAGAGGGGACTTGGTAGCAGCCTACTGCTACATCAGGGGACTACATCAAGGGCTTGGTGAACAAGTGTTCACCAGAGCACCCTTGGGGAAAACCAGAAGTAATGGCCACAAACTCCTGGAAGACCATTTCAAGCTCAACATTAGGAAAAACTTCTTCACAGTTAGGGTGTCCAGACTGTGAAATAAGCTTCCCTCCAGAGGTGGTGCAGTCGCCTACCCTGGAAATCTTCAAGAGGAGCCTGACCAGTCACCTCGCTGTGGTCACCTGACCCCAGTTGTCTTTCCTGCCTGGTGCAGGGGGCCAGACATGATGATCTTTCAAGGTCCCTTCCAACCCCTTAAAATCTATGAATCTATGAACTGGACTTATTTAATCTGGAGAAGAGAAGACAAAGAGGAGACTTAAGTGCAGCCTTCAACTATCTGAAGGGAGGTTTGAAAGAGGATGGAGCTAAACTATTTTCAGTGGTGGCAGATGAGAGAGCAAGGAACAATGGTCTCAAGTTATAGCATGGGAAGTTTAGGTTAGATATTAGAAAAAACTTTCTCACCAGGAGGGTAGTAAAGCCACCCAGATCGGTGGTGGAATCTTTTGGTCGCTTTACTAGCCGCAGCATCGCATTGGAGGCTCATGTTCATCTTGTGGTCAATGACGACCCCCAAGTCTTTTTCTTCTGTAGTGCTAACCAACGTAGCACTGCCGAGCCTATAAGGGTGCTGCAGGTTTTTCCTCCCAAGGTGGAGAACCTTGCATTTTTCGGTGTTAAACACCATGAGGTTCTCGTCTGCCCATTTGCTGAGCTTGTCCAGGTCAGCCTGGATCACCCGCCTATCTTCTGGCGTGGATGCTTTGCCCCAAAGTTTGGTGTCATCGGCGAACTTGGCCAGTCCACTCCTAACTCCAATGTCCACATCGTTAATGAAGATGTTGAACAGTATGGGTCCCAGGACAGAGCCTTGAGGGACCCCACTGGTCACAGGGCACTACGATGAGTGACTGCCATCAATCACAATCCTCTGGGTCCGACCACGAAGCCAATTTCCCAGCCAGCGGATCGTGGTGGAGCCAAGGCCACAACTGGTCAGTTTGGCCAAGAGGTGATCATGGGATACCAGATCAAAAGCTTTTTTGAAGTCAAGATATATGACATCAATCTCTTCTCCCTGGTCCAGGTGATAGGTCACCTGGTCATAGAAGGAAATGAGATTGGTCAAACAAGACCTACCCGCAACAAACCCGTGCTGGCTGTCCCTTAGAATGTTAGCCTGGGCCAGTCCCTCAAGGATGGCCTCCTTAATAAACTTTTCTAAGATCTTCCCCAGGATAGAAGTCAGGCTAATGGGCCTGTAGTTAGCCGGATCCACTCTCCTCCCTTTCTTGAAGATCGGCACCACATTGGCCTTCTTCCAGTCTTCGGGCACTACACCAGAGCGCCAGGAGTTTTCAACGATCCGTGCCAGGGGCTGGGCTATGACGCTCGCCAGCTCCTTGAGTACCCTGGGGTGCAGGTTGTCAGGGCTGGCTGACTTGAAGGTATCCAGCTTCTCAAGGTGTTCCTTCACGAGGTCAGCATTGACGGAGGGTAGGGGATCCCCTTCACCCAGATTTCCCTGTCCCATAGCAGGCATGGGCATCCCGTGTGACTGATGAAAGACTGACGCAAAGTACCTATTTAATAGGTTGGCTTTTTCCTGGGCGTCAGTTGCCAGTTACCCCATCTGGTTTAGCAGGGGTCCAACATTGCCCTTGCTTTTCCTCCGGCTCCCCACATATCTGAAAAAGGACTTTTTGTTGTCCTTGATGCCTGAAGCTAGTTGGAGTTCAGTTGCAGCCTTGGCTTTCCTGGTTTGCTCCCTGCAGGACCGGACCAGTGCGGAGTAATCCTCCTTGGAGGTGAATCCCGTCCTCCATCCTTTGTAGGCTTTCCTTTTTAGCCACAGTAGGTCTGCTAGGTCTCTGGAGAGCCAGGGGGGCTGCTGTGCCTTCTTGCTGCCTTTCCTCCGTGTTGGAATAGATTTAGCTTGTGCACTGAGGATCGCTTCCTTGAGAAGCAACCACTCTTCTTGAACTCCCATCTCCCTGGGGTCATGGTCCCTGAGGCCCTGACCGACTAGCCTCTTGAGCTTGTCAGACTTTTAGCTAGCAGTGTCCATTTTATTCTGCTGTCCCTCTAGCTATATGATCATAGACCAGTCCCAAGATTTCTACAGAACCCTTGTCTCATTCTATACCACATGTATTGTCAGAGGAGCTAGCTATGGTGCTACTATGCCCCTGTGTATATGCATCACTGTGGATTTTTGGGCGTGATCACCTATGGTATTTTTCCACAGGACCTTATCCTTATTCAAGATGGATGAGCTGTTCTTCAGGTTTTTATTACTAATATAGATGGGGCACTGACATTCTGACCTCACTGCTTGCTTGCTTACTCTGGCATTTTGATCTCTGTGCTTACTCTGAGCAGCGTTAGACAACATGGTGGTAAAAAGTTGGATACTCTTTTGGCACTGTGGGACATCAGAAGAGGCCAGAAGAGACTGTATCCATGTTTTTTACTCTGACCAGGTCACAATGACCATGCATTGCTGACTTCTAAGATAGATTGATTGCAACTCATTTTCTTTACTAGTTGTGAAACCAAGCTCTGTGAAAAGGTAACTAGTTAAGAACGCTGCAGTCTGTTGGTTGTGACATGTTGGTCTCTCTGAACACATCTCTCCCATGCACTGGTTTCTGCCTTATGCTTCCTGACTATAAATTCAGATCTGAGATAAGACTTAATACTCAAGAAGCCTTTGCGAGGCTGGCCCTGGATGCTGAGAGATGACGGCTCATCTCATGACTGTGTATTTGCTTATGCTGTATGTTCACTAGACCAGTAGGCTGCTGAATGGTAGGAAATTCACTGTATGCACAGCAACTGGCCAAGACTAGAACTCACTGCTGCAAGAAAAGTGTGACACGGGGCCTTACCTATTACAGAATGAAATGGAATGTTTTGTCCATCTAGTTAGCCTTCCAATGCAGCTCCTAATTTTAAAATAACAAGAAAATATTTATCAAAATGCCATGTTCTGTGCACTCAGGGTAAGTGAACTTCTTAACCACCACTTGGTGAGAGCTAATATAGCTCATTACATGAACAAATTGAATCAAGACAGAGGGTTAACTTTGGATGTAAGCCTCTATGATTCCAGGCACATGATTGCTTCAAATTGAGAATAAAATTATCATTGGTTGTCTGAGTAACCTGGCCATTTTAATGCCTAACTGCTCTGTAATCTGTTGTAATGTATTTATCTTGGTTTTAATGTATGTGTAAAGTGTTTTGGTTCCAATAACATATGCAGCTGTACTCCAGTGCTGTAAATTCACTAGTCTCTCTGAGAGAAGGTGGTATATCTACATTGCATATATCTACTGGTTCAGGGGGTATGAGCTTTTGTAGGCAACAACTTAATTTATCAGGTTGCAAATAGGTTGTTGCCTATGAAACTCATGTCTCTCTGAACCAGCTAGGGCAGCATGATACCTTAGAAATTACCATTAGTTTTTCTGAGAAGCAGAGCCATTAGCCTAGATAGGGTGCTGTGCTACCTTAGAAATTACCATTAGTTTTTCTGAGAAGCAGAGCCATTAGCCTAGATAGGGTGCTGTGCTAAAGAAAACCCTAATGCTGCTTCTGGGACCCAGCTAATGCTGCTTTTGGGATGTAGATTACCTCTAAATGATTATGTCATGTCCACTTGCTCTCAATTGCATTGATTTAAAATGCTGTTTCCAAATGAAGGAGTCACTAGAAGTTTCTAAGAGTAGAACAGTACAAACAAAACACATCTGTAGATGGCATTACCAACAGTGGCATCCTTTCACTTTCACATTAATACACGTACCTTGTCTTTCTTTTCCAAAATTGCAGGAAGCCTAAAAGGATGGGTGAGATATGAAACCATTTTGAATTAAGGCCCCATTCTAATATAAATGGTGTTGCCCAGCAGCTACTGCTATAAATATTGAATATTGCCTCTATGAAAAAAGGATGCAAGACAAAAATGACTATCAAATTTAGTGATAACTTTCTGACATTCTCTCTTCTGTTTTTATATTTAGTGGGCTCAGCCCATGGATATTGCCTGTCATTGAATTCCTTTCTCACTATATCACATCTTTTTAAGTTTGTCAGATTTTTTCAAAGGACATGCTAATGGAATAGTTAAGTGGAATGGTGTTAGAACTGAAAACTAGTAATTTATTATGTGTTCCTTCTATAGGCGGTTTGAGAAGTCACACTAACTAAAAAAGGGCTATAAAATATAGGGAGCTTTGTTGACCTGGCACAAACTAGCCAGACTACAGTTCTAATTGGTTTGAAGTATTTTTTTAGAAAAAAGTCTTTATCTTTAGATGTTCATTTTCCATCTGTGCACAAGGAATGCATCATTAATGATCAATTTCATTTCTACTTCCTCTGATAAATATTATACCCGGGCTTGATAAATGGTATAAAATAGGGTAATGATGGAGTAACTTTGGGTTTTTATTTATTTTTTACTATTGAGTCAGTGTCTGCTCCATCACTGTTCTTTATTGATAAAAAGATAGCACATTATGAAGAAAAAAGTTCTCTCTTGCCACATTGCCCATCTTTCTGTCACGGGTTACAATTCTGAGGTAGATGTCAGAATTGCTGAGTTATTGATTCAGTCTCAGAGCAAGCCACTCTTCAGAGGTCTCATGTATTGAGCAGCCCTGTCCTCTGCTGCTGCTTCTAGAGAAGTTATTCCAAAGCGATACATGTGACTGCATCCAGCGTGCATATTATTAAATAATGGTAATAAATGGCCTGATGTAGAGGAATTGGAATACAAATATACCTCCAGTAATTGTAAAATGAGGAGGGGTAGAATGTAAGTCATACTAGTTAAGAAAAAAATGAATGGTTGTGTAAGAACATTCATCAAAGGAGAGTACTAAGTTTTGAGTTCTGGACTGAGGTGTGTCCAGTTGGTCTGTTAAAATCTTGAACACATGGGGTGCTTATACACGTGGTCCAGGTGGGGGGGTGGGCAGCGGTTTAATTAGAGCAGCTCCAAGAACCACTCTAACTAAAGCACCTGGAGCATCTAGTGTATCAGCATCCCTGCGCTTAAGAATGGCAGTAAGGGCACTTTATCTAAAGCTCATTTGATGAGCAGCCCCAGTGCCATTTTTAAGTGTGGGGATGGTGATGCATGAGATGCTGAAGGCTGCTGGAGCATGGTAATTACAACACATTGCTGCTCATGTATAGGTGCCCAAGGTAATTTCTTTTGCAGTAATTTTTTTTTTATGTGCCACAGTATCGATGACCCTTCTAACAAACATGGGCTCTAATCCATCTAGTGACAGTAGCTTCTGAAACTGATATAGTATCTAGTAGAGCTGTGCAAAGCTTCGGTCCCTGATTCGATTTGGTGGAGATCCAGCCCAATTCGGTGGCCGAATCTCCGAATCTGTATTGAATCAGGAAACCCTTTAATCTCTCCGAATCAAATCAGAACCCTCTGAATTGATTTGGAAAGATTCAGCGATTTGGACATGGACGCAGCTTTAAATGTTTTTTCTACATACCTCAAGGTACCAGGCAGCTCGTGAATGCTGTGATGGTGGGGCAGATGGAGTGTCCCACAGGAGCATGAGGGTGTTCCCCAGCATGCTTGGCAGCAGACCCGTAAGTGAACCAGAAGCACTTCCAGTCCATTTCTGGCTCAGCAACTGGTGCCGCCTGTGTCTGAGATGGGCACCTGGGGTCCCCCCATGGCCAATTGCTGAGCCGGGGGGATTTGAGGGGGGCCCACATGCACACCCTGGCGGATCCTGAAGTGGACCGAAAGTACTTCTGGTCCACTTCCCAGTTTGCCACCAAGCACATGGGGGCGAGCCTGCGCTCCTGTGGGGTGCTCCATCCACCCCACCATTGCAGTACCTCGAGGTATGTAGAAAAAACATTTAAAGCTGTGTCTATGGCTGAATAGCTAATTCTTTGAATCAGTACTAAGTTTTCAGATTCGGCTGAACCGAATTGGGGGCAGTGACCTGAATCCACTAATCCAGTCACTGTCCCTGATTCGAGCCAAAGTGGAATAGGAATCAAATACAGCCCATTTCGCACACCCCTAGTATCTATACAGTTGAAGCTATGGGTCTAGCTTCAGGATGAAATATTCTTTGTAAATCGAGAAATATAAACAGTGGAATTTTCAAGTTTGAATGGGTAGAAGTTTTGGAAAGACATGATCTAATTTTAAATGAAATATGTGCTGTTTTTCATTGTAAACAGTTATTGGAATTACATTTGTGAATCACTGCTAGTAAGTATTTCAAAATGTGATTAATTGCCTGATAAAAGAGGAATTTCAGACTTGCTTCTTGAGTTTCAAAGGTTGAGTGATTAAGCAAAACAAGATCTTTAAATTTATTAGTCATAAGACCTGGAGTATCTGTCAAAAAAAAAATCTTTGCTTCTTTTTCCTTTTTTTTGAGAAAACTGCTGCTACTGTTTTTCCTTTCTCCTAGTATGATGTTAAAATGTATCCTTTTTTAACAGAACTTTAGAGCTACTTTTGAACGGTGGTACTCCCTATGAGAGAGGTGTTGAGGTGGACCCTTCCATATCAAGAAGAGGTATGAGTTCATACATGTTTTATAACATTTTATTTATCTAATACAAGTAGGTAATACATGGGACCTTGTAGGACTACAAATAGTTTTTGATTTGAACGGAACCTGGAACTCTTCTGGACTTTCAGCTCCCTTGTGGTAAACTGCAGTTGGATAAGTTGTTGTACATTCATAAACATTAAATAGATTGATATTATTACAACTTGTTATTAACCCTAATTTATGCCAATATACTATTACTGTTTCCTATAGCATCTATAGTACTGTGTTTCAGAGAGAAATGTAGTACTTTCTCTATTTCAAATAGAACAAATGTGGCAAGAGGATAATAAAAGGTAAAACTGCCACTTTATTTGATGATAATCTGCATTATCCATACATGGCTTCAGCTCTCAAAATATGATCACCTCAGTAAGTGGCATACTTTTTTATACCAAGTATCACAAATCAGCTTTCACAGACCAATCATTTTAAATAGTCTTTAGGAGTAGAAGGCACAACCCAATCTGCATCACTTTATTCCTAGAAGTAGTAACACAAACAAAGGACTGGGAAAGATTGTTTGCATGCCAGTTAAGAGTGAGTTTCTATTTCAGTTATGTGCATGTATTGGCATGAGAGAATTGGTTCTTAATTCTGACTGACACCAGACTTGCTTATCAATGTTAATCTTACTCTGATTTAAGATTTCCATCTTTTCTAATGTTTGAGGCTTAAGGATATTTTTCAAGACTCAATTGTTCATGCTCATTTCAATGTTTATGTAGTCTTTCTTGATTTTAATTTAGCAATACTGGGTACCTATACATGTGATGGAGCTCTGTGTCAGAGCAGACTCAATTAGTTTAGCAGCCTCCACATTGTGTGGTTAGCGTCCCCACGTTTTAAAATGGCAATGGGAGTGCTTTAACTAAAGCTTGTCAAAACTTTAGTTAAAGCACCCCTGTGCTGTGGGCGCTTTGATTAGAGTGGCTTTCAGAGCCACTCTAATTAAAATGTCTTTCCCCTCCTCCCTGGAGCACCTGTATAGATGCCCATTAAAAATAATTTTAGGTTACTTATCATGGATTTTACAGTGTTCATGTGTACATGCAGGTGGGTGTTTGAGCACTACAGTGTGCTATTAGGGATTTTCATCACTTGTTTCTGTAAATAAAATTTCACCCTAAATTGGTCTAAGTTATTTGCTGCCTGTATTTTAAGCAAAAGGTGCCTACTGTGATCTTCCTCAGCCTGAGAAAAACCCCATTTTTTAGGGATGTACATTTTTGTGGACTGTGGACAGGTTTTACTTCCCTTGACTCCTCCAAAATAATAGCATACTCTTCTTTGCCTCAGTTTGTTCTGTCTCGTTTTCTGTTTCCCCTCTCATCTGTTAAGGGTTATGAGTCATAGATTCATAGACATTAGGGCTGAAAGGGACCTCAGAAGATCGAGTCCAGCCCCCCACCCAAAGGGCAGGAAGTTGTTGGGGTCATAGGATCCCAGCAAGATAAGCATTTAATTTACTCTTGAAGGTGTTCAATGTAGGTGCCTGAACCACCTCCAATGGCAGGCTATTCCAGACCTTAACAGTCTTAAAAATAAATGTCCACTTCTACTGAAAAGTTTCATTGGTCAGTACAGGGTTTTACTTCTTAGATGATCACAAACCCTGCAACATCTCACTCATGAGAGATGCACATCCTAAGGAGGGCTGCACTTGTATTAAAAATGAACTGGAAGAATAATTTGGTACATGATGGCCTAATCTCAAAATTATGCAGATGCCCTTGTGAGATGGTAGATTTGGAGTGATATTGTAGTTGTGATGGTGCAGGAAAAATGAGAGAGTTTTTTATGGGTCATATCTTTTATTGAATCAACTGTAGTGTTGGGAATAATATAAACAAGTTTTGAATACAAAGTACCTTTCATCAGGTCTGATGACCTGACTTGAGAAAAGGTACTTTGTACCTGAAACCTTGTCTATATCCCTTCCAATTTGGTACAATAAAAGATGTCACCACAAAAATCCTTGCCTCTCCTATGAGATGGTAATTTAAGAGGTTCCTAACTTTAAACAAATTTTAATTGAAATAAAATAGCAGTCAGTTTTTACTCGTTTCAAAGTCTTAAAATTATTCCTAAAGAGCAAAGCTGGAAACTTTGCACATTTAAATATGCATGTGGCAAAACAAAGTTTTGTTATTGAATAATAGTCTCCCTTCAAAATGTCATATTTCATACTCTTGTATCTGTTTCTTTAGCAAGTGATAGTATATTTCATCAGATGATAACACTGAAGAAACAGCCTCAACTTTTTGTGAAACTGCGGTCACTAAGCACACAATCTAAAGATATCCTCAAGTAAGTATTTCATATGTGCTAAAATAAAGTGATAATTTTGACTGTGATAATTTGTACAGTAGCTCCATTTTAAATTTTGCTCAAATGTTGATCTTTGTTTTTATTTTTCTGTTCCTAATCACTGTTCCTAATTGCTCCTTTTCCTCCAAGTGCTTAGGAATGGATTCCTTGATGAACTGCTGCTTGATCTTTCTAGGGACTGAGGTTAGGCTGACAGGTCTGTGGTCTTCCAGATCTTCTTCCATCTTTAAGAAAGAGAAGAAGGGTACTATATTTGCCTGTTTCCAGTCATCCGGGACCTCTCCGTATTGCTACAGTTTTTCCAAGATGATGGCCAGTGGTCCTGCAGTCACATCTCCCAACTCTCTCAGCGCTCTTGGGTGCATTGAATTTGGCCCTGTGGATTTGTACACGTCCTGTTTTTCTGCATCGTCCCATACCTGTTCTTTCAGCACTGTTGGCTGCTCGCCTCCTCCCCAAACTTTTGCTTGTGAAGACTGAGGATAAAAAAGCATTGAGTACTTCAGCCTTTTCTGCATCCTCTGTCGCTATATTGCCTCCCCCATTCAGTAAGGGACCCACACATTCCCTGATCTTCCTCTTGTTGATACAGGCAGTGAGCAGACTTATGACGTAATTGGTTCCTGAATACAGTGTCTTAAGTCAAAATGTCATAACTCGGAACCAATTTTCCCATAGTAACAATGTTATAAAAGGGGGGTCGGTTCCTTTACAATGCTCAACACAGCTGACTTCAGCTGGTAAGTCTGTTGTGGTGAGGAGAGGGGGAGGGAAGGGGCGTGGGGGAGCAGATCAACACCCCCGCAGTGAGGGAGGGATTGGGGCTGGGAGGGATTGGGGCAAGTGTTGCCCAGCTGGGGTGGAGGGGTACAGGGAGGGGGTAGGATGGCTCCTGCCACTGGGCAACAACGGTCTAGGAGCGGGTCATCCAGCGGCATTCACTTCTGCTCCCACGACTCCTTTGGGAGGGCATGGGAAGGGAGGGAGGGGTGTGTGCCCTTGGATCTGTGCAGGGCAGGTGGGGCCAGGGCTGTACTGTGCTGTGTTCTGTGCAGGCAGCAGAAGGTGCTGGGAGCGGGGGCTATGCTCTCCTGCCACTCGCCCAGCTGGGGCAGGGCAGAGCCGCTGCACTGCCTCTGGACAAATGGTGAGCAGCAGCAGGAGCCGCTCCGGCCTCCCTGCACCTTCCGGACCAGCAGCAGTTTTGTCCCGTACCCCCCCTGCCCTGCCCCAGCTGGATGAGCGGTGGCGGGGCATGGGGAAGCGTGTGCCTCAGGATTGGGGTGGGTGGGGCTGGGGCTGCACTGGGTTGTGTTCCAGGTGGGTGGTGGAGGCTCTGGGGGGCCTGTGGCAAATTTTAGGGTGGCTGCAGCCCCTCCATAGCCCCCACTCTGCTGCCCACCCCATTCTGGAGGCACACCCCCCCCCTTGCCCTGCCGCTGTTCGCCCAGCTGGGGTGGGGCAGGAAGGTGTGGGACAAAACAGCTGCTTGTCTGGGAGCAGTGGGGAGGCCTGGGCAGCTCTCACTGCTGCATGCCACTTTTCCAGAGGCAGCGCAGCGGCTCTGCCCCGCCCCAGCTGGGTGAACGGGAGGAGAGCATAGCCCCCACTCCCAGCACCTTCCACTGCCTGCCCAAAGTGCAGCGCTGGGCCTGCCCCCCTCCTCCCTCAATCCAGGGACGCATACCCCACCCTTTTCCTGCGCCCCCTCACCCCGGCTGGGCAATGCTTGCCCCAACCCCAATCCTTCCCTCACTGCGGGGGCATTTATTTGCTCCCCCATGCCCCTTTCTTCCCCCCTCCCCCCCCCCCCACAAGGGACTTAACAGCTGGAGGCAGCTGTGTCAACCGTTGTAAAGTCGAAACCGGCATCAGAACTTTGAAACAGTATAAATTTATAAAGGTTGCAAGTGCCATTTGTCATAACTCAAAGTCCTAAGTCAAGGACTGCCTGTATACTTATAGAAACCCTTCTTGTTACTCTTCATGTTCCTTGGTAGCTGCAACTCTAGTTGCACTTTGGCCTTCCTGATTTCATTCCATGTTCAAGCAGTGCTCTTATACTCCTCCCTAGTCATTTGTCCAAGTTTCCATTTTTTGTAAGCTTCCATTTTCTGCGTTAGCTCACTGAAGCATTCCCTGCTAAGCCAGGCTGGTCACCTGCCATTCTTCCTAGTCTTCCTGCATATCAGGATGATTCATTCCTGAGCCCTCAGTAAGGTTTCTTTAAAATACAGCCAGCATCCCTGGACTCCTTTTCCCCTCAGATGGGCCTCCCAGGAAATCCTGCTCATCAGTACCCCAAGCGTATTGAAGTCTGCTTTTCTAAAGTCCCGGATCCTTTCTCTGCTGCTCTTCTTCCTTCATTTCGTCAGGACCCTGAAGTCAGTCATCTCATGGTTGCTGCTGCCCAAGTTGCCATCCGCGTCTACATTCCCCACAATTCTTCCCTGTTTATGAGCAGCAGGTCAAGAGCATGGCTCCTAGGTAGCCTCTCCAGCACTTGCACCAGGAAGTTGTCCCCAACACTCTCCAAAAACTTCCTGGATTGCCTGCTCACTGCTGTATTGCCCTCCCAGCACATCAGGGTGATTGAAGTTCCCCACGTGAACCAGGGCCTGTAATTGGGAAACTTCCACTAGCTGTTTGAACCAAGCCTCATCCACCTCATCCTCCTCTATAGCAGACCCCCACCACAGCATCCCCCTTATTGTTCTCCCCTGTAAACTTAACCCAGAGACTTTCAACAGGCCTGTCTCCAATTCCAAACTGGAGCTCTGAGCAATCATACAGCTCTTTTACATACAGCGCAACTCCTCCCCTTCTTCTCCCCTACCTGTCCTTCCTGAACAGTTTATACCTATCCATGACAGCGCTCCAGTCATGTGAGCTATCCCACCACATCTCTATTCCAATCGCATCATAGTTTTGGAACTGTGAGGACTTCCAATTTCTCCTGCTTATTTCACAGGTTCTGTGCATTTGTGTGCAGACACTTCAGGTAACTAGCCAATTGCCCTATTTTCTCAAGAAGAATGATAAGGCCCCCCCTGTTGCCCCCTCCTGCTTATGCTTTCTCCAGGTCGCTCACTTTCCCACTTACCCCAAGACTTGGTCTCCCTCCCCCAGCAAACTTAGATTAGACTTGTTAACTTAGGGAGAAGGCTTTATCTCCAAAGATGCTCTGCCATGGTCACTGTCACCTCTGGGCTGCCCAGTGGCTACTCTGCACTGTTACCGTTGCCCTGCTGGGCAGCCAAGAGGTGGCAGAGACACAGGGCA